>NC_044987.1:58379346-58714971 GCF_008728515.1 Papio anubis | reverse complement strand
TTTTGCTGTTATAAACAATGTTGCAGGGAATTATTCAGTAACATATTTTTATTTAAAAGTGCCAACTACCTTCTAGAAAGCATATGCCAATTTCTACTCCTGCCAGGCGTGTGTACACATCTTTTTCCTGTTTAAAATGGAATCCTTCAAACTCTTCCAGACCCTGCTCATATCCCATGTTACAGATGAGGAAATTGAGGTGCAGAGAGGTGCAGTGACTTTCCAAGGTCACCGATGAACAGTGGCAGGGACAGATCCCAACACAGACTTCCTGACTCCCAGGCTGGCTTCTCCTGCTTTGCCAGACTACTATCCTCTGCCTGTTCCTCCTCAGAGAAGTCCCCACTCCAGTCACAGCCCTTTGTTAGCATCGTGTGTATGTGCAAGGTGAGGTGTGAGAGGAACTGATGGGATAGCGCTTAAAGGACAGAGCAGGAATGGTCAGAGGACAGGGCAGGAATGGTCAGAGGACAGGGCAGGAATGGTCAGAGGACAGGAAAGGAATGGTCAGAGGACAGGGCAGGAATGGTCAGAGGACAGGACAGGAATGGTCAGAGGACAGGGCAGGAATGGTCAGAGGACAGGGCAGGAATGGTCAGAGCTCGCGTCTACGGGTTGTGTAAGATTTGACCAGTTGGTGAAGATGTGAGCAGAGGTGCGGAGTGGAGATCCTAACATCACTTAGTGTTCATAACATCCCCTCCTATTCATTATTTTATCTGTGTGTCTCATCATCCTGCAGAGTATCAGTCCTATTTTACAAAGGAGGAACTTAAATCATGGGCGCATAGCCAAGGAGTGGCAGACCTGGGGCAGGGTCTCCTAACCCCCAAGTGAGGGCATTTTGCACTCCATAGCACAGCAGGGCTGCACTGGGCTGAAGCAGATTATAGCTGGTTTGGCAGGGTGTGGGGGGTGGTCAGAGCTCAGGAGTCCCTTTTCTGAGTGTCAGGGATGCTAAGACAAGGGAGGACAGCCCTGTAGCCCACCTGGGCATCGCTATTATTACAGGCTCAGCAGCACCTAAGGGACAGGAGAACAAGAAAGGAAGGGAAAGGCAGGACTGTAGTTAACACACATCCTCCATCCCACCAGCCCTTCAGGCCTGGTCTTGCAGGCACTGGAGCTGGTTGCATGGGTTGCCAGAGGAAGCCTGAGAGAGGGAGGCTGGGAGAGGGGGCAGGGAACATGAGCCTGTGCATATGTCAATACCCAGCAAACACCTGTGTAGGCGGGTGGGGTGCATTTGGGTTACTGGAGTTACACAGACATGTGTGTACATGGATTGTGTGAAGAGACTGCTTAAGTGCCATGTGTGTGCAACATGTGTGTGGGTGCACACACGCCTGTGTATATATAGCGTGTCAGTGGGATTGTGTCTGCTAGGTATTGTGCCAGGCATGTGGGTGAAGGCACTGGAGTTCCTATGTGGCTTTGCTCAGCACCAGGATTGCAGAGGGGTGGGGGCGGGCCTGCCCTGGGAGGAGGAGGAGGGGAGGAATCATGTGCCCACCCATCCCCACATGGACCGGCTGCCCACCCTCCAACGTGGCAGCACGCAGGACAGCCCTTTTTGGATGGAAGGCCCCACGCTCCGAGAGAGAGAATCCGAGATTACAGAAATCGTGTTTTCCTGACTCATGCCTTGGGCTGAGAGCACATTCTTGGCTCCTGCACAGCATCTCAAAGAAGAGCTGCCTACAGCAGCCTGGCTCCCTGAGGGAGGGGGCTGACCCTGGACTGGCAGTTGGAGCTTTCTGGGCTCCAGTTTTATACCAATGTAAAAAGAAGGGGATTAAACTTCCTTCTGATTAACGTTCTATAATTAAAAGTGAGACACAGTTGATGGTGCCCAGCACAGGGCCTGGCAGTGGCAAAATGGCCCATAAATGTCACTTCCTTCTCGTCCACTCCCTGCCTTCCCATGGATATGGCATAAACAGACCTGATTCAAAACCCAGCTCTGACTCTGGCTTGTTGTGTGCCCTTGACGCTATTGCTTAGTCTCCCTTATCCTCAGTTTCTTCATGCTGAAAATGGGAACATTCTTCCTTACCTGAAAGGAATAAATATGATAATAAATGTGAATATGTTGCACACTTAAAGGACATGCTAGTTTTTCTCCTAGGATTCTATGGGGTGAAGACTGAGTGAATCTAGCCACTAGGGCCAAAGAAAGCTGTTTCCGCAGCACCTGGCAGAACTGGGCCTACATACACCCTGGGTCATTAGAGGGTACTGTGGGAGAAAGAGGGCTGGGAGTCCAGCTCCACCTCTGATTTGCTGTGTGACCTTGGGTAAATTCCTGCCTTCTCTGGGCCTCCGTTTTCCTCTCTGTATAGTGTGGATGCCGCTGGATTTGATGATTTTCTACTTCCTGCTCTCCACACCTCCCGGGACCTAGGGACCCAGAGGATTTCCAGCCAGCCTCCACGTGCCAGGCACCAGGACCACTTCCTGCAGGTAAGCGAGGCACTGGAGGAGTCCAGAGACAAAATGCTTGAGAGTTTCTCTGCTTATCAGACTCTTCTCCCCCATCTGCTAAAAGAGTGCTTTTTCCAGAAAGCTCTGCCTGGAATGTGGGGGAAGGGCCACAGTCAGTCTGGGCTGGGCTCAGAGCTAAGAATATTGTGGCAAAGGCTCTTGACTTTTTTTTTTTGCTGATCTTGGAAATTTAAAGGAGCCGGTTGCTTTTCCTTCTTCAGGGAGGCTGTGCTAGAGGCACAGCAGACTCAGGGCAGCCACTTCTCATCCCCTGGCCGGTCATGCTTACCCAGTGCCTCTTCCATACTGTCCTTTTGCTGGAGCTGGGGACTCAGAGTGACAAGGAAAAGACCCTGCCCTTCCAAAGTCTCCAGTGACGGTTCACTGACAATACAGGGTGATAACAGAGATAATGCAGCAGCCGGATAGACCACAGAGGAGGCTTCTGGGAGGTTAGTGGGGGTTGGGCCTTCAGACCCAGCCCACCTTAGGCCTCAGCTTTGCTGTCTGTAAAGGCAGATCCTCTCTCCTGTGACCTCTCGTGATACTGGGTCTATTTAACAGCATGAGCCTTGGTTTATCCCTCAAAATGGGACAGTCACAGCACTCTCAGCCTCCCCCTCAGGTGTTGGTGAAGCTTAAAAGAGCTAAGAGATGTAAGAGTGTAGAGGAAGGAAGTCTTGTCGGGATTTTGACGTCTGAACCTGCTGAAAACCCAGGCGACCCTCTCTGTTCTGCCAGCATTGATGGGCACTCTTTGTTTCTGCCCTGCCCTCAGCTTGCTGACTAAGTCACAAGGAAGCCTGAGGGCCAATGTGAGGGTGGGAGTAGAGAGTGGGGTCTGGCCTGAGACCCGGGAGTTCTCCTTGGATAAACAAGAATTTATCTTTTTTTTTTGAGATGGAGTCTCCGTCTGTCACCCATGCTGGAGTGCAGTGGCAACATCTCAGCTCACTACAATCTCCACCTCCCAGGTTCAAGCGATTCTCCCACCTCAGCCTCCTGAGTAGCTGGGATTACAGGCACATGACACCACAGCTGGCTAATTTTCATACTTTTTATTAGAGAGATGGGGTTTCACTATTTTGGCCAGGCTAATCTTGAACTCCTGACCTCAGGTGATCCACCCGCCTCAGCCTCCCAAAGTGCTGGATTACAGGTGGAAGGTTTTGTTAATAATCAGACCTGTCCTAAAAAAGAATGTGGGGCTGCCTCTGAAGGAGGTAAGCTCTCTCTTCTTAGAGGTGCTGGGTGCTTGCCTTTTTGGGATACTGAAGAGAGGGCTTCGTTTTGGGGCTGCAGACAGGAACCCCTGACCTCTGAGATGCCTTGCAGCTCAGAGTCTTTAATACATTTATTCCAGAATCCTTCGACTCTGAGATTTTGATATGTTAAGATTCCTTAGCTGGATTCAAAGACTCCTTGGGGGCTTTGAGTGAAAGTAATCTCTGATTCCTTGACCCTGAACCACAGAGTCTGAAGCTTTTGGGATCTGAGATTTCCCACAGTCTTTGTACTCAAAAGACTCTGAGCAGCAGAAGCCTACCCAGACAGAGAGGTGTGTCACCACCAGCAGGCTTCCCCACAACCATAATGGAGGGCAGGGACCCAGGTGATTGACTCATTTGCTGGGTGCTGGTATTTTTTTGCTCCTCAGAATCCAGGCAGGCACCTAGAAGAAAGAAGATGCTCAACACAGTTTGTTGATTGAATGAATGAATGAATGAATGAATGAATGACTGGAGAGTCCCTACCCTGTCCCTTTCTCTCCATACTGTGTCCATCCAATAGGTATCATTAAACTACTAAAGAGGACTTTTCGGAGGGTAGGGAGGAGCCTCGCTGGCCAAGTCTTTCCTTTGGCTGCCATCATCTAGGCTGCAAGCTGCTGACCAGAAATTGAGCCACCATCGCCCAGATTATTTAGGGTTTCCTAAACAATCTGCCTCACTGAATTCCCTACTAACATGCGCATACCCCTCAGATGGACATTGCACAGGGCAAGGACTTTGTTCAGCTCTCAGCTGTGTCCTCAGCACCTAGAACAGTAATGAATACCCTAGCTTAACTCGGAGGTCAAGGAGCTATCAGTTTTCGAGGGTGGGGTAGGAATTGACAGTGAGACCTGAGGCCTGTGGGAGGGGACCCAGACAGGGAGGGGATGCAATAGGGAGAGGGCCTGGGGTGACAAGGATTGAGAAAGCGAGAGAGAGGGGAAAAAAAGCAAGGGATGCCTTAGCACCACACTTCACAGCCAAGGGAACAGAGGGCCAGAAAGGGAAAGTAATCTGCTTAGGGTCACACAGCACCTTGCTCAGTGGAGAGCCAGGTTTTCCTTCCTCTGCACTCCTCCAAGCCCAGCCAGACCACCTGAAGTTCCCCAGGCATCTCTGCTTCTATTACTCCAAGACTTGAACCCTCCGGGTGCCAGGCAGGTACTGGGTCCGGTCGGCTCCCTCTCCCTCTGGCCATCGCTGAGGTTGAGGTTTTTTGAATGAACAAGCATGGAGAAGGGCACTGCCTTCAGAAGCCTGACCGTCTCCCCTGAGAGGGAGAGGGGTGCATAGGGCTCAATTATGCTTCAGCTTGAAAATGGGGGAGAGCGGGGAGAAGGGGAGATGGCTCTGCTTGGAGCAGAGCCCCTGAGGGGAAAAGGGTGCCTGAAGGAATGTGCAATTAGGAGTGGGCTAGCTTGTGCAGAGAGCCTGGGAGTGGGAGGAGTCTCGCACTCTGAAGGACACGCTGGTCCCCGTGGGGACTCCCGGCGCCCCGCAGCCTGGGCCGCCGAGGGGGGCAGTAGGACCCAGGGACCGGGAGGCGCCGGCAGAGGGAGGGGCCGGGGGCTGGGGAGGTTTGAGGGAGGTCTTTGGCTTTTTTTGGCGGAGCTGGGGCGCCCTCCGGAAGCGTTTCCAACTTTCCAGAAGTTTCTCGGGACGGGCAGGAGGGGGTGGGGACTGCCATATATAGATCCCAGGAGCTGGGGAGCGGGCGAAGAGCAGAATCGTGTCGCGGCTCGAGAGCGAGAGTCACGTCCCGGCGCCAGCCCAGCCCGACCCAGGTGAGGCGCGGGAGACGCCTGCGTGCGGCCCGGGGGAGCGCCGAACAATCTGGGGGTGCGCGAGTGAGTGAGAAGGGCTAGGGGACCCTGCGAAGCGTTGGGGGCCAAGCCAGAGCCTGCAAACTGGAGCCCCCGGCACTTTGTGGGCCGCTGGAGGGTTTGGAATCGAGAGCCCAGGGCTAGCCGGTGATGGAGCCAGCTGAGGGCTAGGGCGGAGATAGGAGCCGGGGTGGGAGTCCGTGCACTCGGAGGACTGGGAAAAAGTGCAGGGATCCCTAGAAGGTGGTGCTGGCAGAGATGAGACTAGGTGCTGTGTAAAGGGGCCTGGGGGCGGAGAGCAGAGCCTCTGCGGAAAGAAACAGAGGAGGAAGGAGATGGGGTCCGGTGCCTTTTCCCGCAGGGGTAGGGAGGACAGGCCGGCCTCGCAGTTCCCGGTCACTTCCGTTCTATGGTTGAGACTCAGGGGCAGCAGTGATTGGTGGCCCAGCCTCCTCACAGGCTTGCTGAGGGAATCTTAGCCTCCTGAAGGTAGTAGGGTGGTGGGAAAGGAGGTGAAATAGTCTTGACTCCTGGGGTCCATGTGCTCTGATAGAAGTGGGCGACAGTGGCTCAATTTCTCATCAGCAGCTTGCAGCCTGGATGATGGCAGTCAAGGGAAACACTTGGCCAGCGAGGCTCCCTACCCTCCGAAAAAGGGAGTAGGGGTCAGCAGGGTCTGCTCTGCTTTGGGGATGAAGGGGCTGACTAGAAGGATTTGAGTCTCTCCTTCTGTCCACTGCCACCGGGTTCTTGGAGTAACTGCAGGGTTTAGTTAAACTGCAGAGTCTAACTTCCAGAGGCTGGGGTTCCCTGCCCCCCAGCTTAGAAACATTCCTGAGGTGGCTGGAGAGCAGCAGGGACAATGAATGCACTTCCAGACTGGCCCAGAGTCTCAGCCCCTCCTCTTCCTTTTTTTCCGGCTGGTCCCTCTGGGCTGTAGGGCCCAGATGGAGGCCTGGGGAGAATGAGGGGGGCTTTGGTTCTCCGGAATTCTGACCGGGGCCACACCCTACTGTCTTCAGATGGTTCATGTACCCATCCCCCCTTCCTGTCCTCTCCTTTGTCTCCTCTGTCACCGGGAATCCCAGCAGAGATTTTTTGTACTGGCTGTGTAACAGGACACCGCATGCAGCCCTCCGGAGGGGATGTGTGCTTCTGTGAGGAAGAACCCCTGTGCTAGGAAGGCGGACCCCTGTTTATCCCGAGAGACCTGGGTGGCCCCCTGCCCTGGCCTCGTTTCTCCCATTGTACAGTGAGGTGGTGGACCTCCAAGGGCCCTGTAGATTGGGAACTGGTTGTGCCCTCTGCGCCAGGGGCCTCCTCACCATCTGTCCTCTGCCCTCTCCCATCCTCTTCACTCTTCTGTTTTCTTTCAGAATGAAAAAGGCAGGCATTGACCTCCCTCTGAGGCAGTTTCCAGGTACTTTAGACCTCTCAAGTATTTGGGACCCTCTGGTGGCCCCCATCATCTCCTCCCTTTCCCTTCCAGACCCTGCTCAGTCCGACTAGCTGTGGGCACAGTCCTGGCTAGGTGATCTTGTATTTTCTTTGTGGGACTGTAACTCAGCTAACCTTGGCCTGAGGGCCGGCATTTCTCTGTGGCGAGATGGGCTGGGCTGTGGGAGGCTGGCCTGCTTGCAGTAACTTGCCTTTCCCCGTTCCTGCTGCTGGGTTTAATGGGGCTGCCCTTCTCCCCAGTAGTGCATCTCCCTTCAGAGATCCATGTGCAGATGGGAAGGGAACTAAGGCCAAGAAGGCTCCTGGAGTCCCCGGGCAAATACGTGGCACCCCCAGGGACCTGAATCAGACCTGCTTCCCAGGCTGGAAGCCCCCCTCTGCCGGCCGGTGGAGACAGTTCAGCTTCCTGCCTGCCACGTCACCACCAGGAGCAGGCGCTAAGCTGCCGCGGGCCTAGCGAGCTGCCTGAGGAATCCCAAACCAGTTATTTGGAGCTTGCTTGAGAAGCCCCTCCCAGTCCTTTGAGGTTCTGGCTGGTGGGGGTGGGGGCTGTCAAGATGGTACCTGCCACGTTGCATGGCTGGGAGCGGGCTCTTCAGCTGCCTTCTCTGGGAAGGGAGGCTGGTGGCCTCTGTTGCGGTCTGAGCTCCAGCATCACTGGTCTGGATCAGAGGTGGCTTTTGAGTAGGGTGGCCATATGCCTATTATCCTGGTGTAATAATTAGTAGTGCCCATTTTACTTTTATAAGTGTCCTTGTTTGTACCATAAATTATATGGTGGTTCTGCCTTTGAGGCTCCAGTTCTGGCAGGGAAGGAGCCAGGGCTGGGAGGAAGGTGTCTTGGGGTTTATTCTAGGCCCCAGGATCCCCCCTTCATTTTAGGGTGAGACTCAGATCTCCTCGCTCCTGCCAGACATTTGTAGATCTCTGGGCCTTCCCTCTTCTCCCCACCTCCCTCCCCTTGGACCCTTTGCTTCTCTTATACTGCACCTTCAAGGCTTCGAGGAGGGTGGCAGTCCCGGGAGATGGGGAACCTGTCCAGGTTTTTGGGATGGCAGCAGTAGAGTCTTCCCAGAAATACAGTGGTCCCCAGGCAGCCAGAGTCCTGAGGGTCTTCCACCAGGATCTCAAATTTCGGTCTTCTTCAAGGATGACCCCAAGTTGGGATCTATCAGAGCAGTGGTATTGCAGCCTCCATCAGGGTTCCTTCTATCCTTCCCTTTGCGCTGTCATCTCTCCTATGCTGTTGCACGACGTAGAGGAGGATAATGGCCTGAAGGGAGAGAGGGAGTGTGGAAGCATCCCAGGAACAGAGACTGTCCCAACTGGAGGCCCCAGAGAGGGGACTGGAGCTTGTCCTGGGGGCCACTGCTACTGCTGGGGCTTGGGGAGGAGGCCTGAGGGCAACCCTGAAGCCTTGGAGCAAATGGCCTGTGTGGCAGAGGCTGTCAGATGGGAGGGCAGAATGGAATCTGACATGGCTCCAGCTTCCTTGGAGGGTGAGTGCACATCTGGCCAGCTGCTGGTGATGGGGGAGGGGGTCACTGCTCTATCGAGCTGTGACTCACCCTTTTCCCTAGTATCCTGTCCTTGTGCTATGTCAGGAAGCTTCCTCCCCACCCCCACCGAGTCTTCAAAGGAGTTGGTCCCTCAGGAGCTTTTGTCCTGGGGATTTCCCATCCGCACCAGGAGCACCGTGGGCAGATGGACACTCCAAGTTCCTGCCCAGAGAGAAGCCTTGGGCATGGAGACCTGGACCCTTCAGCCTGGAAAAGGGAGACTGAGGCTGAGTGGACACAGGACACACACATACTCTCAGGGTCACCCTTGGGGCAGCAGAGTGAAGCATCTGGGCTCCCCATTTAATGAGTGACCCAACCGGTGACTCATTAACATCCCAGAGCAGAAAGAAAGGCATGGGGGCGGGGCAGCCCTCCAGGTCTGTCCCTCATCCGTTGCCCAGGCATCTGGGCTTCCTGCAGATTCTCAGCTCAGCTGCTGCTTTTTCTCACTGGAAAAGGGCCCCCAGGGTTATGTGAGATCAGGGCTGACCACTCTATAAAACTGATGAGGACCCCAGGTCTGGCCAAGTGACCCTGTTTTACCTTCATTCAGGAAGAGCTGAGGCCTACTGTGTACTAGGCACGGGGGATATAGTGGCAACCAGATTGGCTAGGTTTTCTGTCCTTCTGGAGGCCACAGCCTACTTAGGAGCAGAAATAGGTATGTAATAAACACACAAATAAGTGGAAGTGTTGGCTGGCCAATGCGGGAAATCAATAAGGTGGTCTGGTGGTGACTTGCTGGGAATGCTGCTTTGAGTAGGGAGGTCACAGAAGCCTCTGAGAGGCTGGCAACCCTGAGTCAGGTCTGGGATTCCTGGACTGTGGGCTCTCTTGCCCCCATCTCCAGGGGACTTGTGGTAGCCAGAGGGCTGGGGGTGGTTGTTGGGGGAGGAAGGCCTTGGGCTTCAAGACCACCCTGTCTGTGCAACCCTCACAGGCCCACCGTGGTGCACGAAAACCACCTCCCAGCCATGCACTCCCTCCTGCTCCTCAGCGCCTTCTGCTTTCTTGCGGTGGCTCTGACCGCCGAGGTGAAGAAACCTGCAGCTGCAGCAGCTCCTGGAACCGCAGAAAAGTTGAGTCCCAAGGCGGCCACGCTTGCTGAGCGCAGCGCCGGCCTGGCCTTCAGCCTGTACCAGGCCATGGCCAAGGACCAGGCAGTGGAGAACATCCTGGTGTCGCCCGTGGTGGTGGCCTCGTCGCTGGGGCTCGTGTCGCTGGGTGGCAAGGCGACCACGGCGTCGCAGGCCAAGGCAGTGCTGAGCGCTGAGCAGCTGCGCGACGAGGAGGTACACACCGGCCTGGGCGAGCTGCTGCGCTCACTCAGCAACTCCACCGCGCGCAACGTGACTTGGAAGCTGGGCAGCCGCCTATACGGACCCAGCTCCGTGAGCTTCGCTGATGACTTCGTGCGCAGCAGCAAGCAGCACTACAACTGCGAGCACTCCAAGATCAACTTCCGCGACAAGCGCAGCGCGCTGCAGTCCATCAATGAGTGGGCTGCGCAGACCACAGACGGCAAGCTGCCCGAGGTCACCAAGGACGTGGAGCGCACGGACGGCGCCCTGCTAGTCAACGCCATGTTCTTCAAGCGTGAGTCGGGGGTGCGCTCAGGGGTCCTCTTCCTCCTCCTGCCAGGACCCCCTACAAGAGTTAGGACGACATTCCATGCACTCCATTCTTCAGTGCCTCTCATTTATGCTGTGACAACCCAGGGAGGCAGGACTGTCACTGAGCGTTTTGTACAGACTGGAAACTAGATTCAGAGACAGGTAGTGTGTAAAGGTTCAGGGAGCCGAGGCCCCAGAGGGACTCCATGGAATATGTTCCGACCGAACTTTGTCAAAGTGCTCCTCCTTTATATCTTGGAATGAATAAAATTTAATAATCCATTCTGCCTCAGTAGTGAGCTAGAGAAAGAACCCGAATCCTTTTTTTTTTTTTTTTTTTGAGATAGTCTCACTCTGTCACCCAGGCTGGAGTGCAGTGACACGATCTCAGCTCACTGCAGCCTTGGCCTCCCAGGTTCAAGCAATTCTCCTGCTTTAGCCTCCCGAGTAACTGGGATTACAGGCGCCTACCACCACACCCAGCTAATTTTTGTATTTTTAGTAGAGACAGGGTTTTGCCATGTTGGCCAGGCTGGTCTCAAACTTCTGGCCTCAAGTGATCTGCCCACCTTGGCCTCCCAAAGTGCTGGGATTACAGGTGCGAGCCACCATAACCGACCAAGACCCCGAATCCTTAAAGCAACCTTGGGGACAGGCAGTGTTACCTTCATTTCACAGTGAGGAAACAGGCTCAGCGAGGAGGAAGCAAAGCCAGGACTCAGGCCCAGATGCCTCTGTCTTCAGTTGAAGATTAGATGTAGGGTTAATAAATATTTTTGAGTACCTACATAGACAATACTATTCTCACAGTTTGCTGTGAGAATGAAGTAACCCTTGTTTTACAAATGAGGCCAAGCTAGGAGAGGTGAGGTCTCCCCGAGTCAGTGACTGAGCTTGGATTGGAACACAGGTCTGGCTGTGAGCAAGGGCAGGGTTCAGGCCACTCTCAGATATTTTTTGTTGTGATTTTCTGGTCATGGAGATAGAACTTGCAGAGAAAAATGAAGGGTGGGCCGAGCACAGTAGCTCATTCCTGTAATCCTAGCACTTTGGGAGGTCAAGGTAGGTGGATCACATGAGCCCAGGAATTCGAGACCAGCCTGGGTAAGATGGCGAGACCCCATCTCTACAAAAAATTAGCCAGGCGGGGTGGCACATGTTGGTAGTCCCAGCTACCCTGGAGGCTGAGGTGTGAGGATTGCTGGAGCCTGGGAATTCAAGACTGCAGTGCGTCGTGATTGCACCACAGCACTCCAGCTGGGGGATGGAGTAGGACGGACCTTATCTCAAAAAGAAAAATAAAAAAAAAAAATGAAGGCTGGTCATGGGGCACTCCCTGCCCAGGGCACAGCTGTCCCTCAGGTACCAGGTAGGGTAGAAAACCCACCTCAGAGCATGTTTCCAAAATATCTGACAAGTGCCAGAGCTGGGGGTGGCCATAGAGGTAGGTGGCTGAACTGAGGGTGGAATAAATTCTGTTTCATGTGGGAGCAGCCAGACACTGACTGTAGGGAACCGCACCCTCAGATGGCATGTCCTGGGGCCAAGACCCCTTCCCAAAGCTGGGAACATGGACTCTGTGGGCTGGGTGCTCTACAGCTGGGCTCTGAAGAATGGAGCAAAGACCTGTGGCAGGGACAAATCAAGGGTCTGCAGTTGGGGGTGGCTGTGGGCTGTCATTGTGTCTGGGGGCGGCCATGTGTCTCTGACCCTGTGTTTTGCCCCAACTACAGCACACTGGGATGAGAAATTCCACCACAAGATGGTGGACAACCGTGGCTTCATGGTGACTCGGTCCTATACCGTGGGTGTCATGATGATGCACCGGACAGGTAGGTGCTGTGAGGAGCAGGGTGTCAAGGTGGGTGGAGATCTAAGGGTAGTTAGGGTCTGACCCCTGCACACAGGGTGCCCAGTGTCCTCTCCGCTCCTCTCCCAGGCCTCTACAACTACTATGACGACGAGAAGGAAAAGCTGCAAATCGTGGAGATGCCCCTGGCCCACAAGCTCTCCAGCCTCATCATCCTCATGCCCCATCACGTGGAGCCTCTTGAGCGCCTTGAAAAGCTGCTGACCAAAGAGCAGCTGAAGATCTGGATGGGGAAGATGCAGAAGAAGGCTGTCGCCATCTCCTTGCCCAAGGGTGTGGTGGAGGTGACCCATGACCTGCAGGTAAGGGGTGGCCCAGCCCAGGGGCCTGCAGGGCTTGGAGTCAGGGGGAGGTGTTGGGGGCCCACTCACCAATTCAGCAGGTCTATCCCAAGACCCTCTGGATGTCCAGGCAGTCCTGGGCTCTGTGATAGGGGAAGTTGGGACAGGAGGTGTGGGCCCTGCCCTTGGGAAGATGATGATAATACCAGCAGCTAAATATAACGGAACACTTCCTGTATGCTAGACGTTCTTCTCAGCACTTTATATGTTTTTGTTTTTGTTTTGAGATGGAGTCTCACTCTGTTGCCCAGGCTGGAGTGCAATGGTGCCATCTTGGCTCACTGCAACCTCCACCTCCCGGATTCAGGCAGTTCTCCGGCCTCAGCCTCCCGAGTAGCTGGGATTACAGGCATGAGCCACCACCCCCAGCTAATTTTTGTATTTTTAATAGAGACAGGATTTCACCATGTTGGCCAGGCTGGTCTTGAACTCCTGACCTCAAGTGATTTGCCTGCCTCCGTCTCCCAAAGTGCTGGAATTACAGGTGTGAGCCACCATACCCAGCCTTTGTATGTATTAAACTCTTTTAATCCTCAAAACAACTTTATTAGGTAGGACTATAAATTTCATCTTAGAGATGAGGAAACTGAGGCTCAGAAAAGTTAAGTAACCTGTGCAAAGTCACACAGCTAGTAATTCAGACATCTTGCACCAGAGCTCACCTTCGATCACAGCACTGCCTCTGAGGTCTGAAGTGCCCCCAGTTATAGATTGTTTAAGCTGGAGGATTATCTACCATGCAATAATCAGACTGGTAGCTATGGGTCATCTAGGGTGGCCAGAAACTTAACACACATGCTCAAGATTCTCCCTTGCAGCCACCCTGGGCAGTGGGCAGAGGCTCAGAGAGAAGCAATGACTCGCTAAGTTTCCCCGGGCTCGTAAGTGGTGGAGTTGCAATTAGACCTCAAGGTAAAAACATAATAGCGGCCTTTTTGTCATCAAGAGAGAGATTTTTGACTTACCCAAAAAAGAAAACTTTTGTGTCATTTTTTCCTTGGATGCCAAAAATGGTTCTCACCTGCAGAGTTGATCCAGACTTGCTGCCCAGACGGCTTGGAGAGAGAAAGCTGGAGATGAAGTGGGGCTTAGGCTCCAAACCAGGGACAAGTGAAGCTTGTACTGGTTTGTGCTGTAGACCCTGGGAGTTCCTGGAGAGGGGTCACTGCCTCTCTCCTGGTCCTGGGCCTGATCCTTCCCTAGCCCCTTCTCCAGTGACTGTTGTCCCACGCCCTTCTCCCCTTGTTCCTCTGGTGTCTTCCTGGAACCCTCAGTGGAGACCCCACCCCCCAGTTCATGGGGTAGATTGAGTTGGGAAATTTGAGGTGGATGACGTGTGTGAGGTCGTCAGGGTGGGAAGAGCTGGGCTTACCTCGAATGCCTGTCTCAGGACCCGCTGAGTCTCAGGACCTCAGGCCTAATTCCTGTGCGGCCTTGCCAGGGAGGTGGAGGTTATCCTGCAGAACCCTGGGCCCTGCCATTTACTCAGCCCACAGCCCTTTACTGTCCTCTCTCCCGCATTGAGAGCCAGGGAGAGCCCTGGACGTGGGCCCTGCCCTCAGGAAGCTCCAAGCCAGGTGAGAGAGACAGGCAGCACCAGACTGATAACAGGAAGGTCCAGGGAGACACCACTCGTCTTGTGGGCTCGGGAAGCCTTCCTGAAAGAAGTGGGTTCTAAAGAGCCCAAATGGGAGACAGGATGGCCATCCAGGGTATAAGCTGTCCAGTGAGGCTGTCTGGAGAGTGGGGTGGGGCGTGCCAAGGGATGTGGCTGGAGGCTGCCACGGAGGCACAGGTCATATGTTAAAGAGCTTATGGTTGGCTTCCAAGAGCTGTGCAGGGCGGTGGAAAGATGCGTGTGTGTGTTTGTGTATGTGTTTTAACTTTTTACTATGGAACATTGGAAAAATAAATTAAAAGTAGATTAGTGTAACAAACCCTCAAGTGTCTATCACCCAGCTTCAAGCATTATCAGCTCATGGCCAATAGTGAGCCATCTCTACCCACCAATTCCCCCCTGCATCCGATTATTCTGAAGCAAATTCCAGGCATCCTATCACTCTGGACAGGTGTTAAGCCCCAGAGTGATGTGGACATAGTTGTCCTTAGATCAGTCTTTCTCAAACTTGAGTATGCTAAGAAAGCACTTGGGGAGTTTGTGAAAAGGAATCCATGCCCAATCCCAGAGATTCTGATTCAGGGGGTCTGGGCTGGGGTCAGGACATGAGCATTTCAGATAAGCTCCTGGGTGGTGCCCATGCTGCCTGTCCCTGAACTGCGCTGGGCAGTGCTAGGATAGTTTCTCACTTGTTTTCTGAGTCTCAGCTTCCTCATCTGTGAAGTGGGGATTAGAAGCCCTTGTAGGGTTGCAGTGAGAATTGAGAAAGCTGTGGTTTGAAGTGCCCAGTGCCATGCCTGGCATACAGAAGGTGGCCAGGGAGCAGTTCTCTCCTCTCTGAGGAGCAGTCAGGGTAGTATGGGGTGGAGGGTTTGAGGGTGGAGGAGCCTGGCATGCCATGGCCTCACCTGGCACACCTCCTTGTTCCCACAGAAACATCTGGCTGGGCTGGGCCTGACTGAGGCCATTGACAAGAACAAGGCCGACTTGTCACGCATGTCAGGCAAGAAGGACCTGTACCTGGCCAGCGTATTCCACGCCACCGCCTTTGAGTTGGACACAGACGGCAACCCCTTTGACCAGGACATCTATGGGCGCGAGGAGCTGCGCAGTCCCAAGCTGTTCTACGCCGACCACCCCTTCATCTTCCTGGTGCGGGACACCCAGAGCGGCTCCCTGCTGTTCATTGGGCGCCTGGTCCGGCCTAAGGGTGACAAGATGCGAGACGAGTTATAGGGCCTCAGGGTGCACACAGGATGGCAGGAGGCAGCCAAAGGCTCCTGAGACACATGGGTGCTATTGGGGTTTGGGGGTAGGTGAGGTACCAGCCTTGGATACTCCATGGGGTGGGGGTGGAAAAAAAGACCAGGGTTCCCGTGTGCCTGAGCGGACCTTCCCAGCTAGAATTCACTCCACTTGGACATGGGCCCCAGACACCATGATGCTGAGCTTGGAAACTCCACATCCTGTGGGACCTGGGCCACAGTCATCCTGCCTGCCCTCAAAGTCCCAGATCAAGCCTGCCTCAATCAGTGTTCATATTTATAGCCAGGTACCTTCTCACCTGTGAGACCAAATTGAGCTAGCGGGGTCAGCCAGCCCTCTTCTCCTGATGCCAAAACACCTCAGCTGCCTCCCTAGCTCTATCCCAACCTCTCCCAACTATAAAACTAGGTGCTGCAGCCCCTGGGACCAGGCACCCCCAGAATGACCTGGCCACAGTGAGGCGGATGGAGAAAGAGCTCCCAGGAGGGGCTTCTGGGCAGACTCTGGTCAAGAAGCATCGTGTCTGGCGTTGTGGGGATGAACTTTTTGTTTTTGTTTCTTCCTTTTTTAGTTCTTCAAAGATGGGGAGGGAAGGGGGAACATGAGCCTTTGTTGCTATCAATCCAAGAACTTATTTGTACAATTTTTTTTTCAATAAAACTTTTCCAGTGAAATTCTGTTGAAGCGTGGAAGAAGATTGGATCAGGAGATTTTTACACCATTCTTCACAGGGGACAAGGTCTGCTGTTAAGGCAGACTTGCTACTGATGGCTTATATCAGGCCCTGGAATGCTGGCAGATCACTGTGCAGACCGCGCCAAGTGGCAGGTGCACTCCATGCTGACCCGGGAAATGGTTCTGGCTCTGGCAGCCCTGGAGAAGTTGCAGCTGCAGGGCCTGAATGAGAGCACTGGACCTGGAGCCAGTCTTCAACCTCTTCGCCTTTCTTTCGTTACCCTTTTCTAAGAAGTGGGTCTTACTATGTTGCCCGGGCTGGACTCAAACTCGGGCTCGAGCGAACCTCCTTACTCAACCTCCAGAGTAGTGGACTACAGGGAGGACTATGGGCATGAGCCACTATGCCTAGCTCCTCTAGCCTTTCATTGCAAACTGACCTCATGCTGCATCCAGGGCCGCAGGTACAAACTCAGGCACACATTTAGTAAGTTGCCTGGCTTTAGGCTGGGCTTTGGAAGGAGCTTGTGGGGATCCTTGCCCTTAAGTGGCCCGAAGTGTTGGATTTGTAGCAGGCGAGGAGGAGGTACCCAACACAGTCCCTTTTGACACAGTCCTCCGGTTGGATGCCTCATAGTCCTTAGGGCTCCTGACACCATAACTCAGGGAGAGAGAGGGATGCACAGGATGGAGCCAGTGGCCAGGGAGGCAGAGGAGCAGAGGATATTGGGCTGGAGCCCCATCTCTGCTGCCTGCTGGCCATTTAACCTTGGACAGGTCATTTTTCTCTCTGGGCACCTCCAGCTTTCCTCTGCCAAAGATTGTGACCTGGGGATTGTTGATTCAGGAAGGGACCCCTTTCCTGGCTAAACAATCCAGCAGTAGCCACCAAGATGTACATGGGTCTGCAGAAGGGCTAGCTGATTCACTCCCGTCATTGCCACAACAGAGTTTCAGCAAGACTGCTCAGAGTCCCAGGGCCGTCCTGTGCTTCAGCTCAATCATTCAGATCTCTATCCTCAAGGGGCTTTGTCTAGAGGTGGAGACTTGGACAGTGACCAGGGTGCTCAGGGCTCACTGTGTTCCAGGCACCTGGATCATTCTGTTCTGTGTGCCACGCTTGTCCCCCTGCCTCAGGGCCTTTGCACTAGCTGTCCTTTCTGCCTGGCAGGCTGTTTTTGTAGATGTTTACAGTGTTGCTTTTTGTCATCCAGGATTCAGCGTAAACGTCTGCTCAGAGAGGCCTTCACTGACCACCCTACATAACCAGTCCCTCTCCCACCTCAGCTTCTCTACCATGATTTCTCACTTTACTGACTCCTTAGCACTATGAAATTACCCACTTAAGACTTCCCTGCATGCCTCCCCTCCTAGAATGGAAGCTCCATGAAGAGAGGGTGCATGGTTGGTTGTCTATTGCTGTAAGTCCTGCACCTAGTTTAGCATCATGCACATATCGAGGAAGACTTCCAGGAGGAGGTGACATGTGGGCTGCTTTAAAGGGTGAGTAGGCATTTCCGGATCAGAATAATGCTTTGAGTGAAACCAGCTGGTACTGCTTTGTGTTTTGCTCCTCCTATGTGCCAAATACTTGATATGTACAATTTTATCCAAGCTTCCTAACAACTTGGCTAGTAAGGGATTTTTCCCATTTTACAGGTGAGATAACAGGCTGAGCGGTTAAGTGAGCTGCCCGAGGCCCCCACAGTCAGTGGGGGCCGAACTGGGACTCGATCCTAGTTGGTAGGGTAGTTGCTTTGCCACATAGGAAGGGCAGGAGAAGCCCCTAACACAGTGCATGGAACCCAGCACTGAGTACAGATTCTAGTAAAGAAGGCGCGTTAACTTGCATACAATCTGTATCCATCTCACTTAATCCCCGCAATAGCCCTATTAGGTGGGAAGTCATCCTAACTTTACAAGGTGCAGCTCAGAGAAGGCAGAGACTGGACTGGAACCTAGGCTTCCTGGCCCTGAAGTTCAGCCCGTGACAGCTCCCCCACCAAGTGGAAATGGGCAGTAAAATAAGCCAGGCATGGGTGTGGGGCCACCCAGAGGACCCAAAGGGGTTCTTGAGGCCACGCTCCTCCATCCTGACTCAGGTGGGGAGGGTGGTAAGAGGTCTGTGCTGTTGCATCTCAAACACCAGTCTGTGATGACTGGAGTTGCTGGTGTGGGAGTGGCAGTGCAGGTGGCAGAGGTGGGTGAGTTAGGGGTGGGGTGGGTTCTAGAGGTTGGTCCAGCCAGTGTTGCTGTCCCCAGTGGCCCATCACTGCCCTGTGTGGAGCTTTCCTGCCGCCTGGAGGCCATTGGAGGGATCACCCTGTTATTCTCACCCTGGTGCTTGTTAAAGTCTCGGAAGATAATGAGCCTGTTGGATTGTGTGGGTCCCAGATGTGGATGCAAGTGGGGGAGATGCGGATTAGCCTTCTCCTGAGTGCCTACTGTGTGCCCTGCACTGTCATGTATGATTTTATTTAATTTTCAGACTTCCCTCCGGAGTAGCTATTACTGCCCCACATTATGAACAAGAAAACTGGGGCTCAGAGAGGTGAAGTGACCAGCTCAAGGCCACCCAGCAGGTCAATGACAGAGCTTGGCCCATTGGGAACCCAGGTTTCCTGGCTGTAGAGGAAGGAGAAGTTACTGACATGTGTGAGCTCCGTGCTCCACAGCTTGCAGGGGGCAGTCACAGCTTGCAGGGACTTTTCCCCAGTCCCTGCAGCATGGGGCTCCTTGTCCTCCTGACACTCCAGCTGTGGCCTCCGAGAGAGCATGCCCTTGTCTGCCTGTGTCCTGCTGCATCACCGCACCTAGCAGAATGCCCAGCACACAGGGGGTGCCTAATAAATGCCCATTCTAAGGAAGCTGTCCAGTGGGAGCTGTGGTGTTTAGCAGCAGAGGCGTTGGAGCCTGACAGGTCTGATGGGCATCCCAGCTCTGCCACTCCCTAGCTGTGTGACCTTGGGTCAGTTACTTACCTTCTCTGAGCTTCAGTTTCCTCAGTAGTAAGGTGGAAATGATAACAGTACTTACCTCATAAGGTTGTGGTGAAAGTTAAATGAGGTAATCCCTGGTACTTGGCAAATACATAGCCAATAAATATTATTAATAGTTACTAATAAGAGAAGGTAGTGATTGAAAATTATACAGCAGGCCTGGCGTGGTGGCTCACACCTGTAATCTCAGCAATTTGGGAGGCCAAGGTGGGTGGATCACGAGGTCAGGAGTTCAAGACCAGCCTGGCCAATATGGTGAAACCCCGTCTCTACTAAAAATACAAAAATTAGCTGGGCATGGTGGTGCTTGCCTGTAGTCCTGGCTACTCGGGAGGCTGAGGCAGGAGTATCGCTGAACCTGGGAGGTGGAGGTTGCAGTGAGCCAAGATCGTGCCACTGCACTCCAGCCTGGAAGACAGAGTGAAAGCCTGGGCGACAGAGTGAGATTCCGTAAAAAAAAAAAAAAAAAAAGAAATCATACAGCAGAGCTGGGATTTGAGCCTACCTCTCTGCAACTGTAAAAAGTCTGATCCTTTCCATTATGCCACAGTGCCTTGGGTTCAGGCTGGGCTGAAGTGTCAGGGGAGACTCCTGGAAGAAGGGGCTAGAGCTGGATGACAAGAAGGAAAGAGGCATTCCAGATGTGAGGAACAGCTGGAACACGGGTGCAGCAGTTGGAATAGGCAGGGTGACCCTGGAACACAGGGAGGGGGGCGGTGAGGAGGGTGGAAGTGGGAGATGGAGGATCGAACTGCTGTGTGATGGGAGCCCCCTGGATAAGGCACACAGCAGGTCAGTGAGTGTTCTTAGAGGCAGGACAGATGGCCCTTGCCACTCAACCCCTTCAAGTTTCCCAATCCTTTGTCCTGCCACTCCTGCTACCTCTACTGCCCCACTCAGTTATCACCATCTCCCCTTCCTGTTTGCCCATGCTGTCTCCTCTACCTGGTGCCAGGCCTCTCCCATCTCTGCCTGTTGAGCCCCCCTCATCCTTAGAGGCCTATTTCAAAGGGTAGCATGACCCCCACGGAATCTTCTAGGCCCCTAGACAGAAGCATGACACACGCACAGCAGTATCCCTTCAGGTGCCCCGGAGACACACCATCCTTCGTGCATCTTGTTGTCGTTTTTCTTCCGTTTTCTCAGTGTGACTTTTCTCAGTCTGCTCAGCTCCACCACGTGGTCTCCAGTGCCCCATCCTTCTGGGCGCACCCAGTTCACACTGACCCACCTGGCTGCTCCAGCAAGAATGAGGAAGTGGCTTTGTATTTAAAAGACACACGCTGAGAAATGGACAGATCTTTTCCTTTGTTTTTTTCCATGTCATTTCTCCATTTACCCACTTTTGGTGTAAGCAGAGGTCCCAAGCTCAGCAGGGGAAACTCCAGGCAGAGGAGAGTGCACTGAGCCACATTTTCTGACTTCTTCTTTTTCACTCTGTTGCCAGGCTAGAGTGCAGTGGCATAATCTCAACTCACTGCGACCTCCGCCTCCCGGGTTCAAGAGATTCTTCTGCCTCAGCTTCCCAAGTAGCTGGGAATACAGGCACGCACCACCACACCCAGCTAATTTTTGTATATTTAGTAGATACGGGGTTTCACCACATTGGCCAGGATGGTCTCAATCTCTTGACCTCGTGATCCACCTGCCTCGGCCTCTGAAAGTGCTGGGATTACAGGTGTGAGCCACTGCGCCCGGCCTTCTGATTTCTTAAGACATGAATTTGAGGCTACTGTTGCCAAATTACATTGTCAATTTATCGACTGAATTCATAGTACTGCTCTGTCTCAGGTGAAACTTAGGGCCCAGACCTCGATGAGAATGAGATAGTGGTCATGTGGGAAGATACAGACAATTTAGAGGCCCCCCGCCCCCGCCCCAACAACCCCTACTCCACAGCGCCTCCTAGTGGCAGAAGCAGTCCCTGCTCCTCTGCCTGCGGAGGCTCCTGCCGCCTTGCCTGAAGATGTTGCAATGACCTTGCCTTGAAGTTACCCTGCAGTGTTTTAGTTATTTATTGCTGAGTAACAGGCCACTCCACAGGTAGTGACTTAATTGAGTTTGCTCAGATGACTGCAATCACTGGATGCTGGGCTCAGCTGGGATAGTTGGGATGGCTGATGCTGGGCCTCTCTGTCCACAGGGTCCTTCTTCCCAGTTTCTTCATGGCACGGTGACCTCAGGATTCCGGGAGAATGGAGGCAGGAGCTAAGCATCTGAGGCCTGGGCTTCTTGCATCATGTCACTTATCATACATTCTCCTGGTTAAAGCTAGTCATGAGGCCAGCGCAAATTCAAGGCGTGAAAACTAGACTCCACTTCTGGAGCAAAATATGGTGGGCATATGTCACCTGAGGGGAGGCTAGTTCTCTTCATGCCACACTCACGTTGTCTCCAGCCCCATCATGGGTTAGATCCTTGCCTGCCTAATTCCTGAGTCAAATCTGGGAGGACGCAGCACACACATCAAAACAATTGCAAGATTTTGCTAACTTATATCAGCAAAAGTCTGGATAGCATATATGAGAATGTGGGTGCTAATCCAGGGAGGGAGGAATATGATTTTCACTGGGCTGAATTGATTAATATAGGTACATTTAGCTGAGATTCTAGATTCAATGTGCCAGTGTGAGCAACTAGGAGTGGTTCTGTTTGCTTAGCTGGTTGACTGACTCCTGGATTCAATCAAGGCCTGTGCTCACTGAAATCGAGATGCCAGAAGTTCCTTGTTTTAATATAGAAGATGCAATTCAAAGACAAAGGGAGGGAGGAATGTTGAGGTGACTGTTGCCCGTGTGACCCACTCCCTCTCCTTGGCTAAGTTCCACATGCCTAATTTCCTCCTGTACAGCCTGGAAGACTCCCTTCACCAAGGCACCCAGAAACACATGAGTGAAGCATGATGCAGCACTTGCTCTCTGTGGCGTGGGCATACTGGTGGGAGATGCTGCCATGAAAATGGACTCCATGATTTCAGTGGAAATAATGGGACCCCAGGGGAGCAGAGGGCGAACAGCGCTCGACCGCCCAGAACATCAGACCTCAGGTGGCAATCAGCATGTTCTGACCACAGATGTCTTCAGCAAAGGCTGATTAATCAAGGGCCAAATAGGACCCAGGAGACCAAACAGATGGGCAGCTCTTAAGGTCCTCTTTAATCTCTCTCTCTCTCTTTTTTTTTTAGATGGGATTGCAGTGGTGCGATCTCGGCTCACTGCAACCTCCACCTCCTGGGTTCCAGCGATTCTCCTGCCTCAGCCTCCCAAGTAGCTGGGATTACAGGCATGTGCCACTACGCCCAGTGAATTTTTGTATTATTAGTAGAGACGGGGTTTCACCATGTTGGCTAGGCTGGTCTTAAACTCCTGACCTCAGATGATCCACCCACCTCGGACTCCCAAAGTGCTGGCATTACAGGCATGAGCCACTGCACCTGGCCCTCCTCAATCTCTATAACAGAAACAACAAAACAAAACAACCAACAAACAGACAAACACGAACCCTCCAGAGCTGGCAAGTGGAAGCTTGACTTGACCCACTAAAAACAGAATCTCAACCTCTCACCCCAAGTCCCTAGAATGAAAGAGAGGCCGGTACCCTTCACAAAAGCCCCTTTAATAGCACCAGAGATACATACTGTAAATCATTCCTTCAGCCTTCTGCAAAAGGTCGTGGGCCATTTGCCAGAGAATTGTGCTCTAATGAAAGGAAAATTTTTCAGGGATTAGTGGATGTTAAGTCTATTTAATGTTAATTCCTGAGGACACAGAAAGCTGCTGTGTAGAGGCTCGGGTGGGTCAGGTAATAATTGGAGTTTTGACCCGAGTGCAGTGGGACCCTGAACCCATTCTGCAATTATGATGATTATTTTTTACTTTCATGATATGATTGGAATTACAGGTAGAATTCACACATAAGCCTCCAGACCTGTGGAATAAGCATCATTATGGCAAAATGATGAAGTGGAAACCCCTCAATCTTCCCCTTCTTACCAAAATAATACACCAATAATAAACTCTGGGGAGTCACAGGAACTTGTGCCACCATCAAAGACTTGAAAGATGCAACGGTGGTTTCTGTCACATTTCATTTAACTCATCTATTTGGTCTGTGCAGCAGGCACGGGTCTCGGAGAATGACAGGGCATTACCGTAAGCTTACTCAGGGGGTGAGTTCAGTTGCAGATGCTATTATTCCAGGTGTGGTCTTTTTATGGAAACTATAATTTTATTCTGCCACGATGTAAAACTATCTGATGAATTATGTTTTCTTGTCCTCTGTAGACTGTCCCCTTAGCGGTTTTCTTTCTCTTGGCAGGGATAGCAGTACACCTTTCTCATCTTGTCTTGAAGTACACCTTTCTCATCTTGTCTTGAAACTCCTCAAGTCTCTGATTTTCTGTCTATGTGGATTTTGATCATCCTCCCATATCACAGGCCATTATATTTGTCCACTACATTGATTATACTACGTTGCTAGGATTGGGAGAAGGAGAAGCAGTGGGTACTTCAGATGCATCAATAAGATACAAGTGTGCCTGAGAATGGAAGTAAATCTCGTGAGAACATAGGGGCCTGCCACCTACGTGAAGTTCCTGGGTGTTCAGTGATCTGGATCATGCCAGGAAAGACCCTGCAAAGTGAAAGACAACTTGCTGGGCTTTCTGCCTCTTACTGTTAATAAGTACACTTCTTGGGCTTCTGTGTATTTTACAGGCAACATATATTGGTGTGTTTTTCTGATCCTTATAAGCTTACTGAGTAAACTATAAGGCTGCAGGGTTGGAGTGGGGCCCAGAGAAAAGGAAAATTTCCAGGTGGTCCAGAATGAAAGGCAAGCAACTCTGCCACATGGCCCTGATAGCCCAGCCAATCCCAAGGTGGCTCAAGTGTCTGCAGCAGATGGGATGGTATTTGAACCCATGGCAGACTCTGACAGAAGAATCACAATGGAGTATCTACAATTTAGGAGTGAAGCCTGGTGCTCCTTAGCAAGCAGTTTTCCTCCTTTTGGGGAAGGACTGCTCACTGCTGGCTGGGCTTAGCTGACAGTGGTCTCAATGTGGGAGGCACCAAGGGATTGTGAAAGTAATTAATGACTGTTACACACACTGTGTTTTCTCAGGGATACTTGGGTTATATGTGCTCAGTGGTTGCTAAATGAGATGTCAGTAAATTATGCATCAGGTATGAAAACACACTTGACTTCTCTCCTTTCTTATCCCCCTTCACTGAAATCGGGCTTCTGTTTTTTCTACTCCAGAGAGTCTGCAATTGCCAAGGTCAGTGATCTCTTTATTGCTACTTTAAAAAAACTAATTTCGGCCGGACACAGTGGCTCATGCCTGTAATCCCAGCACTTTGGGAGGCCGAGGCAGGCAGATCACGAGGTCAAGAGATTGAGACCATCCTGGCCAACATGGTGAAACCCCGTCTCTACTAAAAATACAAAAACTTAGCTGGGCATGGTGGTGTGCACCTGTAGTCCCAGCTACTTGGGAGGCTGAGACAGGAAAATCCCTTGAACCTGGGAGGTGGAGATTGCAGTGAGCCGAGATCACGCCACTGCACTCCAGCCTGGCAACAGAGTGAGACTCCATCTCAAAAAACAAACCAAAAAAAAAAAAAAAACAACTAATTTCATGCCTATGAAAAAAATTCCAACATACATGACAATTAAATGATAGTACCCATAGCCGGGTGCGGTGGCTTCTGCCTGTAATCTCAGCACTTTGGGAGGCTGAGGTGGGTGGATCATGAGGTTAGGAGTTTGAGACCAGCCTGACCAACATGGTGAAACTCTGTCTCTACTAAAAATACAAAAGTTAGCTGGGCATGGTAGTGTGTGCCTGTAGTCCCAGCTACTCGGGAGGCTGAGACAGGAGAATCGCTTGAATCCAGGAAGTGGAGGTTGCAGGGAGCAGAGCTCTCACTACTACACTCCAGCCTGGCCGACAGAGTAAGACTCCATCTCAAAATAAATAAATAATAGTACCCATCACAAAACTTCAATATGTGACGACATTTTGCCCATTTCGTTCAACAGATTCTAAATCTGTATTGTAGGGGAGCCGTTATGGTCTCTAACCCTGTTGACTCTTCATCCTTGATGTCTTTCCCAAGGTGACATTCCTTTCTAGTTTTCCTCTGACTCCTCTGCTTCTTTAGGACAGCCTCCACTTGGGGGCTCCTTCCTCTGCCTGTCCCCTGAATGTGGGTGTTTCCCAGCACTCTGTCCTGACCCCATCCGTCTCTCACTTTCTACACTCTTGCTAGGTAAACTCACCCTCTCTCATAGCCTTTTTACCTTCTGTGGGTTGGTGAGGCTCACATTTCAATGAGGTCTGCATCTCCGCCTTCAGCTCAGACCCCTTTCCCAGGCTCAGACCACCATGTCCAGAAGTCTCCTGGACATCAAATTGAGTCCATCCTCCTGCCATAACAGGCTATTTCCTGGATTCCCATTAATCCACACAACAATAAAGGTCTACTCATATTTCTTAGATACTAATTTGTGTGTAAGAAAAAAAATGTAAGATTCTGGAACAAGCCAAAGAAATTACTGCTACATGAAAAAGATGGACACAAGTGTCGGTGAGGATGTGGAGAAATTGGAACCCTCCTACATTGTGGGTAGGAATGTAAAATAGTGGAGCCCTGGCCCACCCAGAACCAGAATCAACCCCGTAGAGGGTTTTCCCCCCTTCCCCACGCTTCAAGAGATGGGCTCTTGAGCACAGTAGAATGATCAGAGCTCACGGCAGCCTTCATCAAGCCTACAGGCATGCACCACCACACCCAGCAGAGGATGTTGAACTGATGGACCAAGGTGGAGAGCGAATGAAAGTGCAGGTGCTTTGATGGATGACGGATGGAGTGGCTTGCCTCCGGGAATGAAGGTGTGCAGAAAGGGCCAGGCGCCTGCGGGCTGCGTTGCAGGGCCTCTGAGGGGTGATGGGCTCAGATGTGGAGGCTATAGGAATGCCTGGGCAAACTGGGCAGAAATACCACAACCTGGGCAGGCTTTGGGAGCCCCCAAGCCAAGCCCTAGGGAGAGGGAGAGGGAGCGGGGCTGCCAGCCCCTGCTGGCTTGGGCTCAGGAAAGCCATAGTGATTCTTCTCAGGATGGCCTGAGCCTCCTGGAATTGTGATAAGCCCCAAAGACAGGATAAGGCTCCAGGAAAATGACTAATACCAGATTTCCTGTCAACCCTGGCAACGAGAGGAGGGGGCTCCCAGTGTATTTAATGAGATTTACCAAAATAAAGACGCGGCATTTCTTACACCTGAGTGCCATGCTGTGATGCATCGACTGAATTACAAATTGTGAGATGTGTGAAGGAAGAGGGGGTAGCCATAGCGATAGTGAAAAGTGGGCAAATTTGCTATTTAGCAGAAAGACCAGGCAGGTCTTAGCGATAGATTGGAAGCAGAGGGTCAGAGGCTGGTACTAAAAAGGATTTCCCGGCTTCTGGCTGAGAACTGGGTCAACCCGAGTACATTCCCACCCACTTCCTCTAGGCCATCCATCCACCCAGCGGCACAGACTCCCGAAAGTGTCGCTCCAGTCCGACCTGGCTCCTGTCCCTTGTCCACAAAGACCGTCTCCCCGCTCCCCCAATATGGCACAAGGTGCCCAGGCCGTGCGGGGCGTCGGCAGGCATCATGGGTGGGGTCCATTGTGTGAGGAATAACATCGCGGCCATTCCCCAGTCCAGCCACCGGGGGCTCCAGCGAGGCCTCTGCCCAGCTCCCGGAAAGGGTCTCCCAGCCAGGCCCTCTAGCGGCCCTAGGCGGGTAGGCGGAGCGCAGATCCTGGGGCCTCTTTCGCCCACCCTCGCCAGGGCACTGTGCTTCCCACCGGCCAGATCCCGCGTCCCGAGATCTCGCGGGGCCAGGCTGCACGGGCGGCGGAACCCAGAGTCCGGGGCGGGGCCGGAGACGAGCCTGTAGGCTGGGGGCTGTGCGAGTGCGCGGGGCTAGGGGGCTGGTGTTTCCAAGCCGAGAGCCCGGGTGGCGGGGCTCTGTGGGCGGAGACGCCCTCCCGAGGCTGGGCATCTTCGGGGTGGGACTCTCGGGTAGGAGTTCCGCCGCCGGCCCATCCGGTTTCAGCAGGTCGCCTTTGCCCCTGGGCCGGGCGGGGAAACTCCCATTCCAGAGACCACCCCCAACTCCCAGCCCCTCGCGGCGTAGGGGCGCCGTTTCTCCGCTGCCGCGGGGCTGTCCTCTCCCCTCCCCGGGCTGCTGCAGTAGGGGCGCCGGAGCCCGCGGACTGCGGGGGTTGCGGTAGCCTCTGCTTTGTGAGGCCCTGCAGCGGGGAGGAGGAAGGAGAGGCGGGAGGAGGTGGGGACGGGGACGCCGCGGGAGACGGGGAGGTGCCTGCCGCAGGGAGGAGCTAGGCCTCGAGTGAAGCCTGCTTGTAAGAAGGTCCAGGGGAGTCGGGTGCGCCCCCGCCCTCGCTGCCCCAGCCCAGGATGGGGACCCAGAGCCCCTCCCCCACTGGGCCTTCTTTCTCGGTAGTGGAGAGCTGGACTGGACTGAGCTGGGAATGCCTGCAGCTCAGAGGCGCTGCTCTAACTCGGGACCGGCTTGCAAATGAAGATGTTGAGGGGCTGACTCTGGGCTCATAGCAGAAGCTGCCAGATCTAGCGGCCACCCCGCAGCCCTCATCTGCGCCGGCCCTCCCAGCTTTCGACCCAGCCTCACTGTCTCCTGATTGAATCACTCCGGGCACCACAGGCCCCTGGTTCCTCCTTACAGCTATGGGCCAGCCCCTCTTGGAACTGGACCCGCATCTCTTTCCATTCTGATACTCTCTGAGGAAGCGGTGTCCTTCATGTGGGACTTGTGACCATCCTCCCCCCAACCCCGGGGCAGCTGACTCCCAGGCCCTGTTTCCAGACGTCTCTTCAGAGGTCAAGCCCTGGTAGCCAGTGGCCTGTACATCTGCCCCCGGGTGTCTCGGAGGCCCTCAGGGAAACCTTGTTTTGCTTCTCAGAGGTGGCACCACGGTCCGCCTGGCCTGTGGAAACGTGTGTGTCATGGGACCTGGTGTGTGGGTCAGAGGAAGGAGTGGGAGGAGGAGGAGGGTGTCCACACGCAAAGTTTGTTTGTTTGTTTGTTTGTTTTTTTGAGACTGAGTCTCCTCTATTGCCCAGGCTGGAGTGCAGTGGCTGGATTTCGGCTCACTGCAATCTCTGCCTCCCAGGTTCAAGCGATTCTCGTGTCTTAGCCTCCCAAGTACCTGGGATTACAGGTGCCTGCCACTACACCCAGCTAATTTTTGTATATTTAGTAGAGACGGGGTTTCACCATGTTGGACAGGCTGGTCTTGAACTCCTGACCTCAAATAATCCACCCGCCTCGGCCTCCTAAAGTGCTGGGATTACAGCCGTGAGCCATCGAGCCCGGCCTTCACACGCAATTCTTTAGCCTCAATGTGGCCTTGTCTTATCTTCAGGTCCCTGACTATTGGAGCTCATATGGCAGCAAGCTCTGAGGGCTACTTTTGTGTTGGGCCAAAAAAGGTTTTGTGTTGGGCCACAGGTTTCCTCACTGTGAAGAAACCTCTGTGTGTGTGTGTGTTTGTGTGTGTGTAGAGAAAACCCTAGTGCTGTTGGGAACGTGTGAGGAGGCAGGCTTGGGGCCAGTTGGATGGGGAAGGCTTGCTTAGAAAACGAGACGATTTCGGTGTCCTCCGTACTGTACTTACTCTGATGATTTTCCTGTAAGAACTGAGCTGAGCTCCTTTGAAAGGAGTAGCAGTATTCCTTGGGAGCCAGCTTTGGTGGGGGCAACCGGTGAAGCCTCCATCCTAGCTCCTTAGGGGCTCTGGACTTTGAAAGGGAGGCTGCAGTACAGCCTTGTGGCCCATGCCAGTGGCATCCCGGCAGGACCCACCTCTGACTGAGGCTGAGCCCCAGGCCCGCTGGCAGCTCCCAGCCTTCCTCCCCACAGCCTGGCTGTGGCTGTTCCTCGGCCTGCCAGCACCACACTTACAGCCTACAGGACTCGACCCCACTCCCTCCCTGATTTCCTGGAATTCAGAAAATGGATCACCCCTGCCTCGTCCTAGTTTTCCACTCCAGAGACCTGCCATACCCTTGGTCAAGTCCTCATGCAAACCAGATTCCTTTTATTCAGGGACTTCCAGAGGGAGCGTTACCCAGTTCTCAGCCACACCCATGCTGCCCTGTCTACCCTGTCTGGACTGCCTAGACTCCATCAGAACTCCATAGCCACTTTCTCTGGAAAGCCTTCCTGGCCGCCCTCGCCAGGTGTTCTCCCTTCACTGGCCCCTTAAAACCAGGCCTTGACTTGTCCTAGGGCCTCATCCCATACCATGTTTTATTGTCATAATATTCTTTCCCATAGTGACCCCAGTGCTCAGCACAGTCTGGCACAAAGTGCATGCTAAGGACAAGCTTGCTGCATGGAGAAATGAATGGGGACTTCAAATACATATATATGTACACACACACACACACACACTTTTTTTTTTTTGAGACCGAATCTCGCTCTGTTGCCCAGGCTAGAGTGTAGTGGCACAATCTCGGCTCACTGCAACCTCTGCCTCCCAGGTTCAAGTGATTCTCCTGCCTCAACCTCCTGAGTAGCTGGGATTACAGGGGCCTGCCACTACACCTGGCTAATTTTTCTATTTTTAGTAGAGACAGGGTTTTACCATGTTGGCCAGGCTAGTCTCGAACTCCTGACCTCAGATGATCCACCCAACTTGGCCTCCCGAAATGCTGGGATTATAGGCATGAGCCACTGTTCCTGGCTCTAGGTATATTTTTTAGAAGCTCTCGGTTGAGCTGTCATGAATATTGAATGAGGATTAACAGGTGTTAGGTTCTACCGTGTCCTGAAACTTATGATCAGAGGCCTGGTTTCCTCAAGAAGTTTGACTCCTGGATGAGCTTTAAGGCTGAGCTCTTGGCAAACAACTGTCATCCAGAATTCCCGTGTGCCAGGTGGGTCCTTGCTCCTGTTTCATCTGCAGGCTTCAACTCAGCCACCCAGGGCTCAGCCTGCTGGGATTTGGCACCACTTGTGAGGCTGTCATGGCATCTGACCCTTGCCTTATTCTGCCCACCTCTGTGATGGGGTCCTCTTTCAACCTAGCATCGCCTGCCCACTCCCGTCTCATGCTGACAACTCACAGGAACTGGTGCTTCTCAGTCCCCTCTGGTTCAGATGGGTGAATGCAGAGCCTGACAGGCTCACCTATACACACATATGCACCCCTGCCCAACAGAGACAGACAGAAACATTGCTGAGTCAGAGGGACCATTTTTATTAGATTCCAGCAAGGCTACTGTACATGTTTCATGCAGATTAAATATGTGTCTTCACTGCCCCTGGGAGGGGAGCACTCTCACTGTCAGCTCCTTCATTGGTGTGTCAAGGGGTGAGTGTCAAGGGGAGCTCTCAATGTATTCCGTATGGGGGGCAGTTGGGATCATGACTCGGGGTAGAGGTGAGACAGTAGGTAGCTGAGGGTCCCTGGGACCTTGAGTCTTCAGAGGTTCAGGGACTGCAGGATCTTGGTCCTTTGCTGGTGCTGGCACCAGAGAATCTTGATCCTTCAGAGGCACTGGGATTATAGGAACTTTATTCTTCAGAGGTTCAGGGACTATAGGACTTTGATTCTTTGGAGGCTGCAGGACCATGGGGCCTTGATCCTTCACTAGTACTGGGAGAATGGGGTCTTGATTCTTCACAGACTCAGGGGCCACAGGACCTTGATTCTTTACAGGTGCCACAACTGCAGAATCGTGAACCTTTGGATGCTCTGGGACTACAACATCTTGATCCTTAACTGGCCCTGAGATCACTAAACCTTGATTCTTTACAGGCTCAGAGACCATGGAACCTTGATTCTTTATGGGTGCTGTGGCCATGGCACTTTCATCCTTCGGATGCTCTGGGACCATGGGACCTTGATCCTTGACAGGTGCTGGGACCATGGGACCTTGATCCTTGACAGGTGCTGGGACCATGGGACCTTCATCCTTGACAGGTGCTGGGACCATGGGACCTTCATCCTTGACAGGTGCTGGGACCATAGGAACTTGATTCTTCACAGGCTCAGGAATCCTAGGACCTTGATCCTTTGGAGACTCTGGTACCACAGAACCTTGATCCTTAGCTCTTGCTGGAATCATAGGACTTTCATTCTTTGGAGGAACTGGGACCGAGGGACCTTGGTCCTTGACTGGTGCTGAGGTAACAGGGCTTTCATTCTTTAAAGGCTCAGGGACCACGTGATCTTGATCCTTGACTGGTAACAGGATCATGGGACCTAGATCCTTTGGAGGCCCTGGGACCACAGAACCTTGCTTCTTCAGAGGCTCTTGGACCATAGGACCTTGACCTTTCAGAAGGCCTGGGACCACAGAACCTTGATCCTTGTCTGGCTCTGTGGCTACAGGACCTCGATTCTTACTTGAATCACTGACGGGCTGAGCCAGGCTCCTGCAAAGGAGAGAGAGGTGATCACTGTGAGAGTAGAGCTCAGGCAGGGACAGGGCAGAGTACAGATTGCCTAATAAGTCTTGGCCTAGTGGAGCCTGGGCCAGGCAGCTCTTGCTGGAGAGCCAGGAGAATCTGATTTCTGTGTTCTCAGTACAGAATGTGGGTGGGGGTGAGAGAGGGGGGTGAGGGGAAGGCTCAGGGATCAGTCATTCAATGTGCTTGCCAATTGATTATAACCTGCACGTGGCACAGGGGGTAGCACCCTGGTGACAATGGCAGTACTATAGCTGGACTCAGAGTCATCCAGTAGGCATCCCAGCAGACCGTCCACCCCACACTCCATCCAGATTCCTACTTTTTCTTCTGGGATTATTGGGCCCATCCTGGGAGCCCCATCTTAGCTGCCCACCAGATGCCCCCACAGGCCAGGGTGTTCTTTCCTTGTTCTCAGGGCCTTCCAAGTTCTTTTCCCTCCCTGACTCCCTGCCCCCTTGTTAACCACTGGCTGCAGGAAGGGGCAAGGGGTCCATGGCATACTAGGAAAGGAAGCAGTGGGAGTGGGAATGCCTCTCTCCCCCTCTCCTGCAAGGGGAAAAGTATTTTATCACTGACATTGTATAGAATGAGCAGCATATGGTGATAATAAAAAGCAGGACAGCTTAGTTTTTTTATTATTTGTTTTTGTAGAGATGGGGTCTCACTATGTCACCTAGGCTGTTCTCCAGCTCCTGACCTCAAATGATCCTCCCACCTCAGCCTTCTGAATAGCTGGACTACAGGCAGCTTTTAGCTTTATTGCTTTAAATTCTCCATAGACAGTGCACCCTGTGATTGCCTGCACCATTCCCACTACCCCCAACCTTTGGTAGGTGACTCACTGGGACTCCGCATTCAGGTAGGGATGAGGCCCTGATCCCCTCACTCCATTCCCATTTCTGACTCTCTCTGCTCTCCTGAGACCCTTGCCCTCACCAACTCCAAGGCTCCTGGGCTTATTTCCCTGCAGCCAAAAGTCCCAGTCTTTCATCAGGATCCTCAGGCACTGTTCCCTCTGCCTCACTGTGGCCGTCTGCCTCATCCTCTGGCCCACCCACACTGTGGAGAGTGTGTGACAACACTAACTCTCAAAGACAACGGTTGCCACACTTAGACCTGGCCAGCCTGGAGCCCTCTGGTTTAGAGTGCACACTCCTTCCTTGCAGGCCACGTTGGAAGTTGCCACTCGAGAGTGGCATTGCTCAGCAAGCGTCACAGGCCCTTGCACGCCTACAACACATCCAGCTTTCCAAATGACTCCCTTTTATAGCTCATTTCAGCAACAGAGCAGCCCTGTGAAGCACACAGGAAGGATTTTCTTACCCTTACTTGTCTGAAGAAGAAAATGAGGTCGTGAGAGGACAAGTGATGGGGAAAGTGAGGGGACCCCCATGGACTAGCACCTGGGTCCTTCCACTCCTGGAGCCTGTGCTCTTTCCCTTAGCGCGCCTGGCACATAGTAGGTGCTCAATGCAAGGTAGCTATTACTGTTACCCTATTTATTGGGTATAATGATATTTACTCAGAAATCTATAATGATTAGAGGTCAGTACCTAGAGCACCTTGTACTATAGTATTATTAGGTAGTATTATGGTTGTTTTTCTATTTACTTGGAAGTAAAATTATGTGTATTTGGACTACTTTTATTCTTCTTTGTTGTCCTGATGCAGAAGCTTTTTACTGTATTTAGCATCCTGAGTCACCCAGGGACTGGTATTTCTCAGCAGAGTCCACGCGGCACAGGCAACCTCTCCATCCAGTTCCCCTTGCTGTCCCTGAGCATCACAGTGGAAGGGGCCAGGGCGGCTCTCTGGCTCAGTACAACATGGAACGCAGTTGCTCTGGCCAGATGGACACAGCTGGCTGCTATCAGTAGGACCTTAGTGTTTGAGAAGACAGCCAGGCAAGGCCGTGAGAAGCATGTGGAATCCAAAAGTGGCATTAAAATACCTCCAGTCACTGGTGGCTGGTCAGAGAGGAAAAAGAAAAACCGAATTCAGAATAGAGCCAAGCAGGAAATTGATTAGGGGTATTCTCTTAGATTGTGAAGCGACCTGGGTGGTGTCCTCCCAACAGGGTGAGGAAACTGAGAAGGGACAAAAGAAAAAAAGGGAGCTTAACTCCATCTCAGGGGCTTGGGCTGCAGAACCTATCCCAAGGGTAGGCCATGGGCCTGGAGTCCCCTACTGGCATGGAGGTCACAAAGAAGGCCAGCCCTGCAGCCTGGGCCAGGAAGTACGTTTCCCTGGATATTTACAGCATTGGCTCCTGAGCCATGTACCAAATTTCTGTTTAATGGGCTCTTCTGTTTAATGAGCCAGCTGTGAACTAACCTCAACTTTGCATGGATACATAACCCCATATTGCTTAGGTTAGAAAACTTTTTTCTTTGGTAGGTATCTTTAATCATGGGAAGGTTATAATTAAGATTTAAAATGATGAATTAAATCAAGTCCCCAATATTACTTTTTTTGCATTAAGTTTTTAAAAAACCCTGTAATCCCAGCACTTTGGGAGGCCGAGGCGGGCAGATCACTTGAGGTCAGGAGTTCGAGATCAGCCTGGGTAACATGGTGAAACCCCATCTCTACATTTTTTGTATTTTGTAAAAATACAAAAATTAGCTGGGTGTGGTGGCGGGTGCCTGTAGTCCCAGCTACTCAGGAGGTTGAGGTGGGAGAATCGTTTGAGCCCAGGAGGTGGAGGTGGAAGTGAGGTGAGATTATACCACTGCACTCTAACCTGGGTGACACAGTAAGACACTGGCTCCAGGAAAAAAAAAACAACAAAGAAGAAAGTTTAGGAAAAATATGCATAGATTTACTTCAAAGGTATTTGTAATGTTTAAGATAATTTAGTATATTAGAATGTCTAACAGATTAGTTTTGTAATCCCAATATAAAATGTGTAATGGAATAATTAAATTAGATGTATAATTTAAAGCTGAAAGATACGACAGTTTTACACATTTTTAAACAATGATGGAACTTTTATGACAAGCCAATGGTCACCATATTTTTATCTTAATTTATTTAAAATTATTTATAATTTAATTTATATTTAGGGCAATTGAAGTAAACTATAACATCCTCCTTAAAAGAGATTGTTACATTTTACTAAGTTTTTGATTTTTGTTACTTTTTATTAAGCATTTATTTTTAAAATCCAAGCTGCCTGGGCAGTTTTTCTATGCACGAAACTGCACTCAAGGGCACCATGAAATCCTCACTGACACTGACTGGTCCTCACGTGGTTCCAGTTGCCTGCCAGACTCCCATCTGTACAGTGCCTCACCTCCTCCGGTGAGGCTGGTATGAATGAGGCAAAGCCATCCCCTCAGGGTGGAAGCTGGTTCATGGCCTGGGGAGCAGAAGCAGGCTGCATTCAGCCCACTCAGGCCACAGGCCAGCTGTCCTTGGGCATGGCCCAACCTGCACAACCAAATCTTGTGCCCTTGGTCAGCAGCACATATTCTCAAGATAGCATATGCCACAGGTGCCTTCTCCCAGCCTGTGCACCCTGAAAGCACTAACCTCTCAGAAAGTACAACCACCTGCTGGGCTGACCTTGGCTTCTGTGCTGCTTATTGCCTGAAAGGTCTTGGGCAATTGCTTAACCACAATAGACCTCAGTTTCCTCACCTGTCAAGTGGGGATAATGATATAAATGTCAGGATTATTACAACAGAAGACTTTGCTAGGTGGGCATCTGGAATAATAATTCTTGATATTTTCGGAGTGCTTGGATAGTGCACAAATCAGTCCACTTCTGTAATAACTGTGATAGCAGTTTACTAAAATGCTCATGCGTCTGTTACCTTATGTCATTCAACCCTCACAGCAGTCCTGGGGGAACCCCACTTTCCCTGCATCATCCTCTCATGCTGTTTTGCACACTGCCAGCAAGGGCTGTGTCTTTGTTTCTGCTTCACCCACTTTTCTTTGTCAGGGCCCTGCCTGTCCTTGAAGGCTCGGCTCAGCTCCCACCTCCTCCCAGGTCTTCCTGCCTGTGTCTCTCCAAATTAGTTTCATTTGCATCCCTGCTGCAGCACCATCTCACAGTCTCTCCCTCTACTTTCTCACATATCCCCACTGCAGGCCAGGCTCCCTTGCTAGACAGTGAGCTCCCTGAAGGCAGGGGCCAACCTCCTTGCCTGCAGCCCCAATGCTCAGCACAGTATCTGAAACAAAGGAGGCAAAATGGAAAGTTTTAAAAGTTATTGTTGCTGAAAGCTGGTTCATCCTCTATTCCCTAGCCCCTGCCAGAAACTCAGATTCATCCTTGATACCTCCCTCTCCCTCAAAACCCTCACCCCATCCATTAGTTCCCATTGATTTCAGCTCCTAACATTTATCTCTTGAATATTCCCACTTCTTTCCCTCCTTCCCTTCCCCTACTACCTGCTATGCCATCATCTCCCTGGACCACTGTCACAGCCTCCTAACTGCTGTCCCCTGTTCCATCTATTCTTGCTCTCCTCCAATCCATTCTTCATACAGAAATCAGAATGATCTTTTAAGAGAGCAAACCCTATCTTGTCCCTTCCTTGCTCACAACCCTTCAATACCTCCTCCTTGTACCAAGAATAAAGAAGAAAATCTGTTACACAGCCCCACCTAGCTGGCCAATCTACCTGCTTCCTTACCCCTTCACCCCTCTCCTTCCTGCCTTTCCTGGTTCTCTGTGCCCAGCATTCTGTTCCTTCAACAAGCCCTGCTCCTTCCCATTTTACAGCTCTTGTACATGCAGTTGTCTCCTCCTGAAATATTCTCTTGTTCCCTCTTCACCTGGCTAGTGTCTACTCAGCTGTCCTCTCTCAGCTCACTGAAGCACTGTCCTGGGAAGCCTTCCCTGACCCCAAAGTCATGGCCAGCCCCCTGCTACAGGCTCTCCTAGTCCCTGGCACTTGTTTTCCTCTCTTATCTCAGTGAATTCCTTGTATTCTTTTGGATTAATGTTTCTCCCATTAGACTGAAGTGTCCAGAGGGCGGGGACCATGTCAGTTTTGCACATCATTGTATCCTCTGTACCTTAAATGAACAGTCCCGGAGCCCAGGTGGGTTCTGACTTGAACACTTGAGTGAATGAATAAAGAGACTGTTCTGTGCCAGGCTCTGTCCTATTTGCAAAACTAATGTTCCAAGGTTATATGAGACATCTTGTCTTAGACACTTCATTGTCTGCCCTTCTTCCTGTTTCCATGGAGACAGGCAATGCCTCCTGAGTGCACACACACTGACATTGGATCCACACTTTCCAGAGTCTAGAAGCAGGATTACTGAGCCCTGCCCTCCACTGGATGGAGAAAGGACTTCACTCCCTCCCACTGATTCCTGCCCTTGCACACAATTCCAGTCCTATAGTCCATCCACGTGGTTTTTTCTTCCCAGATTGTCTCCTGTTGCACCATCAAAGCAGCCAACAGCTGCGGCAATGCTCCCGGCATAGGGCTCCATTCAGAAAGCAGGGAGCCTATGGACCCTGTCCTTGAATCCCCTGCCTTCCCGGGGAAGTGTGGGAGTGTGGGGCATTGTGGAAAAGCCTTGAGGAAGAAAGAAACTGAGCAATAACTATGGGCCAGGCTTGGTGTCAGACGTTTTAACATATATTATTTCTCATGATGTAAAAAGCAACCTGCTAAAGAGACAGTGCATTGACTGGGCTTGAGGCCAGAAGAGCTGGGTTTGAATGTGAATTCAACCCCTTCCCAGCCATAGGATGGCATCAGGGGCACACATCTCCAGGCCTCAGTTTCCTAATCTATAAAAGGAGGATTAGCAGGTCCACCTTCTAGGGAGGATTAGGTTATGTGAATGCTCATGGCACGGCCCCTGGAATACAGGTGACGTTTAGCAAATGTTAATTCCAAAGGGCGACTTGGCGATCTGGTCCAATTGTGTTGCTCCACAGATGGAAACTTGGCCCAGAATGGGCAAGTGACTCTCCAGGTCCAGGACTAAAACATGGGCCTCTCAACATCTCAGCGGCAGGTGGAAGAGATGGAGCAAACTCACTTGGAGAAAAGATGGGCAGGAGGGGAACAGCAAGGCCCAGGCCAACGGCACCCCAGGGCCCCTGGCAGGACATGGACAGAGACAGGGTGATTCCAGGGCTCTGTTCCCTTGCTGCCTGCCTCCATGGGCCCCATACACGTGCTCATAATTCTTAGACACAAACAAAGCTCCTAACACGTGATGGAAACACAGCCGCCAAGGGGGATTGCCACGGAAACTATCTTTGAAAGGCTCATTATTCTTATGAAGAATCTGCAGGAGACAGGAGTTCTCAAAACAACTCTCGCTCCGCCTCTCTCCTCAACAGGACTCTGTGGGAGCTCCTCTTTTAGTAATTATCCTGTTGCTTGGTAATTATTTGCCTCTCCTGCTAGCCCGTGGGACTGTGTTTTCTTCGTCTTTGCATCACGAGTATCTAGCACAGGGTCTGGCTCATTGTAGTACCTGGCAGATATTTGTGGGAAAAACACATGGCTGGTGTAGCGTCTTCTCTTTATTCACTTTTAATTTTTTCTCTTTTATCCATTCACTGAACAAATCTACTGAGACCCTGCTCTGTGTCAGGCCCTCACTGGGGACACAGAAGTGAATGAGAGCCAACCCCTGACTTGGGGGAAGGAGCTTCTAGAGTGAGGCAGGAGACAGACCTGTCAACACACACCACAAACATGACGCCACCACCCGGGTACAGGCACCACCTCCAAGCTGGGCCCTAAACTTTATCAGCCTGTATCTCGTCAAACCAGAGAGGCTCAAAGGTCTTATTAGGGGCCAAGCTGTCACTCTGTTGGAGAAGTCTTCCCTCTCTATTCCATAAAAGCACAACTCCACAAGCCAAATCAAAGGCACCCAGGGCTGGAAGGGCAGACTGCTGGGCCACGGGTCTCCTGAGCCGCTGCTGCAGTCTCCCTGGCAGGTGGCTGCCCAGTTGCTGCTCGCACTGCCTGGGGGGCGCTGCACATGCCTCGTGAGGCAGCCTCCTCCTCAGTGGCCACTGGTTAGACCTGAGCAGAAGTCTGCATTACAGTCAGCTCCACTCCTTCCTATCTCTGCACTGATCCCTGTTTTGCACTCTGGAGCCACCCTTTTAGTGAATGCCCTGCTGGCTGCCCCAGGACAGCCTTTCAGGTATTTGAATGGGGCAGCAATTGGGTCTGTATCCCTGGCTTCTCCAAGTAACATATGCCCCACAACAGTTCAGACTTGGTTCTCACAGCCCTCACATCTCAACTGCCCTCCTTACAACGTGTCTCAGTTGGCTCTGTCCCTTGGAAAGTGCAACTCCAGAACTGAAAGCCATATTGTAGGTGTGGTCTCCACACAGGCCACACCTCCTCTGCCCTGGAGTCTACATCTCCAATGATCAGCCCAAGCAGCTCCAGCTTTATCAGTGCAGGCTGCCCAAACACCATCCCTCGCCGTCCAAACCCCTCCTCCATGACTGAGGAATCAGTTCCAGGTTCTTCTCTTTATTCACTTCTCTTTATTCACTCTGTCCAAGGGACAGAGCCAACTGAGACATGTTATAAGGAGGGCAGTTGAGATGTGAGGGCTCTGAGAACCAAGTCTTTATTCACCCCTACCCCCACCCCCACCTTGGCAGCAGCCCCTGTCAGATCAGCTTCATTAGTTTTGTATCTGCCTCTCTAGACTGGGCACTTTCAGGCCAGGGACCATGCCTGCTTCATCTCTCTTTCCCTCTCTCCCTCCCCTCCTCTCCTCTCTTCCCTGCCTCTTGCCTCCTTCTGACTTCCACAAACATTTACTAAATGCCTACTGTGTACCAGGCCATAGGGATCACTAGCATAGAGCTGGCACATAGTAGGAGGCCTACTTTCTCAATGAGGAGTTTAAAAATAGCTCATGCAAAATCAAATTCTAAGAACCTCATTTACATAACATAAAAATGTTTTCCTATTTTTAACTCAGCACCTTTTTTGTCCCTCCAAATGATAACATCTCTTTAAGGTTTCTGAGATAACTTTACATACAAGGCATTTGATTCTCACAACAATGGTGTCAGCCAGGCAGACAGAAAGTCCTCACCTCGCCTTCCAGAAGCGAAAACGTGGTGCAGAAAGCGGAAGTAAGTTGCCCAAAGTCACGTAGTGAGTTCGGGCAAAGTCAGGACCTTAATGGAGGAGCTCTTTCCCCTCTATAATATCCCTCCTGGTGGGATATACAGATACAGAGATTCCAAATTTGTCTGCAGATGTCTGGACTGAGTTCGGCTTGAGATGACTCTGACTGGCTCTGGCTGGAGCCAATGACTTCTGCAGGTCCCAGCTCAGAGCTCCCAACTGCATCTCCTTAGAGAGTTGCCCCTCTGGGCCCAGGCCCCTAACAACCTGGCTGGCTACTCCCACTGCACAGCGCCCCCTACCCGCCACGTTTACTTCCTAGCATTCAGCCAACCCTGAAAAAGAAGACCTTAGCCCCAGAAAGCAGAGGCGTCCTGCCTAAGAGTGCCCATCCACATTCACACCTGGAAGCCCTACTTGTGCAGCTGCCAATCAGTCTACCAGCCCAGGGTCACACTGAGTCCGCCAGATGTGGCTCATCACACGGAAACACCGGCTAGGACCACAGTTAGGAGAAATGCTGCCTCCGCAAGACTTAATTCTGGGTGAGGGGTGGAAGGAGAGAACTGTGTAGATCAACAGCATCTGTGACCTTCTTGTGACTCATTTGCCATAGACTAGAGGATGGAGAGTCATCGAACGTTTCAGAGCAAGCGAGGGACAGAGGAGGAGGCTGCTGTTTCAGGGGGATGCACATCTTTACGATGGGAATCCTACAGATAGTCCCAAGTCCTGGACAAGGAATGGGTTTTAGGGTCACCCAAACCTAGGTTCACATCCTGGCTCACCACTTACAAGTTGTGTGACTTTGTTCCTTAATCATCGAGGTCTGATTTCTTTATCTGTAAATGGGAGTGACACCTGCAGACTCTAACCTTACTGTGAGGATTTAATGAGAGGAAGTGTGTAAAGGCCAAGTAAGGGTTCATTCCCTCTCCCTAGGCTGTGGCAACTCTGCATTTTACAAAAGTTGAATCAAGATCTGGGGCAAGTTCCTAGTTCAGGTCTTTCCCTGCCACTCCGGCTTCCCTCCAGGCAGACATGTTCTTCTGAAATTCAGGGAAACGGTTGCACTAGGTGGGTAGGTGGCTAGGTGGTTATGTTTTCTTTGTGGTTATTTACCTATTTATTTTTGCCATTGTTATATACCTTTTCTAGATTTGGCCTGCTAACAAGAACTAAATAAATTTCCAATTGTATGAGAAATATTTTTAAAAGCATTCTCGATTGTTTTAGCACCAAGAAGGCAAAGTCAAAGGCACAGTAGATTGTCCCAGTGGGCTGCCAGGAATCTAATAATTCTGCTAATGGCCCTTTTTAAAATGTAAAGTGTTGGACTAAGGCAGCACTCAATTCTTGTCTAACACTATGCTCCTGGGAACTTGCAAATCAATCATTGTCTTCCCCCAACCCCCTTTTAAAGCAAAGGATCGGATCTTGAGCAATTAATCAAAATTGGTTTCCTGTGTCCAGAGGGGATCACTCCAAATGAACGTGGAATTGCAGAAATGGATCTGCACCAGGTGATTTATAGGGTGTGCTTAGAGAGCAGGGGCCAGATGAAGGGCTGGGGGACGGGAAGAGGCAGCAAGAGCCAACACTAGATGGCCTTAATCTCAGGCCATTGTGTGGCAGAAGGAGTGGATTCACCTTGTGTAGCTCCAGCTGCCATACTGCTGGGGACCAGGGCAGTAACTAACTGGGAAGCTGTGGTCAGCAAAACTACCCATAACATGAGCTATTGGCAAGGGCGTTGCACATTCCAGTTTGCAGAGGACTCTTGCATGCCTCCCCACAGGGCCCTCACTGCAGGCCTGGGAATCAGGTATCCCTTGCTATCAGAGCTCTGGCCACCTGCTATCCTGAACTCTGGAAACAAACAAATGGAAATAACATGTTATCTCTTGCTGGCCAAATTTTTACTTCCTGAATTTGGGAACCAAATATATTCAGAGAGTGATTGATATGTGTATTATTGCTATCTATTGGAGGCTTAAAGAAATTAAGAGACTCAGTTAAGGTCACATAGCTAGTAAATAGTAGAGCTTGGATTTAGAACCAGGCCTATTGGTTGTAATCCTTGCTTGGAATTAGACATGCCTATGAAATGTGTGGTGATGGGGAGGGTCCTGTCACCCTAGAGTTAGGAGCCCTGAACTGAGCAGGGAGTGGGATTGGCCAACCTCTTAGATTACCCTGTAACCAAGGGCCCATGATTTTATGCAATCAAGACTGTTTAGAAAAAGTGGCTATCTAAAGTACAGAGGTATGCAGGCCTGAACAGAGGCCAGCCAGTATAAAACCAGCCATTGACTGCTCTTTGCTCCACAGTTGCCGTGACCTCTCACAAAACTGCCCCTTTCATGGGAGCAGAGACAGTTATTAGTCAGAGAAGAGCCTTGTGGAGGCACCATGGTGAATGTGGAGGCAGATAGTGAATCTTATCATTCATTCACTCACTCATTTTTCATTCAACGAGCACTTTAGAAGACACTCTCTATGGTAGGCTTTGGGCCAGGAGCTAGGGCTACAAAGGTGAACAGAGAGACCTGGCCCTTGCCCTGGAGGAGCATGGTCTAATGGGGGGACATACACATGAGCGGATGACACAGTACATGTGGCAAGTTCCATCATGAAGACACACAGGGAGCAGCTTACCCAGCTTGGGAGGTGCGGGAAACGCTTCCTGGAGCTGTCCCCTGAGCGGAGTCTTGAAGGATGAGTTAGCCAGGTGGAGAAGCAGGAGAAGGGCATTCCGGGCAGGTGGACAGCGAGGGAAAGGCATGGAGGTGAGAAGCAGCATGGTGCACCGAGGGAACAAGAAGCTTCTGCGCCACGAGGAGCCCACGGATGGTTTAAAGCACGGGGTGACATGGTCAGATTTGCATAAAGATCCCTCTAGCAGCTTAAACCAGTAGCAAGCAGTGGCAGTAACTTTTAAATCTCAGCATCTGAAGCTCTCTTGGCCCCAGGTAAGAGTTCTGGGACCATCTGTTGAGATCACTATATACAATGCCAGGTTAACAAGTAATCGAGACCCATTACATGAGGACAAGGGACAGAAATTTAAGTTCAATTCCACTGACTGAAATAAAATGCTCAAAATGGCAGTCTCAGATCCAATACCCACATACTGCAGATAATAATGGATACCAGTTTTATCTTGGTACCTCCAGGACCAAGTATATTTCTTATGAATGAAGAATCTGCTGGACCATTCTGCATTTAGTAACCTACATTGCAGTCACCCAGGCAAGCTAGTACCAAAAGGAGAAAAACTGTGTATTGGCTGTGATGACTGGTCAGTACAGCCGGGATGTCTCAGTCAGATGTGTAAAGACCTGACCCCATTCTTATTTTCCCTCAGTTAATATCTGGGTCCCAAGATTTAAAAAGGGTACTAGGCAAGCCTGCTGGAGGACCTGGAATGGCCCAGCCAGAGTGTGGCACTGTGGGGTATGGGCTTAGTTTTTACTGGGAGTCCCACTTGTCTGAAACCTGATTCTTTTCAGGCCAGCCCAGCCTCCTTCAGGTGAGAGGGAGAGACAGCAGGCTATGAAGCTGGAAGCCTAGATTCCAGTGCTTCCTCCATCTTCCAAGCCTGACCAAGCTGGCAGGTGCCCCCTCCTCTTTGAGCTTCCCTTTCTCCTCTGTTACCTGAGGCCAACACCTGCCCCATAACATTGGGAGGGTTCGGTGGAATGTCACAGAAAGAAATGCTTCGTAAGCAATGCATACATATAAATTGTTAGAATATTATCATTTAGGTCTGTGGACTCAAGGTAATTCAATAGCTGTAATTCTTTAAAAGCAATCTTCTTAAGAATGTTTGCCTCAATCAACCTCATGTATTACTCACAGCTAAGTATATATCTATCAGAAAGTGGACATGTACTTTCAAGTACTCTATAGGGAGGAGAAGGGCATGAAGTGATATGTTTAGTGTCCTCCATGGGTTCCCTACAGCCCTCATGTCATTTCATCCTCACTGTGCTCCTCTGAGGGGGTATTAGTATCCCCATTTTCAGAGGAGGACACTAATGCTCCAGGAGGTTAGTGAGAGACACAGGTTTGCACGGCAGCACTGATTTCCACCCGTGAACCTTGTAAACACCTAAGAGCATTGTCCATGTTAACCAGTATTCACAGGGTAAATAACACAGTACGTAACGGTGTTAATTCTACTTCTCCCTGGTGTAGGAATTCTAGGATGGTCTAGGTGTTATGAGGATATATGCATCAAATGGCAGTGTGGTGGAAGTGGGGCTTGGATCACTTGCCTGGTTCTGTGAGAGCGGAGTTTGGGCTCCATTTGTTTGAAATAGCTGTCTTTCCTTTCCAGTGGCCTTGGCTGCCCTAGCCACTTTCCTAGCCCTACTGGTCTCAGGTGGTGCTAGGGGTGGAGCCTTGCTTTAATGCAGATGGTCCACTGGTTACATCCTGAAAGAAACTTCTCTACCTATGGTCCTGAAAATGTGAACTGCTTTAAGGCATTTTAGCAGTAAAAGGAGCCTTAAACCACAGTGACACACTAAAGGAGTCCATAGACTTTGTGAAATGGGACTTGACACTCCTCAAATCTATGAGAAGCAGGTTGTAAATTCTTAAACCTTAGTGAAGCAAAAGAGGGAAGAATTTCACAAAGAACACACAAACTCTAAGGAAGAATGAAATACATTTATAGCTAACTTAGCAACAATGACCTATTTTCATTGAAAATAGGGGGCTGGTTTGAATTTTGTTTGTTTGCTGTTTGCGGGAGGCAATGTGAACGATGGGTTACAGATTCGCCTCCTGGGGCTCTGGGCAGCAGAGGGGAGCATGGTGGGAACCACAGGCGGAAGAGCCTCTGGGGGAGCCCTGAGTGCATGGGCAGCACTGACAAAGCTGGCAAGGCCCTTGCCTTCCTGCCTCCTCCATTGCCCAATGCTTGTCCTTTCTCTGACTCTGAGTATGTCTCACCTTCTCGCACTCTCTTAGGTTACTCTAGGTGTCTTCATATGTGTGCCTTCCCGTGTCTTTTTCTCTCTGTGCCACTATTTCTACCTCTCACGTCTCGCCTGTCTTTCTTACCACCCCTCTCAACCCCCGTTTTGTCTCTCTCCCTTAACTCGTCAAAATAGAGCTTAATAATGTGCTTTTATGTATTTGTTTTATTTCTTGAGCAGCTTTTGTGTTTTCTGCCTCATACAAAAGTAGACAGGTGGGTGGGATGTTTTCTATTCATGTGGAAAACAAATACATACGACTTTTCATTTATACCACCCTTGATTGATTTCTACCCCTGCCTCCCCCAAAACTCAGCAATCAGGTCCAGCAATAAAAGTCCACCCTAGGGCTCCTAGCTTAGAGCAAGAGAGGATCTGTGGTGTCGCCCGACGCGTAAGCAAGCGACAGAAGCATGACAGGGGAGCATGCAGAGGTGTGGGTGCAATCTGGGCAAATGGAAATGGAGATCCCAGTTAGCAACCGCCCACTCACGTGCACCAGGCCTCTCCACCACCGAGCTCTGCCACTCTCCAGCCTGTGCCATGACCCTCCCAAGGGAACTACCCCCCAGAACTTAAGTTCATCTGGCATTTGACAGCCCCCACCCTCCAACCTTTGCTTGGGCAGACCCCTCTGTCTGGCATGCCTTGGTCACCCCCAGCTCTGTTCACCTGGTCAACACCTACCCATCGCTGAAGTCCTCCCTGATCCATGGAACCAGCTAGAATGGCCTCCTCCTTCGTGCCCCACTGTGATCAGAGGCAGGGTCTCAGTCATCCTGGTTTCCCTAGTGCCCAGCACAGTGCCTGGCACATAATAGGTATTCAATCAACATATGTTGGAAAAATGAAGAGTATAAAATCTTTTGTCTTCCACTTTACCAGAAGGATAACAAAGTGGGCAAACTTGGTCCTAGCTTTCAGGTTCCCACCCAGCTCCCCCACTTTTCCATTTCTAGACTTGCTCCCTGCGGCGGCCTTGCCCTTACATATCCACACCCCAGCTGCTTTCCAGGGCTCCCGCTGCCACAAAGCCTTCCGCAACTCCCCAGCCCTTGTTGGAAGAAGCCTGTCCTTCATTTGAGTTCCCAACTACCTGATCTGTTGTTACTTTACTTGGTTGCCTCTCTGGTGGCTGTTTCAGCACCCCCACATAAGGCACACATGTGACTGTCACCTGCATAACCCACAGTGAGCCAGCCCCCTAAGGGTGGAACATCCATAATGACCATAGATTAACTGAGCAAGTGAAGGCATCTCTGCCATCCCTTGGGAGGAGAAAAAGCCAGAAACGACAGTCCTGCCAGTCAACAGGAAGGAGGCAAAGAGTCAGAGCCCAGCCTCCCAGCATGGCAAGGTGGTGCTGGGGGCAGGCAGTCACTCTTCCCGGCAACATGGGATCAGAACGTTACACTACCTTGTTGGCCAGTGCGTCTCCCGGTCCATCTTCGCTTTCCCAACACTTAGCTCTGACTGCTTGCAAATAGTATCTGAGAGGCAATCTAAAAGAGTCAAGCTGCATTATGGAGAGCCCCAGGAAGACTGCAGGGCACAGCTCATCTTGCAGAGAATGGCTCAAATGGAAAAGGTTCGTTCCTTCACCTACTCAGGTGGGCCTCATCAAGGAAATAAGATCAAGAAAGTGGTGTTCGTCTTTAGCATTTATTTATAATTGGAAAAACTGTTTGTTTGTCTGTCTGTTTTTCTGAGCAAGCACAGACCACAAGCACGTCACAATCAATTGGCTATACATGAATATTTTTGTCATTCTCTTACAGCAGGAATGAAATAGCACCAAGAGAGGTGTGCGCTACACGTTACATAGACAATCTGTGGTATGCAACAAAACCCAGGCCACAAAATCATAATTAGACACTTCCTGTCTGCCTCAGAGAGGCAAAGCTATGTGGACCAAATGGGAGCACGGACAGAGGACGGATTGCTGAGGGAAGCCAATGCACAGCTCTTGGGGCTGCTTTTGCAGGCAGGAAAACAGCGGGAAAGCTTCAGTCCCTGCTCCCTCGCCAGGAAAGGACTGGGAACCACAGGGAAATGTACAGAGACCAGTGGGACAAGCATTGGAAGCTTGGTCACCTTCAGGAAGGCAACACCCAAACACTGCTTGTGGAACCAAAATCAGTTTCATTCAGTATGTTTGGGATATAGAATGAGACTGGCTGAGTTTTATTTGTAAACAGTAGAAATCAAAGGAAGTTTCTTGCCATTGAAGCGACACATTCAAGAGTCAAAGTGAACTACAAACAGGGTTTTCTCAGTGGGTGTGTTAAACAGAAGGGGATACTGACAGGTTGAAAAAGACATTCTACAGGTCCTCTAAAGCCTCGGGTGGGCAGGGTAGGAAGTTGGTCCCTGGGGCAGTGAGTGGGGGTTGGGGGGTGGGGAAGCCTGTGGGACCCTTAGGGCAGACTGTGATTTGGGCAACACCAACTTGACTTGGTCACAGGGATCAAGTCATGTGCACCCTCTGGTTGTGTGGCTGTGGAGACAGATTTCTTTATACTGCCCACCACGCCCAGCACAGTGCCTGGCACACAGGCTTCTAAAAAGAGAATGCTAAATGAATGATCCTCTGTGCATTGTAAACTCTGATTTACTTGATCTGCAAAAATAAAAGATTATTCTATGGAGAAATCCAAACTGTGGCTAGCATCAACATGTCTGACTAATGCCAAATCTTGAGAGACTGAACATACATTGGCAAATTCTCTGGATACAATTAAGATCATGTTGCTAGAGCTTTCTGGTAAATGTTAAGATTAGCTGGCAAAGAGTTGGAATCAGTACTGAGATCCACTCCAGTCATTTCCTGATAGCTTTCAAAATCTGCGACTCATAAACATGGAAACCCACCGGCATTTTCTACCTTTTTTCATACTTCTCCTTCCTCACAGTTTCAAACCCTGAGATAGAAAGGAAGGTTGCAGTGGGCCTCACCAATGACTTCATTTCTGGTATTCCTATTCTGTTAATAATTATGGCTCACGTAGCACATGCCAAATTAATTTGCAAAAGACTTCTCACTCAGCCCCAAGGTGACAACCAAAATGATGTAAGCAGAGACTTTGCTGCCTGAATGGTCAGAATAAGAGAGAGTTTGCAGAGGCTCTACTTCCTCCAAACCAGAATGACCTAAAGGGACTTTGAGGTAAGGAACTGTGAGACCCTCACTCTTCACCCCTTTCATTATAAAAGAAGAGCAAGACTGCGCCGGGGCTTGACACTGGACGGCAGCCCAGCATGTCAGAATGCCAGGGACAAGAGAATTTTAAGGACAGGAGATATAGAGTGTGCTGAGCAATATACACATCACATTGGCAAATTTTATTTTTCTGGTAACTATTTTGCATTCCCTCACAAGCACTGGGTTTTTTTTTTTTTTTTTTTTTTTTCACAACAACTCCCTAATTCCTACAACACAACTCTAGCACAGCTAAGGTGGCACTTGCCACCCCTGGGGGCTTTGGCCACACACACACACACACACACACACACACACACACACACACACACACGACATGGAATATACTGAGAGCTGCTTTTATATATTAATGAGGTCAAAGCTGCTTGCTAATTAGTTAGCAGAGCAGTCTCCTAGTCTGCAGCTAAGTCACAGACATTCTCCCTGACCTGAGGCCTGGCACTGCTGCCCTTTCTGGGGAGCAGACCAGAGCGGTTCAGGAAGGGAGAGTAAACATCGCCACACTTGCCACTACATCTACGCCCCCTTGGGTCTCTCAGAAACGGAAAGTCAAATTCCAAATAGACTATCCCTACACCTTGAACTTTCTTCCTCAGACATCTCCAACCAGTTGCTCTGGAAAAACCAGCAGCATTGGACAGGTGGTCGGCTGAGGGGAATCAGAGGAAAACAGCCTCCTCATTTCTGTGATCTTCCTATGACAGCTAGAATGTACCTAAAGCACCTAACCTGTTTCACCAGCCCTGGCCTAGTTTTAGTTATCAGTGGCATATCTATGACTTGGTATACAATTTAAAGCCCACTGATAGGAAACTAAACACAGGCACACATGTCTAATGGACGATTCTATGAAAAGACCACTTAACAGACACAATTCCCTTTTATTGACGTTAAGGCCAAGGTTGTTTCTTTCTTTGTTGTTTTTGTTTAACATTTTCTCAAACTTTGTCAATTGCTGAAGCCCAGGCTGAGCTTCTGTGGCACGTGGCGATTCTCTGAATTCTGGAAAAGAACACATGTACCTAAAGTTCAAAATCGACCAGTGACACAGATCTTGGGGATCTGGGAGGAGGAGACCCCACAGACACTTCCAAGCACTGCCGGGAGATTAGTTTTGCCTCTCCGACCTGCCTGCCTTGCCCATCAGCATGCAGTCGGAGTGCCAGGGGAGGGCACAGCCAGCGGCAACGCTTCCTGGTGCTCCAGGGGCTGCCCTCAGGAGGAGGCCTGCCACTCAGTCTGTGAAGCAGGATTCTTCCATCAAAAGAAGCCAAACCAAAGAGCTCCTGGAACACTCAGGACCAAGGCAGATGAGAAGCCTCTAATTAATTTTGTGGCCTTTTTTGGTTTGTTGGTTTAAAAAAAAGTTGGGGGGAGGGAGAGAGAGAGAAGAGTAAAAGGAAAGTGCAGGGAAATTTACTCTTTCGCCTCAGCCAGTTTATTGTTCATCTCTTTGCTTTGCTCCTTGTCGTCTGGCTTGGTGGTACTCGGGCCCTCCACGCTCTTTTTCTTGGCAGCCTGGCCTGACACCGCCTGCTTGTCTTTGGCCTTCCTCGTGGGCTTATGGCTCGCTGAGGTCTTTTTTGGTTTGGAACTCTGAACACTAGGTTTCTCCACCTGCACGGAGAGACAGACGGCAAATACAGAAACACAAAAAGGGGGGGAGTGGGAGAGAATTTAGAGAGAAGATATGGTTAATTAAGGAATAACGGTAATGACAGAGGTTGGCCCAGGTGGAGCACAGTGTATAAGGTGTTCCCAGGGACATCAGGGCACTCGGCATCTCCCGTCTGAACTCCCTGTTCTGTTGCTTTGGCAGCACTCACTGGCCACGTGGGTGCCCTTGTCCTGCCAGCCTTCCCCCGACCACCCCAGGCAGTGGGCCATACCACTGTTGGGCAATATTTGAGCCCCTCCCTGCAGGAAGTTACACCTCATCACGTTGCTCAACTCGCCCACAGGCATAGGATTTTGCTTCGGTCAATGAAATGTGAGCAGTGACTTGGGTCACCTTCAGGCGGAAGATTTGAGAGTCAGCCTGTGCTGCCCAGTGCTCTCTTTTCCTCTGCAGCAGAGAGAGACTGCTTTGCCACGCGAGACCCAGATGAAGAGGGTTAGAGTGGCAGCCAACCCACAATGGACTTTAATAAGAAATAAACCTTTGTTGATGTAAGATGCAGAGGTTCTGGGGTGGTGGGTCACTGCGGCACTCACTAGCTTCTGTTTCTGTCTCTAGGCTGGCTCACCCATATGGAGAAGTGTCCTTGCTGAGATGCTTTGGGCAGGGGGGTCTCCAGTCTCAGCTAGGCTTTCTGCCGCCAGCCCTCTGCTCCTCTTCTCTGCCTGGCTCCCCTACCATTTTCCCCAGAGCAGCTGTTCTAAGCTCACTCCACTCTCCCCAGCCTCCCTCCTCTAACTCTGTCCCCTTCATCTGGAGAAGATGGCCTTGCCTGCTCTTTCTCAGGAAACTTTGGAGTCACCGAAAGTGACCCTTCAATAGGCCACCGCCCTCATCCATCTCTAGATTTAGTTTCCCTCATTTTCCTTCCTTTCTCCTCTACGTCCTCTTTTGTCCAATGCCGATCTCATGCCCCAGGTTCTACCCCATCTCTGGATGGACACAGCTGATGCTGGGCCTCACAGGCTGGATCATTCACTCACTGAGGTGCACTGGCTTTCAGTCACTCCTGACCTGTAAGGAAAGGAACCAGTCATCCTGGTTTGCCTGGAACTGAGAGGTTTCCTGGAACACAGAACTTTCAGTGCTAAGATGGAAGAATCCCAGGCAAACTGGGTCGGTTAGTTACCTTACCCATAAACTGGTCCTGGACCAAATAGGAAACTCCACTTAAGTGTAAGACTTTTAGACAAAATCAGAGAAAAGGCTAATTAGGTTCCAGAGCTATTTAGGTTCTCAGACATTTTCTGCCATGATACAGAGGACAGTGGATATTTGTACAATTCCACGGGGGCTGGCATCAGAAGATGCTAGGTTGCATGGCTTGTATGAGTCCTGCTTCACCAGCTATATCTCCAACGTGCTTCTTCTGCTCACAAACTCCTACGTAAGGTGGAGGAATGTTACCTTAGGAAAATCCCTGAGTCCGCTTTCACAAACCATTCATTTTGGTAACAAATTGCTGGGAACATATCTTATAGCTGATGCTACAGGTGCATTGTGAGAGACTGAGAAGGCATAGTGGATGGTGCTTAGCCCGAGAAGATGAGAGACGGCAGGTGCTTTTCAGGGACTAGGGAGGGAAGAAAGGGTCCAGTGATTGGAGCCAAGGATGAGGCAGGGCACGGTCTAGCGGGAGGGGAGCCGGGCATGGGGGCCTGCAATACTGGGCCAGCCCTTCCGGGGCCCAAGCACATCTATTTTAAGACAAGGGGATTTAGGGCTCAGGTGAGGTTTTTTGCTACTGTTTATCTGGATTTCTCAAAATCGGAAGCTAATTCCCTGGAAATCTGCCAGCCTTTAAGCTGTCTTTATTTTAGGTGATGTCCCTCTTAAATATTCCCTTGAGTTTAACAAAGGTTCCTGTTGAAGATGCCCCTGGTCTTCACTGTGCTTTAGAGGAAGCAGGGATTTCAAAGGTGTCCATAGGGGCTGGGCCAGATTTGACAGCAGCCCACCCCATGCTCTGCTGCACCCTTATGGTCCAGGCTGTGCTGATGGGTTCCTACAAGTTCTGTCTCACCTTTGGGGGTTCCTTGAAGGGTTCACTGTAGAGGCTGCGTATTCTTCTGCGATCAATGACCTTATTGTCAGCTGCTGTTGGCTTGCTGGCTTCTCCTTTGAACTGAGCACTGTAGCTGGTCTCATGAACCATCTTATCATCTGGGGGCTTGTACTGGGGCTTGGCCTTTATTGGTTTCACAGGCTTGATGTCCGTCCATGCCCTGAATTCATTCCTGTTAGTCAAAGAAAGCATATGTGATATGAAGCATCATCTGCCTGGAAGCAGAGCTCCTGAAACAGGGCTGCAAACACAGCAAGCTCTCCATCAGTGCTTGCAGTATTGACTGAGGTGTGGCTGGAGGGTTAGCCTCACTCTTTCATAAGGAAGAGTGCAAATCTCCCTTCTTGCAAAGTTGACCCAGGTCAGGTTGTGGCAATAGCAGTTGTGCCTTGGAGAAAGAGATCAGGCTCCCAGCTCCACACTGTGTGACCATGGGGAGGCAATTCTAATCTTCAGGGCTCTTTTTCCCAATCTTGAAAATGAGACTGAAGAAACTCAACCCATTCAGTCATTCATTAAGTAAAAAAATATTGAGTGTTTGCTATGTGCAAAGTTAAAGAGTTGTGAAATCAATGAATGCCAGTTCTCCTTCCCCCCTTTTTCATAATGAAGAACTTTTGTTGCCCAGATTCCTTGAGGATAATTCCCCCATTTGAATAGCAGAGGACTTGCTTCTTGGAGTGCCAGAACTTCAATAATCTTAATTACTTTAGATGAACATCTTTGTGAAATGTCTAAATATTTGCAGATCTTTAGTAAGCAACACAGACTGAACATAATTTGGAGTTCACAACTACAACTTGTACTGGGCTGTCTGTGTGTGTGGGAGCGTCTTCATGTGCTCTGGTGTAAATGGCTATTGGTCCTTATCCTAAATGATCCTCATCTGCTGCTTTTTTGAGTCAGTGTGTTAGTTTTCTTGTTCTCTGCAATCCCTCTCGTGGTTTCTAATCAGCTGTTTATGATCTGTTATAGGGCTGGAGAGTAGATGGCTGACAATGTTCAAAACAGAGTTAAAAAATGTAGCTCCTGACGGAGGTCACGAGGGTCTACCTTGTTTGTTAAGTGCACGAGAGTCAATGCATGAGCTCTGTGACTTCTGGGGTCTTTATTGGGTCTGTTCTCCTTTGGGGGCACAAAAAGCTGCATTGTGGGAAAGGAGGAGTTAGGGCATGAATATCTGCGGAGTTAGGTTCTTCCAAGGCCCACTGTCTCCCTCACTGATGACTCCCTCCTTCAGGGCTCAGAGAGGACTACCAGGAACAAGGAGTCCGCAGGAGGCAGAAGAAAGAGCTTGGACTGCGATGGAGACACGCAGGCTCTCGCGCTAGCACTGCCTTATGCTGGCAGGCCTTTCCCTGCTCTAAGCATTCGTTTTCTCATTTGTAAAATGAAAGAATTAGGTCAAACAAGGTCCTTATAATGTCCTTCTAGCTCTGAGGCTGTCTTAGTTGATAAAGCTGATTTGGTAATACTGAGCTTGCTGGTTATTTGACCGCCTGATCTCTGTATTTCTCTAGGGGAACTGGCTCATATGTGAAGAGAGACCACTGGCTTTTAAGAGACCCTTCCCTGAGCTTCAGACTGTCCTTTCCAGTGCAGCCTGCGCCTCCACCTAGATGCCCCGTTGTTATGGTTCGAATGTTTGTCCCCTCTAAAACTCATGTTCAAACTTCATCCCCAGTGTGGCAGTATTGCAAGGTGGGGTCTGTAAGAGGTGACTGGGTAATGAGGGCTCTGCCCTTGTGAATTAATTAACCAATTCCTAGATTAATGTATTAATAGGTAATTGATTAATGAGTTGCCATTGGAGTGGGACTGGTGGCTTTTATAAGAAGAGGAAGAGAGACTTGAGCTGGCACACTTGGCCCCTTTGCCATGTGTCACCCTGTGCTGCCTCAGGACTCTGCAGAGTCCCCACCAACAAAAAGGTCCTCACCAGATATGTCTCCTTGGCCTTGGACTTCCCAGCCTCCAGAACTGTAAGGAATACATTTTATTTCTTATAAATTACCCAGTTTCAGATATTCTGTTATAGGCAACAGAAAATGGAAAAAGACACCTACCAACAACTCATACGCAATGTCCCTAGACCCAAATCATCTTGTTTTCACTGCCAAAAATTATTTTCTCCTCCTGGATTCCCTCATCATTCATTTTCACCCATTCATGCATTCATTCATTCACTCATTCATTCATTCATTCCTTTATTCACAAAATATGTACTGAGTGCTTATGGTCTGCCTAACAGGATGCTGGGTGCTATGGAACCCAAGCGAGTAGGAAAAGGCCCTGTGAGGACCTGCAGGCAGTGTGGGTGGCTGGGCTCACATTTAGTGGGGAAGGGCATAAGAGGCTAGACAGGCCATGGAGGCCCTGCCAGCCATGTTAAGGGGACAGTCTCCACTGTAACTAAGAGTTGCCAAATGATTTCAAGCCAAGGATGAGTGTGGCCAGGTTAGTTTTGGAAAGAGAATTTTGAGAGCAGTGTGAACAGCGGACAGAAGGGAAGAGTGGAGGCAAGAGGCCAGGCAGGAGACTGTGCAGTTAGGAAGTGGCAGAAGCAGGGGACAGAGAAGAGGGTGCTGGGTCAAGAGAGAGAATGGGCAGGACTTGGAAACTCATGAGCGGTGGGAGGTGAGGTCAAGGGGGCATCTGGGGAGATGCCAGGACTCTGGCTGGGGGGCAGTAGTCCCCCACTGAGACGTGGAAATTGGGAGGAAAATGGGCTTTGGAAAGAGGTTGAGGCCCTCCTGATTCTGTTCACGGCATCCCACTTACCCCAGTAACGAGGCTGTTCTTGGATCCCTTCCTCATCCCTCCTCCTCACTTCTCCACCTTCTTTAGGTTCAATCCTCCTTCCTGACCTGACTTCTGAACCATTTTGGCCCTACACACAGGCCTAGGGGCTTTGGGGCTGTGGCCAACATTACCTGCCAGAGGCTACAGTCTCTCCCTCCTTCCCTCTAACCTTCAGAGCCGAAGCCTTGCCTGTTAGATGGGCTCCTGGTATTTGGGCCTGGGCCTCCCAGGACCAATTCAGTAACAACCTTGCTCCCGAACATGTGACAGCAGAAACTTGGAATCTCTGTCACACCCCTGCCCACTTCCAGAACTAGCACTGAGATATGTGTACCCTATTCCTAAGCACTGCTTCTGGGTCACCTCTTGCAGACCAGCCTCTGCAGCCTCCTGCATCCCTGCAGTGGCCCCTGTGGGCTGGGGAGCATCTCACCTGTGAGCACTATCAGTGGGACATGTCCCTGTGGGAAAGTTTGGTAACCCCTGATCTTGAACAACTCTGGTACGTCATCTTCACATGAGACCTTTTTAATGAGTTGCAGAACAGGTTCACTGTAATTATGACAGATGGTTAGGTTTAAGCCCAAATTCCATTTCCTAGAAACTTCTTTGTCAAGGTGTGAAAATGAGCCAAATAATAAAACATGAAAAAATAAAAAATAAAAGAAAGAAAAAAGAACTTTCTTTGAACTCTCCATAAAACCTCCAGTCACATCCAACAACTAATATTATGTCATAGAAAGAAAATTAGCTACCATTCATTAGTTGCCTTTTATAAGCTGGAGGATTTTGTTTTATTGGTATATTCTCTATAGTTCTTATAACAACTTTGAGAACAGGTACTATTATGCCCCTTTTATAAAGGAGGGTAACCAAGGCTCAGAGAGATTAAGTGGCTAGAATAAGGCAATGCAACTAGCAAATAGCAGAACTGGGGTCTGAGCTCAGGTCAGTCAGGCTCCACAGCCCACAGCCTTCCCACTACACTTCGGCAATGCGCCAGAGCTGCAGTGTGCTTGGCCTGCCCTCACTGGAGGTGTCTGTGCAGGGCCTGGCCTGCTGCCTGCAATGCTGTAGAGGAGTTACATGACACAGACCAGGCTAGATGGCACCTAAGCTCCTCCAGCCCTGAGATGCTAGACTGAGAGCAATATGGGCCACACTCTTGCCCTGTCATGCCCAGTGCCTCTTGACAAATTCATGGTCCCCTGTAACATGATCTCCCCTTCCTATGCAACTACATTTTTTCTTGATCATTCATTCATTCATTCCTCTATCCACTCATCCATTCATTTGGCATCTGCCACACACTAGCCAAGGGCATGGAATGTGCCCCACAGGGATGTATAAGCCATGGATGAGGTGTCTAGAGTTCAGGTATCTAGACTTGACCATGTGTGATCCTAAGAAAAGACAGAATGAATCAAATGGGACAGGGTTCAGAGGGCAAGAGGGAAAGGAATGCTTAACTCTGAAGGCGAGTGAGGACTGGGGAAAGGGGTACTGAAGGATGTCAACAGAGAAGCAGATGAAGGGAATTCAGGCACTAGTCTGAGTCTGTATGGCAGGTTCAGACAGCAGGTGAACTGATCAGGGTGGCTGCTCAGGATGCAGGGTGGGGTCTTGGAAGCTGTGCAAAGTGCCCAGGATGGATAGGAGCCGAGGCCAGGCAGAACAGAGCCTGGATGCCATGTTTGGAAGCATGTGCTATGCCTGGGAAGATGCTGAAAGTTTCTGAGCAAGGCAGCACTGTTTCTCCATTGATAGTGCTCTCCTACTATCAGCCTGCCCCGATTCTACCTATTCTTTAAGGCTCAGCTCAGGGGTCTCCTCTTCCAGGAACCTCTCCTGGGTTACTCAACTCAAAATTTCCCATCTCTCAGCTCCTGGTCCATTTACTTTACTGGCCATCTTTGTGGTTACCAGGCAGTTTCATGCCATTCTTCCGTTCTTTCATGAGTCCATTTTGTCTCTCTTAAGGGATAAGATAAGACAAATTTTATGACAGAATCCTACTCTTGAGTCCAGTCTCATTTGCATGGCTGCAAAGGGGTATACTATGTCAGGCTGCAGGTTAGGGTCGAGCAGGGCTAGGACTCCAATCCCTGCCTGTTTCCCATACCCTAGGCTGCCATACAGGGCCACACTCCGTATCTTCTTTACATTCTTCACAGGATTTAAGGGCTTGACATTCAGTGGGCAGTTAATGTTAGTAACTATTGTTAGATTTATTTCTGGTCAGCTGATGTCACTTCCTCCTGAGCCCTTCCTTCCCTGCCCTACATGGGGCAGAGACTTGCTTCTCGGTGGCATGGGAATGCCTGACTCCAAAGCTCACACCTGGGGGTGGATGTGTAACCCAAGCTTGTATTGGTGTCCTTCAAGCTCATGGCCACTTTGGCTCCTGGAAGTAATCACAAGAAAGCCATTCCCTTCAGTCAGCCTGGGTGTACACCACAGTGAGGCCCTGGGCACACTGGGAGGGTCCCATATCTGTGAGTTTCTACTCCTGACATCCCAGAGATGCCCCTCATGCCACAGCTTCTCTAGTATTGTGATGTGTAGAAGTCACAGGGACAGGGTGCTCTGTAAGTGCATCACCAAAGGCCTGCTGTCCCCTCCACAACAGAGCCTCTGGTGGACCCTGTTATTTGAGCCTTGAAACATGACCTATCTCATATACAATCCTGCAGCGGCAGAAGGAGAGTCTGGGGCTATGATATCCCCCAGTGGGTGGGTAAACTGCAGATGATGGGCTGCAGATGAGCCCATCGATGATGGGCTCAATCGATATATTCAGATCTGGGTTTAAATGACTCTTTGATGGCTTATTTGTGCTGGGAAAATTTATGGAGAGAAGGCTGGGCCAGCCCTCAACCCCCTACTAAGGGATGGCAGAGCCAGGCCCAGTTTGAGCCATCTCATGGAGACTTAGTGGGCAAGATTTTTTTGGGCTGCTCCTCCAGAACCTTTGAACAGCCATATAGTCACATTCAGAGCAGCTGCCAAAGCAGGACTTTGGGATCTTGCTGATCAGGCAAAGTTTTCAGAGGAGTCAACATTCAACCTTCAACTCCTCCTGTCTGGTCTCTCTGTTCCTTCTGTGACCTGCACCTCTCTGTAGCATGCAATGTGCTATATTTTACCTCAAGCTACCTGTGTAGATGACTTTCTTCCCTTCCAGACTGTGCCATCCCTGAGAGTAAAGGCGGTCCTTTTGCATCCATGTAAGTCTCATCATGTCTACGACAGGGATGTGGAATGCAGCTCCCACCTCCCCGTGGCTGCTCCAGCCAGGGAGGGGGTCTAAAGTTGCTATGCAACATCTCATGGCATCCATATAACTTCCTACAATATGCCCACAAGTTCTTTGATACTTCTACCTTACATAGAGCTTAATTCCTTCCTCTTCAGTGTGGTTGGACTTGGGGACTCACTTCTGACAAACAGAAGATGGTGGGAGTGGTGGTGCATAACTTCTGAGAGTGGATCATTCAAGGCTTTGCAGCCTCCTCCTTGTACTCTCTCCAGGATTACTCTCTCTGGGGCAGCAAGCTGCCATGTCATAAGGACATTCAAGTAGCCCTTGTGGAAAGGCCCGTGTCAGGAGGAACTGAGGCTTCCTACCGAAAGTCATGGGAGTGAAAAGTCCTAGAAGACCCAAACCACCCTTGACATGATTTCCTGAGAGACCCTGAGCTCGAACCATCCAGCTAAGCCATCCTGGATTACTGACCCTTAGAAACTTTATGAGGTCAAAAATATTTATTGCCATTTATGTGGCTAAGTTTTGGAGTAATTTATTACAAGCAACAAATTCTAATACAAATCCCAATCAGAAAATTTTCTCTTCTCATCAAAAAGGGTTTAAAACACTTGTGTCATCTTAGCAAGGCAGAAAATACTGGTGTAAGTGGGGCACAGGAGTTCAAGTTTCCAGCAGAGCTGCAGCATGACCTTAATGGAGAGAAGTCATGCTCTGTTGTAAGAAACAGGGTGAATGGTCTGCAGCCTTCTTTAGAAGGTAGCAAAGCCTCCAGTGCAGCAAAGCTGATAACGATGCGACTGCCTTGGATCCAGGTCATAAGCAGAAAAAAGAAACATAGGCCATCACAGAAGAAAATGATGTCTCAGAGCACACAGCACATGCAAGCTTCTCAGAGGTGCAGACAGAGGTTAACAGGGTGAGAAGAAGCATGGAACCTGGGCCAGATGATGATGATAAGTTACTAGAAAGAGAACTGGCTCTGGAGTGAGATACATCCATCCTAGCTCTAAGCCATGGGCCAGGTCTTGCCTGCTCTGAACATTGGTGAACTCATTTGTAAAGGATTTATACACGGCCTACTCATAGAATTGATGCAGGGGTTAAATGAGAAAGAATGTAAAGCAGTTCTTTAGTTGAAGAGGACCTGGACATTCATATCAGAATTACAAAGCCCATGGTAGACACGCGCATAATAAATGTATTTGGCTTTCATTACAGAGTCGTTTATTCAAGAAAAATTACTGCATTTCTTCTGTGCTCCAGACATGGAGCTAGAAATGCAATGTGTACAGACAGATGAAGCCCCTGCCTCCACAGACCTTGTTGTCAGGTGGGGAGACATCAACAATTACATAATCAAATATCTGTGACAGCTATTGTTACACTTCTGAATGCTGCAGTCAACGTTCTGGTGCCCAGAGTGGGCAAAATTTGGGCAGCAGCTTCCAGCGCCAGGCTTATTTCTGAGTGCATTTCAAGTTAGACTTGAACAAAGTAGCATTCAATGAATGCCTGATTAATTGAATCTCCAATACTGAGTACCCACTATAAACAGATGTTCCCTTTTTAAGACCTTGTTCCACTTAAGCATAGTTGCTTGCAGTCATTCAAGGGGAGATACTGAAAGAGCAATTATAGACGGAGAGCCCGAAGCCAGCCTGTCACTGATGAGGCCAGGCCCCAGAAGAGGGAGGGAGGGAGGCAACAGGAGTGAGCGGGGTGGGCGGGTTTGGCCCTGGAAAGTATTGTAAAAGAACAGAGGGGAGCCTGTGCTTTCATTGCTAATGTGAAAAACACTGACATTTACAAGAAACAAGGAAATATAATTATATAAGGAACAAGTTTTACTGCTGTGAAGAACATCTACATGTGTTAATCGGTACAAATCACTTCTTGATAAAAGTAGAGACTTAGAATAATGGATTGCTGACAACTATGGCCATACAAAAATCCCATTTCTCTGTTCATAAGGGAAGAGGAATTTATTTATTATGTGTCTAAGTATTTATTATTTATTATGTATCTAAATCCTGGGAAAATAAAATTCTTTCCCCATCTTCTTCATAAAAATTTTTTGACATTCCTCGACTGCTTTACGAAGGAAGAAGACAGTGCTTTTAAGTCTTAAGGGTCTAGTTTTCCTACAGATTTTTGTAGGTAATTTATGTTGCCATGGAAACATGTTAAGTCTCTGTTCAAAAATCTGGTCTACATTTGTTATTGTAAAGTGTTCCTGAAGAAGGGAAGCCGTCTCCTTTGTGCACTCTGATGGAGGCAGTCGCTGAATGCTGTCGGTTGCCAAGCTATTGTCAGGATGTGGTTAACGGAAGCAGGATCTATAGATTAAAAACAAAGAACATCCTGGGGCCTAGAGGGCTGCAAGTGGTGTAGAGAGCTTCTGTCTCCTTTTAGAATGTAGTGGAAGATTGCTTTTTCCTGGCCAGAGATGACCTGGCCAAGAGAGCAGCTTGAAGATCTATGTATGTGTACATGCTCGTGCACAGTTCTCAGTTTCTTTTGTGTGAAAGGGAGAAAAAAGTTGCATAGAGAATGACAGTATTCTAATTATTTAGGATCATTTTTCTCATCCATTAATATCCAGTAAGTACAGGTATACCATGGATGATGATTTCATAAAATGAGAAAGCACATGCTTGGACAAAAAATGGTCAAGTATATAAAGAAAAGTTTGAAGCTAATCTGAGTAGATAATTAATAGAAAAGAATGCTCCCTCTCTCTTACATAGAAAGATTAGTAACATCTGGCAATGATAGGTGTCAAGGTTTGGGCCCCTGTACTAGGTAAATGGCTCATTCTGCATATAGCTGCTATCTAAGTCTAGTTATGGGTGACCTGCAGCTTAGAGGCCCTTGTGCATCTGGGAAACAGTGTCTCATTCAAAGAAAGTCCACAGGAACAATGTATATAAAACCATGAGGATGGACAATTAAAAATGAAAACTGCTCAAACTAGGCTGGGCACGGTGGCTCATGCCTATGATCCTAGCACCCTGGGAGGCCAAGGCTGGCGGATATCTTGAGGCCAGGAGTTCAAGATCAGCCTGGCCAACATGGTAAGACCCCCTCTCTACTAAAATACAAAAATTAGCCAGGTGTGGTGGTGGGTGCTTGTAATCCCAGCTACTCAGGAGGCTGAGGCAGGAGAATGGCTTGAACCTGGGAGGCAGAGGTTGCAGTGAGCCGAGATCATGCCCCTGCACTGCAGTCTGGGCAACAGAACAAGACTCTGTCTCCAAAAACAAACAAACAAACAAAAAACCCCAAAAACTCAAATTAGGAGTCAGTTTGATTCTACACAAATTAATTTCAATTGCAGTATTTATTAGAAACCGTAGGAAGAAAAATGGTGCAAAATGAGAAAACCTACAGTTGGCCGAGGTGGAGGATAAGAGTGGGGGAGTGTGAGAGTTAAGACAAGTACACTTACAAATAAACCTCAAGTAGAAAAAAATAAGAGATAGATGAGAAGTGATAGGGTTGTAAGAAAACTTCCCCATAACCATTTCCCCATCACTGTCAGGGTTTATCAGTCCTAGGAATGCTGAGGTGGTTGTGCCACAAAGCCATAGAGTTATCAGTTGAGATTGAGGAGAGAAGGCTACGCTCTTTTGGTTAGCTGGGTCCCCAGTGATCTGTGTCCGTCCTTGCAGAAAGATGGTTCCCTAGACTGGAAATGGAAATGTTGAAGGGAGATAAGCCCTGAAAGGTGGGAGGGAGTGCTGCTCCTTCAGTGGGGTAACCTAGAGTTCTGAGAGTAAACTCTGTAAAAACTGCCAAGGACACAGTATGGTACATCTAGCGAAGTACTACATAAACCTGTTTCTGCTTTTTTTTTTTTTTTTGAAAAAAGTACTTAATGTGTTTTAAACAAAGCTGGCACTAAAAATAACATCATTTTATGAATTCTTGAGAACCATGCTAATTTACTCCTTAAAATGTTTTATAAGGGAATACTGGGAACAACTCAATGTCAATAAGTTTGACAATACACATGAAGTAGGCAAATTCTTAGAAAGATGCAAATTATAAAATTGACTCTTGGCTGGGCGTGGTGGCTCACGCCTATAATCCCAGCACTTTGGGAGGCTGAGGTGGGAGGATCACTTGAGGTCAGGAGTTTGGGACCAGTCTGACCAACATGGTGAAACTCCATCTCTACTAAAAATACAAAAATTAGCCAGGCATGGTCGTGGGCGCCTGTAATCCCAGGTACTTGGGAGGCTGAGTCAGGAGAGTTGCTTGAAGCTGAGAGGCAGAGTTGCAGTAAGCCGAGATCATGCCACTGCACTCCAGCCTGGGCGACACAGTGAGATTGTTAAAAAAAAAAAAAAGGACTCTTATCCCTGAGTGCAGGGGGAGTCCCTCTCACCTGCTTCCTCAGATGACTCTGGAAGCTTCCCCACACCACTGGGTACTGAGACAAAGCTCCCTGACAGTCGAGACCGGCAGACCTCTATCTGGTCCCTGCCCTGGCCAGAGGCCCCCCTACATTGACCTCCTGTTGATGCCCTGGTGGAGCCGACAGGTACTCTGGGAGTCCTGTGCTTCCTGATCCAATAGGGCCAAATCCTTCATCTCCCCCAGAAGCAGAGCATATCCCTGGGACCCCTCGGCCACTGCCCGATCCGTGAGCCTTCTCTGTTTCTGGGGCCTCCCCCACCACAGCTCTGACTCCTGCCTCACAAAGGACTAAGGGGGAGAGGGTGGGAGAGAAGATACAAACATAGAGGAGGGGAGGCTGCTCTGGCAAAGTCTTTAAGGCTTTTGGAGGTCCAGGCCTGGGGCCAAGCAGGAAAGTGTGTGCGTGAGGAGTGTGCGCAAGTGTGTCCGTGAGTGAGGCGTGCGTGTTAGTGTGTGTCTTTCCTAGGACACACCATACCCTGTGTATGTATGGACGTTTTTGTAAAAAAGAGAAAAATCTGAATGAATGTTTTATTTGCTTTAAAAAAAATTGACTCAAGAAGAAATAGAAAACCTGAATAAACCTGTATCAGGTACAGAAATTGAATTCATAATTTTAAATCTTTTTTTTAAATCTGTACATATATTTTTTATTTGTTACTTATTTTTTAACTTTTAAGTTCAAGGGTACATGTACAGGTTTGTTACATAGGTAAACTTGTCACAGGGGTTTGTTGTACAGACTATTTCATCACCCATGTATTAAGCTTAGAACTCACTGGTTATTTTTCCTGATCCTCTCCCTCTTCCCACCTTCCACCTTCTGACAGGCCCCAGTGTGTGTTGTACCCCTCTATGGTTTCATATGTTCTCATAATTTAGCTTCCACTTATAAGTGAGAATATGCAGTATTTGGTTTTCTGTTCCTACGTTAGTTTGCTAAGGATAATGGCCTCCAGTTCCTTCCATGTCTCTGCAAAGGACATAAAAAAAGAAATACGGACCACATTTTCTTTATCCAGTCTGTCATTGATGGGCATTTAGGTTAGTTCCATGCCTTTGCTATTGTGAATAGTGCTGTGTCTTTATACGTGTATGTGTCTTTATAACAGAATGATTTGTATTCATTTGGGTATATATCCAGTAATGGGATTGCTGGGTTGAACGGTATTTCTGTCTTTAGATCTCTGAGGAATTGTCTTCCACAGTGGTTGAACTAATTTACCTTCCCACCAACAGTGTATGGGCATTCCTTTTTCTCCACAACCTCACCAGCATCTGTTATTTTTTGACTTTTTAATAACTGCCATTCTGACTGCCATGAGATGGTATCCCATTGTGGTTTTGATGTGCATATCTCTTAGTAACTTCAAATCTTTACACAAAGAAAGTCCGATGCTTGATGGCTTCACTGGTGAATTCTATCAAACATTAAGGAAAAAATAAATACCAATCCTAACAACTTCTTTTAGAAAATAGAGAAAAAGAGGCTGGGCATATTGTTTCAAGCTTGTAATCCTAGTACTTTGGTAGGCCGAGGTGGGTGGATCACCTGAGCCCAGGAGTTTGAGACCAGCCTGATAAACATGGTGAAATCCCATTTCTACAAAAATACATACAAATTAGCTGGGTGTGGTGGCGCATGCCTGTAGTCCCAGATACTTGGGAGGCTGAAGTGGTAGGATGGTTTGTGCCCAGGAGGTGGAGGTTGCAGTGAGCAGAGATGGTGCCACTGCACTCCAGCCTGTGTGACAGAGCAAGATTCTGACTCAAAAGAGAAAAAAAAAAAAAAAAAAAAGAAAAGAAAGAAAAAAAAAAAGAAAATAGAGGAAAAGAGAATGCTTCTCACCTCATTTTAAGAGGACAGCATTTCCCCGATACCTTGATACCAAGCCAGTCAAAGACATCACAAGAAAAGGAAACTATAGGCTAATATTCCTCATGAACACATATGTGAAAACTCTTAACAAAATATTAGCAAATCAAATCCAGCAACATAAAAAGATTTAAACACCATGACCAAGTAAAGTTTATCCCAGGAGTACAAGGTCAGTTTAACATTCCAAATCAATTAGGATAATATATCATATAGTAACAGAATAACAAACAGAAACCATATGATCATTTCAATATTCTTAGAAAAATCATGTGACAAAATCTAACACCCTTTCATGATAAAAAGAAATATTGCTGGGCGTGATGGCTCACTCTTGTAATTCCAGCATGTTGGAAGGCCAAGGCAGGCAGATCACTTGAGGCCAGGAGTTCAAGACCAACCTTGCCAACATGATGAAATCCTATCTTTACTTGAAAGAAAGAAAGAAAGAAAGAAAGAAAGAAAGAAAGAAAGAAAGAAAGAAAGAAAGAGAGAAGAAAGAAGAAAGAAAAGAAAGAAAGAAAGAAAGAAAGAAAGAAAGAAAGAAAGAAAGAAAGAAAGAAAGAAAGAAAGAAAGAGAAATATCATCAGTCTAGAAATAGTGGGGAACTCCCTCAACTTACTAGAGGAAATCTACAAAAACCCTACAACTAACATAATACTCAATGGTAAAAGACCAAATGCTTTCCCTCTAAGATCAGGAACAAAGTAAGGATGCCCACTTTCAACCCTTCTATTCAATATTGTATTGACAGCCATAGTCAGTATAATAAAACAAGAAAAGAAGTTAAAGGCATACAGATTAGAAAAGAAGACACAAAACTGTCATTATTTGCATGTAACATAATCTTGCATTTAGAAAATACTCGGCAATTGGCCGGGTAATCCCAGCACTTTGGAAGGCCAAGGTGGGTGGATCACTTGGGGTCACGGGTTCGAGACCAGCCTGGCCAACATGGTGAAACCCCATCTTTACTAAAAATACAAAAATTAGCTAGGTGGTGTGGTGGGTGCCTGTAATCCTAGCTACTTGGGAGGCTGAGGCAGTAGAATCGCTTGAACCCAGGAGGTGGAGGTTGTAGTGATCCGAGATAGTGCCACTGCACTCCAGCCTGGGCATAGAGCAAGACTCCATCTCAACAAAAACAAAAACAAAACAACAAAGGCTACTAGAAAAAATGAGTGAGTTTAGCAAGATTGCTGGATGCTAGATCAATACACAAAAATTAATTGTATGTCTACATACTAGTAACAGACAATGGGAAAATAAAATTTTAGAATTTCATTCACAATAATATCAATCAGAATACAACAGAAATAAGGTTTTTTTTTTAATTTTTAATTTATTTTTTAATTTAAAGAGACAAGGTCTCACTCTGTCAGCCAGGCTGGAGTACAGGGGTGTGATCATGGCTCATTGCAGCCACAAATTCCTGGTCTCAAGCAATCCTCCCACCTCGGCCTCCCAAAGTTCTGAGATTACATGTGAGCCACTGCACTCAGCCAGTAATAAATGTAAAAAAAGAAATGTAATGGCTGTACACTGAAAACTACATAATGCCGCTGAGAGAGATTGAAGAAATACTATAAATAGATACACCATATTCATAAACTGCAAGATTCAACATTGTTAAGATGGCAACGCTCTAGAAATTGATCTATAAATTCGAAGCAACTAATATCAAAATCCCAGCAGGACTCTTTGTAGAAAATGACAAGCTGATCTTAAAATTTACAGGGAAATGCAAAAGATCTAGAATTGCCAAAACAATTTTGAATAGGAGAAAAAAAGTGTGAGGATTTACACTACCTGATTTCAAAACTTATAAAGCTACTGTAATCAGTCAGTGTGTTACTCGCATAAGGATAGACACATAGATCTATGAACGGAATAGAGTGTTCAGAAATAGATCTTTGCATACAGAAGTGTGCTAAAGCTGGCTCACACTGGCTTACAGCAATAATTGTTAAATTTTCAGGAATTCGATGAACTGATTGTTAAACTATTGGTAGCTTGAAAGCAGCCATGTGACAGTATTCATATCAGGAAATTGGCTAACACTATAAATAAGACAAATAAGGCCCTTCTTTTTTTTTTCCCAGAAAGTGGGAAAAAGTTATTAAACATTTATCATCATACCATTGGCTCACATATATAGTCAATTTATTTTTGACAAAAAGATAGAAACAGCCTAAATGTCCATCAACTAATGAATAGACAAAATGAGTGTATCCATATAATGGAATACTACTTAGCAACAAAAAGAAATGAACAAATATGGATGACTCTTAAAAACATGCTAAATGAAAGAAGGCTAACAGAATATAACACATATTGTATGATTCCAACTATATGAAAATTCTAGAAAAGGCAAACTGTAGAAACAGAAAGATCAGTGGTTGCCGAGGCCTGTGAGTGAAAGAGAGGATGCTAAAACTGTCTTTCAGAGACGATTGCACCAACGTATAATTTTACTAAATCTCATGAAAATATACACTTAAAAGGGGTGCATTTTACGTTATGTAAATGATACCTCAATAAAGCTGTTTAAAAATCCAGCTGGAACATCCCCTTTCCTGACACCCCTCCCTTTGCAAGGGGGTGATCCCTGCCTCCTCTGATGCCCACCTTCTTTGTCTGACTTATACTGTGATCTTTGTTATTTGTTTCCAAGCTCATCTGTGGGGCCTAGGAGAGCAGAGGTGGCATCTGACCCATCTGTGCATCCCTGGTGTCTGGTTTGGAGGTTGGCACGTTTCAGCATGCACTCAAGTCAGTGTTACTTAACCAATGAATAAACACCTTTGTCTTACTTTTTTTTTGAGACAGAGTCTTGCTCTGTCACCCAGGCTGGAGTGTAGTGGTGCTATCTCGGCTCACTGCAACCTCTGCCTCCTGGGTTCAAGCAATTCATCCATGATGAAAGTGGCATGAAATACCACTTCTATTGCATTTTGTGCTGCTTTTGATTCTTGTTGCTACTGATTCCCTGGAAGTGATGCCGATGAAGCCCGGTTGCCCACACTGAGACCCTCAGCTGCCCACCCTGTCTCACCTGCAGTGGCCAGAGCTCTGGAGTGCGTCAAGGATGTGCAGCTGGGCCAGCTGTGGGTGGGCAGTCTGGTGAGTGAATCATGGACTTCATTTACCCAGGCCCAACTAACCTTCCCTGGCTTCGATACATTTCTTTCTTTTTCACATTGTAATTTTACTTTCAGCAAGCTTTTCAGCAACCTGCTAACTCTAGAAGTAACAGACATACTCAGAGGTGTCAGTGTCTGAGAAAATGTGAGACTTGTTTTTCAGGCCATGAAATCCAGAGGGGCTTCCTCAAAAATGGGATGTGGAATTTCATCATGAAGCTGCAGCATAAAACTTGCCTGGGCCGGGACCCAGGGTGACAGGAATGTGCTGTGGCCAGCACCTCAGAGGCCAATTGCTCAGGGCGGCTGCACGACTTCCTTAATTCCTCTCCATGCCAGAGGGGTGGGCAGCACTTACATGCACTCATTCTCTCACCTTCAGCACAGCCCAGTAAGGCTGGAGGCCCCCTGGCTCCTAGAGACGTTCAAGGTCTTCCCTGAAGTGTCACGGCCAGTGAGGGCCTGACTAGAACCCAGGCCCATCCAACTCCATATCTCAAGCTCCACGAGCTGCCCTGTAGATGCTTGAAGCATGTTCATTAGTCTGTGTCTGCATGAACTGCCCCTGCCTTGAATTTTCTGCTTCCCTTTTCTACCCGAGATGCAACTTAAATATAGCCCAAAAAAAGGAATAGAGAGAAAGAGGCTAAGGGCACAAGTCAGCGTAAAGCATGGACCCATCAGGAGAATAGCCATGTTCTTTCGAAAGGCATGATCACCTGCACAACACGTCCATATTCCAACGGACAACAAGTGCCTACTGAACACACCTTGCACATAGCAGGTGCTCAGCCTACATAGTAAGCATTGTTTCATGCCGCTGGGCCTCTGCCAGCGATTCTGTTCAACACGCATTGAGGATGCATCCTAGAGTAATACGAAGATGTGAACTGGCCTCTAACCATGTTCAGCTGAGTGGGGCAGTAAGCCTCCCTCAAAACAAAGAAAACAAAAGTGCACACCAGGACCTGGGGAGAGCAGGTGCTCTGGGAGTTCAAGGGCCTCGCTAAGGAATCTCAGGGCAGTTTTAGAAGAGTAGGAATTTTCAGGCAGGGAAAGGGAGGCACTGACATTTCTGCAATCCTTCCCTCCCAGCATTCACAGGAAGATCATCCCCACAAACTCATTAACACAGCCACAGTGCTTGGAGTCATCTTTAGAGGCATTTTCCAGGCAGCCTGGGATGGCAGGTCCAAGCCCGTCATGTCATGTGCATTCAGCTGGGCAAACAAAGCCCTTGAAAACACCTAGTCTTTGGGGGAAGTAATTAATATTTCAAAGGAAGCCTCCTTCGCATCAGCACCCTGCATTCTTTATCTGTCAGCTGTGCAGGTCGTCAGGCTGACATCCTGGGACCGAGGGGGACAGAAGAGAAGAGGATGTTGGGGCCTACAGTGTGCACCAGATGCTGCACAAACATGCCCTCAATCCCCACACAGTGCCACCAGGCGGGGACTTCCCCTCATTCTAATGAGAAAACCAAAGCCCAGAGAGGTGAGCGATTTGCTCAAGGGCACACAGCTAACAAACAGGAGGACCAGAACTCAAATTCAAGCGTGAACCATTAACTTCAGATCTCACATTTTCCTACTTTTCTACAGTAATCAGTTTCTGTACAGAAAACAAACAAACAAACAAACAAACGAAAAACAAAAAAAGAATCCCAAAACTTTTTTCTCTTACTTCAATATCAAAATAAAACTTAGTACCAATCACATGCACAAATTACACTACCAAAAGGGAGGCACACTTCTGCCACGGTTGAAAATAGGCTTGGCCTGATTAAAAGACCTCTGCTAATTCCGCCTCTGGAGGATCAAGGCCAGACTCCTCAGCCAGACCACGGATCCAGTCCAGCACAGCCCACTTCTGTAGGCCCATTGCCTCCCACTCTCGTCCTCTGAGCAGCTTATCCACACACTTGCTTATATTGCTCTGTTTCTAGAATGCTCTCCCAGGCCCCATGCTCTTTGCTTCACCTCACACGTGTCACCTCTGTGAGCCATCACTGACCCCCAAGATGGGATGAAAACTCTCACTCCAGCTCCCACACGGCATCCCAGTCTGCTGCAGTCATCTCTTGACAAGCATATATCCTCTCTGAACTGGATGCCCTAGAGGATGGGAGCGTATCTGAGCCTAGCCCAGCACAGAGCAGGCACTGAGAAAAGGCTTGCTGAGTGAATATGACTGCCTAAGAATCACGGAGTAGCAGAGCTGGACAGACATCTGAACACTTTCATTTTATAGCTAAGAATTATATGAAGGCCAATAGAGGCAAAGAAGGTGGAGAGGTGAGGAGGGACCACACACTGGAGCTCAGGCTTGACTCTGGAAGCAGCAGGAGCCACTCAAGAGCTCAGAGCAGAGGAGTGACGTGATGATGTGGCCTGGGAGATATTTTGTTTTGATGACTCAGGCCACTTTGGGACAATAAGAGGCTGGGATAGGGAGAGACTAGAGGCTGCAGATTCACGTATGTTTTATTTAATAATAACCTTAATTACAAACTTAGTGTCACTTCTGTTAATAAATTATTTAATGCATTTATTGAGTGCCTGCAGCAATTATAACATGGGCATCCTTTACTGAGGGCCCACTGTGTACCAGGTGCTTTGCATTCATTATTTAATTTAAACCTCAGAGCCACCTTTTGAGGTAGGCACTATTACTTTCTGTTTTGTGGATGAGGAAACTAAGCTCAGAGAGGTGAAATTACTTATCTAGGGCCTCAGAGAGACTATGATCCAGGCCCTGGGAAGAAAAGACAAGAAGCCCACAAGCTAGTGAAGGGCAGAAAAAGAAAATAAATGATTTGAGTCATTTGATATCAGAGATGCTATAACCCAGGGAAACAGAGGGAGCTGAGGAGGCCCAGAGCAGGGCTGTAATCGCTAGCATGAGGCAATGAGTGAAGTCTAATTGTGATGGTGGCAGAAAAAAAATGCATTACAAATTGAAAACAGGTCTACTGTCCTATTACTTACATTTTCTCTTTTTGGAGCAGAGCCAAACTGTGTATAACCCAGGAAATGGCTGAAAGCAGAGAGGAAATATGCAGAGCACCCCTCTGTGAGATTCAAAAATCATCTTCATGCTTGTAATCATTCAACACAGACACTCTGCACCTGACCTCCCAACAATGGGATTAGCCTGTCTTTCTGCCCCAGGGAACTCTGTGCCATCTGGGGAGACCTAGGGGTCCTGGGAGAGAGATGCTGATGGTCCAGCAGCAGCTGGCCTCACACAGGCCCACAACTTAATTAGGTTCCTAGGAGGGCAGTGTGCAGACATAAACCAGTTAGTAAGGGGCACCAGAGTGCTGGGTGTGGAAGCGTCAGCTGCAAAGACATGCCTAAACGGCCTCTGCTCTACATGCGGCTGTACTTGCACGTACGTCCGTATCTGTACGTGTCTTTGTGTGTGTGTGCTCTGGCCAAACAGTAGGAGGAGGGAGGGTTGGTAACAAAAGGACCTGAAAACAAGGGGTCTGTCCCAGTGAGAAACTGATTTGCTTTGAGACTACTGATGCTAATGGTGATGACTGTGAAGGCAGATGACAGAGAAGCTTCTTGGTTCCAGAAACTGTATGAGGCACACTTTTTCACTATCTCATTTAATCGTCATGGAGACCCTATGGAGTAGACACTGTTATTATCATGCTTGTTTTACAGATGAGGAAACAGGATCTGAGGGGGTTCCGTGTCTTGACCTTGGACAGCAATAAGTAGAGATGTTAGGATTAAACAAAAATACTACAATTAAGAGCCGTGTCCCAGAACTGAAATGGAACATTCAGCTGAGGAACTGAGACAATACCAAAGTGGGCACAAGGTCACAATGCAGAATCCTCAAAAGAAAGGCTGAGAATGGTGGAGGGAGAGGACACTGGCAAGAGTTCTATGTGCTGTGACGGGGCTACTTCTCTCCTCTACTGAAAACAAGAGAGAGGCTCAAGGACACCCACATCTCAGGGGCTGTGCTGGAGCCATAGCTGACTCATCTGAGAGACCTAAAGGCCCAGGAGACAGCTGGCTAGCTGATCCTGGAGCAGAGGGAGAGAGAAATGGTTGTGTTGGGGGTGGCTTGTACTCTGTTTGCTGGAGCAAAGAATGCGCAGTGCTGTTTTCCTGGAGCAGATGGGGTCAAGAGGGCCAGCTGAAGTGGCAAACAGATCCCACCAGAAAGAAGCTGGAGGGACTGCAGGATGTTGGGGGTGAAAAAGGAGTATGGAAGCAGCTGGAGAGATTCACATTTATCAAGGGACTGTGGGATGAGATCCAAAGTGATGGGTGGGGGCCTCCAAAGAACCCAGCAAAGCGCCCGCAAGAGAAAGATCCCACCTTAAACACCTGCTGGGGGAGAGCAGTCACCGTGGCGACACGGGTCCAAGCGAGAGCTCGCCTCCTCCCCGCCCTTGCTCCCTGAATACCAACCCTGGAAAGGTGAGGAGCTAGGGGAGGGGAGGACAGGGCAGTAGAAGCCCACTGTAGGCATCTCCTCTGCAGCACGCCAGAACGGCAGGAGGGAGAAAAACATTCACTTTAAAAATAGACTGACTACTTTGACTATTACACGGGACTGAACATTTAAATTACTGGAGGACTTTTATTTGCTGACATTTGCCAAGTTACAAGACCTCCCTAAATATTGTACAAGTTACGAGACTCATCCAAAATTTTGTGAAAGGGGAGGGGAAGAACTTGACCTGGAGAATAAATTTAAAGGGATAGTGGGAGGCAAAAGTAAAATCACCTTGCAATTATGTCTGATGAGCTGCATTTGTTGAAAGTAAAAGTTACACTTACAATGAATGAAAACTTACTATGTGCCAGATGCTTTAATAATAGATTTGCACACTTGATCTAATGTAATCTTAAATCAACCCTGCAAGATAGAAGTTACTACTCCTGTTTTACAGGTTGGAACACAGAGGCTCAGAGACGTAAAGAGATCTGCCTAAAGTCACAGAGCCGACAAGTGGGACTCAGGCTCATGAGGACAAAAAGCCTGCATCTCTCGTTTTTTTGTTTTTATTTTTTGAGACAAAGTCTTGCTCTGTTACTCAGGCTGGAGTGCAGTGGTGCGATCTTGGCTCACTGCAACTTCCGCCTCCTGAGTTCAAGTGATTTTCCTGCCTCAGCCTCCCAAGTAGCTGGGATTACATGCATGTGCCACAACATTTGGCTGATTTTTGTATTTTTAGTAGAGATGGGTTTCACCATGTTGGTCAGGCTGGTCTCCAACTCCTGGTCTCAAGTGATCCTCCTACTTCGGCCTCCCAAAGTGCTGGGATTACAGGCATGAGCCACCGCCCCCTGCCAAGCCTGGGTCTTTCTATCGTGTCTCTGCTTGGGACTTCACAGGTCAACTTGCACCAGTAAAAGTGGTGCTCAGGGTGGGAGTTTTTTGGCATCCTGCATATGAAGTACACTTTTTTTTTTTTGCTCAAAAGACTGACTTTATATTCTTATATTCTTTTATTTTGAGGTCAAAGGGATTGGAAAAAATTTATTCCACAGCTGCTATCACCTGCTTGTTTGTCAAAGGGTTAACAAAAACTGCAGTGTCATAACCAAATAACTAGATCTAGGTCTGGATGCAAGTTTGTAAACAGGGCTATAGATACGTTGACAGGGGTGGTGGTGTGTGGAGGGAGCTCTTACTGAAGGACAGTGAGGGCACTGCTGGGAGGGGAGTGGGATGAGGGAGATGAAGAGGAGAAGAGAAAATAAGAAGGCAGTGAGAGGAAGTCTTATTGACACAGGAACAAAAGTCTTGGTTCTTGTTCATCAGCAACACACTGAATTCTCGTGTCTTCTAATATCCACCACAATTAGTAACTATAGCAAAGATAAGGCCAGGGCCTACCTTACAGAAGAATGCTTGATAAAACACACTACTGGATTTCAAATCTGTGTTCATATGAGTGATGCGAGTGTGTGTGCATGTGCTGCTGTAACTATCATCACCACCACCTTCACACCATTGTCTTTGTCGCGGTCTTCTGAGCTTTCCGACTCTACCCTCTCCCGGAAATCCACCCCGCCCAGTTAAAGAACCAGCATGGAACCTGGGCTTAAAATCCTCCCACCTTCACTGGTGAATTCTTGTGTCTTTGTCTGGTTTTGGTGTCAGGGTAATACTGACCTTATAGAACGAGTTATGAATTGTTCTCTCTTTTTCTATTTTTTGGAAGAGTTTGTGAAAATTGGTATTAATTTTTCTTTGCATGTTTGGCAGGAATCACCGACTTAACTGTTTTTGTAAACCATTGCATCTAGTTCACAGCTGATGTTTATTAAAGGTAATGAATCTGTTTCTATAATTTTGTATCTTACCTGATATAATTTAATGATGAATATTTAACGTAAATTTTTAAAAGAGGCTTTTATCTGATATATCATAGAATACTACAAAAGTCCAGACTGAAGTACAAATTTCAGACTATTTATACCAGATCTTGAATTTCATGGATGTGACCGACTAGTCACTCCTAAAAATAGAATCCTTCAAATGTCTCTGGGTACCAGGTAACAGTCATTCAACTAAGCCCTGCACTGAGTTCCAGCTTCCTATCTGTATCTCCCTAAACTCATTACTAATTAAAGGAAGCCACAGCTACATTTTAAATACAAAATGCTTAACTTACAAAGGCTTGTTAAAAGGTAATGATTCAAGTATTTTGTTAATAACAAGGACTTATTACCTTTTAAGAACTGTCCAAATGTATCATAGAATTTGTTAATAATGAAAATTCCACTGTTCTTACCCTTGTGGTGAAGCCCTGGAATCTGATTTTAACAAGTTCCTTGGGTGATTCTAATGCAGTTGGTCAGAGGAGCATACTTTGAAAAACACCACTTTAAAGTTATCAGGACTTTGTGGATAAAGATGATGAATAAAGTAATTTGTGTCTATAATAAAGTGCCTGGCACACCACTTGGCTCAAGGTGGCATGCTATGGGTGCCAATGTGACTGGTTTAAGAAGCATAATGCAAATTACCTTAAACAGGGCTGCAGCTAGGTAAAAATTGTTGATAGGACTGCAGGCTTATCTAGGTATTCTTGGTCACTCTCCCACAATCTCCACTCATTCTCAGCAATAACAAAGCATGGACTATGAAAAAGGGCTTGTGTTCGGAATCCCAATTATGCTGTGTATCAGCTGTGGAACTTCAAGAACTACTCTCACTGAGCCTCAGCTTCCTCATCTGTAAACAGCGATAATGTCATCTACCTTGCTGTGGTGGTGTGCAGATTTAATAAAATACAGTGTAATTTGTTTTTCTTAATTGCCCTTTGCCCTTTGCCCAACCCTCTCCCACTCCCCTCCTCCAGATGGGCTCATGTAACACAGGGCCAGCAGGAGACGGCACAAATGCACTTTCACAGCTACAGTGATGGATGGCTGTCAAGTGGCTGTCTTAGCTAAGGAAACTCAAACATAAAAAGAGAAGAAAAGGAAGCAGATTCAAAGGCTGGTGATGAGATGATCAAGTGCTTGCTTCAGAACACAAATCTCAACATGAGACCAGTGAAATTCAACTGAAGCAGAGCACACTTATATCCTCGGGTGCTTTGATATATTTAGGAGGAAATGAGGGAATATCAAGGTCAGGTCTAAAAGGAGATCAATGAAAAATGATCATTTCTGCTGTTGCAGGAGATAGGCACTGGGTATACAATTATTTCACTTAGATGGAATGATCCAATTTCATCCAGCAAGTACCACCAGTGAACACATTTCTGGTATATTTTGCTGAATGGACACCAAGTTTGTGAATAAGTGAATTTCTAGCAATGGGGAAATTATCTCTGCGAGCCCCATACAGGCATTCCTTACTTTAAATCCATCAATTTAATCAACGGAGAGTGTAAAATTATAGGAGTCTCTTTTGATTCCTTTTACATTCATTTCCTACTATGGCTCTGGGATTCAAATGATTAGTTCTGTGACATTAGGGGCAAGTTACTTTACCTCACTGAGCCTTCTTGTTTAATCCTCACTTCAACCCTATTAGCTCTATTCTATTTCCAGGAACATGGGGATAGCGGGTGCCTTACCCAAGGTCACCCAGCTAGTAAGAAGTAGATCTGAGCCCAGGGCAGGCTTCCTCTGTGTTCCGTTCCAACTCTAGGGACTTGCACAGGGACAGCAAATTAGGGGGAAAAGATCACTTTTTCAGATGTTATTCTGGGTTTTTCCATGTTCAGCCATCAGAGTTTATAATCCACCAAAGGGAAGATTCAATGTCTGTATAATCTCTGTAATAATTTGTGCAAAAGTGTGTAAAGAAATGTCTCTCACAAACAGACAGGCATGGTGAAGTGGACTGCATGAACTACTTTGTATGCCTTCCTGATTCTTGGTTGTAAGTTAATACATCCATCTTCTTCTTTCCTTTCTCACAGAATAAATACCCTTCCGTTACCACCACTTTTGTTTTGTGTGATTCTATAATCTACTGGCTTCTAACTGTTCACTAGTCAAAGAAGATAGATACAAGGACCTAAGGGTAAGAGATGTACACAACCTCAGATAAAGGGTAGTATTCTCTGGACTAGGGAATTGTGGGAAGACAGTGATAAGAAGAGATTAGAACTAATCACTATTGTTATGACTGTGTAATGTGGAAATTAGAATCATCTATCCATCCAGTCAGCCAGTCAGTAATTCCTAGAACCCTAGAATTTTAGAGCTGGCAGACATCATAGAGATAATTTAATTCAATATGTTAATTTTCACAGATTGAAAAAATTAGATGGAGAGAGAGGAAATAACTCCATTAAAGTCACATAGCAACTGATGGCAGAGCTGGAACCAGCATTCCAGTTTCTCATTTCCTGGTCTAGTTTTGTTGTTGTTGTTGCTGTTGTTGTTTTGCACCAGAAGAGACAGTATTTTAAAGGTACTAATAGTATATTGTTATTAAAAACAACAATAGACAATATCTCCACAAAACCTGACTGTTTGTAACATACCTTTACTTAAGTATTTCATGTGAGTTACCATGTACAGGGCATTAGAAATTATTCCATTAAGTATGTCCTCTGAATTGCTTGGGTTTGCTCATAAATCCCCATCCCATGGGACTTATGAAGGCAAATGATCTTCCCAAAAGGTCCATGTGCCTTTTGTTCTTTAGGCTGATCCTCATATAACTTGAAATTAAATCTCACTCCTCTGAGAGATACTCTGGGTAAACTTAGGATTTTTCTGTGGGTAAGTATTTCATAAGGAATGCTAGTGAGAGATGCTCAAAAATTCACTCATTCATTTGTTTAACATATATTAACTTGGGTGCTGTGCGAAGACATTGGGATACAACAGAGGACAGAGGATACAAAGTCCCTGCCCTCTCGGAGAGCAGTGACTTACATTCCAGGGAAGGGAGAGGGACCATAAGCCAATAAGCTGGTATGTCAGGTGGTGGGAAGTTCCAACAAGAGTAATAAAGGTGACAGAAAGTCACATGTGCTGTGTGTGTATATGTGTGCTTACCTAGGGTCAACAACAGCCTCTCTGACAAGTGACATTTGAACACCTGGAGGAAGTGAGCCTTGTGGAGCTTCTGCGGGAAGAGTGCAAAGACCCTAAGGCAGGAGGATGTGTCTGAGGAATGCTGAACAGGCCAGTGAGGCTGAGTGGGAGCTAACAAGGAGTAGCAGAGATCAGAGAAGGGCGAGCAGAAGTGGGAGGGCCTTGGATAGCAGAGAGAGGGATTTGGTTTAATCCTCTGTGCGATGGGGAGCGGCTGGAGGATTTGAACAGACCTGATCTAGCTCCCAGTGGCATGATTTGACTCTCGGTTTATGTTTACTTCAGCTGCTGCGTTCAGAACAGACACTAGCTGGGCAAGGCAGAAGCAGGGAGACCTGTTAGGAGACTCCTTCGATAGTCCAGACAAAAGATTATGATGGGTGGGCGAGAGTAGCTGCGTCCCCATCCCCAGGCTCAGCAGAAGAGACTCTTGAGTAGAGATACTTGCTGAAACTTGTTGAATGAATGAAGAATCTTACACAGGAAGTATGTAAACAGTGTTAAGAGCACATAAATGAGAAGATTTATTCTACTTTATGGAAGTGGAAGCAGGGACAAAAATGTCAAAGAAGACACGAGTCTAATCTTTTTATTCTTTTTTGTTTTTGAGACAAAGTCTCTGTCACCCAGGCTGGAGTGCAGTGGCACGATCTTGGCTCACTGCAACCTCCGCCTCCTGGGTTCAAGCAATTCTCCTGCCTCAGCCTTCTGAGTAGCTGGGATTACAGGTGTGTGCCACCACATCCAGCTAATTTTTGTACTTTTGGTAGAGACAGGGTTTCACCATGTTGGCCAGGCTGGTCTTGACCTCAAGTGATCCACCCACCTCGGCCTCCCAAAGTGCTGAGATTATAGGTGTGAGCCACAGCACCCGGCCAAGTCTCATCTTTATGATATGAATTCACCAAAGATGGGAGACACATGGCTTTTCATGGCCAAAGGATGGCGAAAGCAAATTCCACAGAGACGGCTCTTACTAGAACTTTCAGAGTACCTTCGCTTGCTTGGAAATGGGCTCCTCAGACGAGAAAGCCTCGGCCTCTTTAGAAAGCCATGCATGGGTTAAGAGAGATGCTGACACTTTTCAAAATATTGTGCAGGAAAATTTATTTTTCTATTAATGAGTGTTTAAGGGCTATTAAAACTGTGTTTGTCATCTGTAATCTGGCAGCTATAAAGAGATGCCCTTTTATTATTCTTTCATTGAGCTTTCTCACACCAAATTACTAATGAGGTAATTACCAACATTGTAATTACTGTATAATTACTAGGGGAGTGGGAAGGAAAATGTGGAGCAAAATAGGCGGCCAGGATTTTGGTTGTTCTGTCAGAGATTTGATAATAATGATCTCTGTGAAAGTCGGTGAACCAAAAGTTTAAGGCTCATAAAATGGAAGCAACGGCACTCGGGTATTGTAAAGCAATCAACAGGAGGTACAGGAGCAGCCTCTGGGTTCCCCTGGGGACTCTGCTCTTCTTGGAGGCAGCCTGCCTGGGACATAAAGGAGCCTCTGAAAACAAACAGAGCCGGCCTGAAGTCCTCGTTCACACCTCACTTCCTGCGAAATCTGGGGCCTGTGTGTCTGAGCCTCATTTTATTAAAGTGAAAAGGGAAAAATGTAACTCCTAGGTCTGCTGTGAGGGTTAAACACATCAACACCAAGACAAATGAGCGGCATCTGGTGCTTACAAAGTGTTCATCTGCTTAAGCCCCTTCCATCAGCACCAGGCCAGGCAGCGTCTCGCTGCCAAAAGCCCAATTAGGCAAGGCCAAAAGACTTAGCAATTTTTCAATAATTTTTACTCAAGTTTACTTGAAACTGCTAAAACACTTTCAATTAGTTTGTCGGTTCATATTTTTAAATTTTTGAGGTAAAAATAGAAACTCATTGGGATAAACATGGCGTTTGAAACCACACAGCTGCATCGGCAGCCAAGCTGTGACTCAAGCCTTCTTGCAGTCTGAGGACTTGGTTCCTTGGCTTCATTCTTTTCTGAGCCATATCAGAACATCTGTAACGTTAGCCTCCCCATGCAGCTGGCCCAAGCCGGCCAGAGCTGCAGGAGGTAGGGCTTTGGGGAGGTATCTTCATTGTGTCTGTGTGTTTAACATCTAGCTCAGCGGATCCTACGCTCGTGTAAGGAGCTGCCAGGCATGAGATACTGAAGCACGGGAAAGGCTACGGTTGTTTTATAGTAAGCACACAAAACCTCTTTACCCAAGTGTAATATTTACCCTTTAGATCCTAGAATGCATCTGGCATTGTTTTCTCCATGCTGGTTCCCAACTTTAGTGCTCCTAAGAATCACCTAGGGTGGGAGTGAGGGGCTTGTCAGAATGCAGAGTCCTGGGCCCCACCCCCATAGTCCGCTTCTGGGTCCCAGGAAGCTGCACTTGAAATGAGCACTCCAGGTGATTCCGATGCAGGTCCACAGATGGTGCACATTGAGAGAAACTCTAAGGTATTTACTGAATCTGCCCAACAACCTTGGGATATAAACAGAATAAACATGGTTCAGAGGGTTCAAGTAATTTACTCAAGGTGGGCGACTTGCCAATGAACGATGGGAGCTGGGCTCCTTCCCCTCACCTGCCCTGCTGAAAAGCCATTTCTTCTATTAAGCCTGTGCCAGAACAAGTATACTTCAAATAATCTCTTCCTCTTAACCAAAGAGTGCTTCTCTTTTGTTACTTACAGCTTTTCATCTTATACAATGCTAGCATGAAGCACCTGCTTTGCCTCTGTATTAAGTGCATCTTTTTTATTCTGATATTTTGGCATCTGGGGCCTTAGAGATGCTCTGGAAACTGTCCCTCGCTCCCTAGCCCCCACATACACCCCAGGACTAGACAATTTTTAGAGATAGTAAACAACTTGTCTATGAGGGTGCCTTTTATATGCAAACCAACCGACCCAATAACCATTCCCCAACCACCTCCTTTAGCAGGCTCTCACACTTGGACCACTATTCCCCTGCCCTAATCACCCCAGGGCCAGGTACCAGACCACTGTGGACAGCCCCTGTGCCCCAGAACCCACCGAAACTATTCAAACTAGCCAATCCTAAGCCCACTTAGCCTGCTTACCCCAGCTTATCCATTCCTTCCTGCAAAAACTACAAAGAAGCCTTTCATTCATATTACCCCTCAATACTTCTTGCCCCCTGAACCAACTTGATGCTTCCCTGTGTGGCCTTGCATGGCGCAATATTCCTCCTGGGAGCGAACTATCTCTTTCAATGGCAGTTGTCTCCTGATCCACTGGCCTCATCATATATGAGTAATAATGAAGTTTGCATTTGAAAACAGCCTCCCATACTAAACTGGAAGCAATCTGAGGATAAAGCCCTTCTCCCTTTTCAACAGCTATTAATTAGATTAACTTGGTGTTTTGTTCACCGCAGATGTTCCAAAACTATTTGTTGAGTTAATTTAAAGAGTCAAGAAGCTTAAGCGAAGCCTTCTATTGGTGATCTTGCTCATCTTTGGGGTTATAATTTTTTTTTTTTTTTTGAAACAGTCTCCCTCTGTCGCCCAGGCTGGAGTGCAGTGGCCAGATCTCAGCTCACTGCAAGCTCCGCCTCCCGGGTTTACGCCATTCTCCTGCCTCAGCTTCCCGAGTAGCTGGGACTACAGGCACCCGCCACCTCGCCCGGCTAGTTTTTTTTGTATTTTTTTTTTAGTAGAGACGGGGTTTCACCATGTTAGCCAAGGATGGTCTCGATCTCCTGACCTCGTGATTCGCCCATCTCGGCCTCCTAAAGTGCTGGGATTACAGGCTTGAGCCACCGCGCCCGGCCGAGGTTAGAATTTTAAATCAATTTTCAAGCCGCTGCCAAACTGATGTTTTTCTCAAGCAAAAATATAAAAGTTAATGGCAGACTGTATATATGGAGTGGTTGAATTATTCACACGCTCCTTTCAATCATGCAAGAAAAGCATTTACTGACTGTAAATTGAAAAAGATACAGTCCCTGCTTTCTAGTTTGCTGTGAAAACAGTATTGACTCATAAATAAACATTTAAAAGGTCAGAAACACATCCAATAAAATAAACTCAGCTATTTATAGGGTCTTGAATGGACTAATTTTGTAGTATTTCTGGGTGATGGGGTGTGAAATACATGATCAGGCAAAACGAAAAGGTGGAGCTGGAGGCTGCTTGGTGAGAGAGAAGACAGCACTAGAGTAGGAGTCCAAAAAGACTTGGATCCAATTCTCTACTCTGAACCCCACCGTAGATTTGCCACTGAATAAATCCCAAACCCTGCTGTCAGCCTCAGATGTCACATCTCTAAAATGGGAGGGCAGGACAGATTACTTATAAAACTCCTTCTGGTCAAGAAACTATCAGTGGATCAAAATTATTGCCTTGAAATGGAGTTGTTTCTTAAGGAAGAAAGAAAGAAAGATAGGAAGAAAGGAAGAGAGGGAGGGAGGGAGGAAAGAAGGAAGGAGGGAAGGAAGGAAGGAAGAAGGAAGGAGGGAAGGAAGGAAGGAAGGAAGGAGGAAGGGAGGGAGGGAGGGAAGGAAGAAGGAAGGAGGGAAGGAAGGAAGGAAGAAAGGAGGAAGGGAGGGAGGGAGGGAGGGAGGGAGGGAGGGAGGGAGGGAGGGAAAGAAGGAAGGACAGACAAAACTACCTTCACTGTAATGTTTTGAATTAACAGGAGTGAAAACCTGAAAACAAGTGAAATGTCCAATAATAGGGGAATGGTTAAATAAGATGTGCTATGTCTACATGCTAGAATAGTATGTAATCATTTAAATGATGTAAATAAAGAGTTTCATTGCCTTGGGGAAAATTCAAGAACACCAGGGCGGCTTGACTGGGCCTGGATCTGCCCGGTGCTCTGCTGAGCTCTCCTCACAGGCCCCTCAGGCCTGGCTTACAGCAGTCCTAGCGGTTGTTTCCACTCCCATGAAGTATCCTGCTCAAGATAATATACAACTAGATGAACTGATCAGAAACAGAACTCATCTAGACAATGGATGAATCTGAGAAACATTCTGCTTGAAATGGTATCTTGATCTCCCTGGCAGGTAATGCCCATTTTCCCCTGAAACATGGTTGGTCACTAAGGATTTGGCACTGCCCTTGGGGTGCTCCTGCCAACTTCCCCAACTGTCACCTCTAGTGCTCTTGGGGTAACAGGAATAATGAGGCCTCTGGTTGTTGTTGTACCACTAAATGAGGAGAAATGATCCACTTACATTGTTTCTCACTCTATTAATGTCACGCTCCAAGATCAATACAGCATTTTATATCTGAATGCTCTTTTCAAAAATATCTGAAACAAAACAATGAGACACCACCGTACACCAGTCAGAATGGCTATTTACTAAAAAGTCAAAAAATAACAGATGCTGGCAAGGATGCAGAGAAAAGGGAACGCTTATATATTGTTGCTGGGAATGTAAATTAGTACAATCTCTATGGAAAACAGTATGGAGATTTCTCAAAGAACTAAAAATAGAACTATCATACAATCCAGCAATCCCACTACCGGGTGTCTACCCCAAAACAAAAGAAACCATGATATAAAAAAGATAGCTGCTGCTGTTTATCACAGCTCTGTTCACAATAACAAAGATATAGAATCAATCTGTGTCCATCAGTGGATGAGTAGATAAAGAAAATACGGTATATATACCACGGAATACTATTCAGCCATAGAAGACAATGAAATCATATCTTTTGCAGTAACACAGATAGAATTGGAAGTCATTATCATAAGTGAAATAACTCAAACAGAAAGTCAAATACCACATATTCTAACTTGTAAGTGGGAGCTAAATATGTGTACACATGGACAGAGAGTAGAATAACAACTCTGGAAACTCAGAAGGGTAGTAGGGTGGGAGGCAGGTAAAGGATGAAGGATTACTTAATAACTACAATATACGCTATTTGGGTGACGGGTACAGTAAAAGCCTAGATTTCACCACTACATAATATATCCATGTAACCAGCCGCACTTACACCCCCTAAATCTATAAAAACAAAGTTAAAAAATATATATCTAAGTAAAACAATCCCCCATTCCTTTCTTCCTGTTGGAAGTGTTTTTTTCTTTATGCGGAAGGCTTTATCAAAGCTGCTAAATACACACACAAAAAAACCCCAACTTGAAAACTGGTGAAATGAGTAAAATGGTTGAGATGTACAATAGCATTCACTTAGGAACATCCATTTTGGGCCAACTTGTCATTTTGGCCTCAAGCACTAATTTTTGACCAGGCTGATGCGGGGTGCAAACACAGGAGACATCTCACTCTAAATCTATAATTTCTTCTCAAAGCTAAATGCCTGACTCAAAGGAACTTTTTGTAAAGAATCCAGAATTGGAAGGGCATGATTTCAACCCTATAAAAATATGTGTAGAAAGACAGATGAACCAACACCACAATTAAAGCGTCTGCTTAGGAGTGGAGGTAGAAAACAAGGGAGGGAGGCAGTTTGTGTGCGGGAGAGACAGACAGACACACACAGAGAGAGATTACTGTTCAGACTGCCTAAAGTGATCCTCCTGGGCACAGCTGTGCAGTCACTGTTGTCTAGAGGCTTCCTCTGGGTGCACAAGCGCTAGCTTTGCCATGCCCATGCCCCACCGTGGCTCTCACAGCTGACTGCCTCCTACTCCATTGAACACACACGAGTCTGTCACTTTCGGTTCCACTTAATTTCCACTCTCCCCTCTGGCTGGCGGCCACAGAGTCCTCTTGGCAACCTCCACACTGGTAACCATGGATACCCTCCACTCCCAGACAGGCAGCTCCTAGAGCAGATGGTTGCCGGCACTGAGAGTGGGGAACAGGCTGAGGGGACAATATGAATTATCCAGTCCCTTGCATACCCTCCTTCCCAACCAACCCCCACCCCCCCTACACACATTCACACACACACACACACACACACACACACACACACCTCTTTCCCTAGATCATGCTTAATTCTGGCCTTGACAAGAAACTCATGATGTTTCAAATATCACAAATACTGCAAGAACAATTGCTACCATTGGTACAGCACCTATTGTCTGCCAGACAATGACCTATGTGCTTTGCATACAAAGGGAAGGGAATAGTTTACTAGGAGGGCTTAAGGAGTTTCATTTTTCTGACCCAATTCAAACATGACTGTTTGGGGCCAAGTCTTTTAGTGTGGACTGCTGACATGCATAATAACAACCTCAGAAGCACACTGAAATTTCAGGTTACTGGGCCCAACCTTAGAAATTCCAATTTAGAAGGTCAGGAGCCTGAGTGGGGCCCAGGATCTGCACTGTAAACAACCATTTCATGTGATTCCAACGTAAGTGGTCTGGACCACTTGAGAGAAAGCCTGCTCTGGCTTAGGGATTCTCAGACTTTAAAATGCTGATAAGGGTTTGGCTAAAATGCAGTCTGATCCAGTATTTCCAGGGCAGGACTTGGGATTCTGCACTTCTGTTAAGCTTCCAGGTGAAGCTAATGCTGTAACCTTGTGGGTATCTTTCCTCGTTCTCTTCATTTCCTCTGCCTGAGATGCCACCCTCTACTTCATCTAGCAGAATTCTACTCAACCCCCAGAGTCCCACTCAAACGTCAGTCTTTCAGGAAGCTTCCTCTGGTCTGCAAGTCTATTTCAGAGGTCAGTAGCGTGCTGGAGCCAGTTCACAATGGCTCGAGAGAGCCACAGCTAAATTTTCTGGAATTTTATGAGCCAGTTATTAAGCACAACCATTATACAAAATTTATATAAATATGCAATTAAATAAATTACATTAAAACTAAAGAAACAAATGCTCAAAATTAATCATTTCCTAATTCTTTTAGCACATTTGCTATTAGCTACGCTCTTGAGGTGATTTCCATCTACTGTAGCCTTAGGGTGGAAATGCTAAACAATGATGTGCTTCTGTACAGCTCTTCCCAACTCTGTGGTCTTCAGGGTCATGTTGGCTGATTGAAATTTGCCATAGTGGGCATACTGACACCCTGGAAATCAGCAAATGTTACAAATCAGCACTAGGTCTATCACTCTGTTGACTGTCTAGATTTAAGAAAGTAATGGAGTAAATGTTAATAATGCAGATTAGGCTTAAAAATGGGTTGTATTTGTAATTGTTACATTGTAAATAGCATAAAAAATTAAGGAACTACATTTCTAAGATTCAAAACTATTATCTGATTGAACAAAGATATCCACAACATTGACTGACTAGTTCTGGTATATGTCTTTATACATCTTCATTGTTTCTCTCTCACCTTCCCCTTAATACAAACAGAAATATCAGTCAACATACACATCAGGCTCTCTGGTCTTGGGCACAGAAGCAAGACGATGAAGAGAATATCCCATTCATCATTGTTTGGAAACCCTTGCCATAAGACACACATTGTGCTTCTGTGGTGGCGCTAAGGCCTTCCACTTTTAGAAGTTGACCGGTGGCCAATGTTGCTACCCTACAAAGCGCAAGAGAAAGTATAGCTGGAATGCAAAGGCTAAAAGCTGAAATACTACTGCAACTGGTTGAATGAGACACCTAAAAATTGTACACCGCAGACCTAGGCATTGATTCCATAAAGGAACAACACACCAAAACCCAAGAGGGCAGCTGTTGCAGCATCCAGTTCATCTCAAGGATTTCAGTGATTAGTCAGCACAATAAATGTTCTGGTTAAAAAAAAATTCATGTCAGAATACACTTGTTTGTCAATAATGTGAGTGACTTCCTTCCTAAATCAAATAGTAATCAAGCCTATATTCATAGTCTATTTTGTGACTATGACAAAAACTTTGCAATATTGTACTGGTATTCCTAGACAGTGATATAAGACAAAATCAAAGAAATAAGAGGAAGAAAGATTGTAAAGGCAGAGACAACATTGTCATCATTTGCAGATAATACAATTATTTATATAGAAAATCCAAGAAAGAAAATTTGGTTGACTGAGTTAAGCTCCCCTCTCCTCCCACAAAATGCATAGAAATGCTGCATAAAATATAGTAAAATATAATAAAAATCTTTTTTACATTCATAGATGAGCTCCAAAGAAAGAGAATCTTCAGATGCAGGAAACCCTGAATCAGAGCAGTAAAGGCAGTATAACTGGAATATCAAGGCTAAAAGCTGAAATACCTCTGGAACTGGTTGAATGAGACACCTAAAAATTGTACACCGCAGACCTAGGCATGGATTCCATAAAGGAACAACACCTAAACCCAAGAGGGCAGCTGTTGCAGCATCCAGTTCATCTCAAGGATTTCAGTGAAGGCACCCCTGAGTCAGAGCAGTAAACGTAAGAAGTGACTGCATTGCTGCCGAGAGGGCACTCTGGACCCCAGTGTCAGCTCTAATGGCAAGGCAAGGAGAAGAGACCTGGCCTTCTGTAGAATGGAGAGTGGGAACTGAAACTCATGCATGAAGCAGGGCCACAAAGGTTGCCGCACTGTGTAATGGAGTCACTGGCCCAGGGAAGTCTAAGGATGTCCCTTTCTGTTTAGGGTTCTGGGTAGGGGTGGGATGGAGTCAGGGAAGCTGCCACTATCCATCAGAACCCTAAGTGAGAGTCATGCATGGGTGTGGAATCCCTATTTGCAGTACCCAGAGTACAGAATTTCCAAGCTGAGGAATTAAGGTAAAAATGAACCCCAGACCAGTGAAACCCTGAAATATTTCTCAGGAACAAAAGCACAATTGCTCCAGAGGGCCATTTTCCCAATCCACAATAAAAACTTAAAACCATATGAGGAAATGATCTGCCATGAGGATTAACATCCAAAAAACTTGAGATAACATCTAACCTAAAAGAGACTATAAAATAAATGTGTTTAAAACATTTAAAGACTTAAACAAAAAAGAAAGCATAGTGAAACAATAGGACATGATGAAAAAAGAATACGCACATTTGAAAAATCAAACAGAACTTCTAGAAATGAAGTATCATAGAAATTACAATTTTACTGAATGAGGTAAATATCCTATTTGAGAAAATTAGTGAAAGACTAAGAAAATTTCCCAGAATGAAGCACAAATAGATAAGATATATGAAAAATAAGGAGTGGTTTAAAGACAAGGAGGATATATTGAGAAGAAATAAAATATGTGTAATACAAGTTCTAGGGAAAAGAATAGAGAAACAAAGAGAGGCATTATTCAGGGATACTGGATGAGAAATTCATGGAATGGAAAAAGTTATATGTCTTCAAATTCAGGAAAATAACTAGTCTCAAGCATGATCCATAAAAGCAAGTCCATACTTAGACGCATAATACTGAACTGCAAAACAGCAAACACAGACAGAAATCTCAAAACAAACAGGAAAGATTCCATTGGAAGGAAGAACAATGAGAGTGATAGCAGACTTCTCACAGGCAACAGCAGAGGCCAGCATACCATAGAATGGTATCTTCAAAGTGCTAAGAAAACATTATTGCCTTTCCAGAATTCTTCGCTCAGTGACACTATCTCTAAAGTGGGAGAGTGAGATAAAGATCCCTCAGGCAAACGCCAAATTTTCAGCACAAAAGAGTGGGATTCAAGAAGCAATGGCTGGCTGGGCTTGGTGGTTCACGCCTGTAATCCCAGCACTTTGGGAGGCCGAGGCAGGCAGATCACTTGAGCCCAGGAGTTCAAGACCAGCTTGAGCAACATGGTGAAAACCCCTCTATTAAAAAAAAAAAAAAAAAAAAAAAAAGGCCAAGAGCGGTGGCTCATGCCTGTAATCTCAGCACTCTGGGAGGCTGAGGTGGGCAGATCACCTGAGGTCAGGAGTTCGAGGCCAGCCTGACGTGGAGAAATCCCATCTCTACTAAAAATACAAAATTAGCCAGGTGTGGTGGCACACGCCTGTAATCCCAGCTATTCCGGAGGCTGAGGCAGAAGAATCACTTGAACCAAGGAAGTGGAAGTTCAGGTGAGCCAAGATCGCGCCACTGCACTCCAGTGTGGGCAACAAGAGCAAAACTCCGTCTCGGAAAAGAAAAAAAAAAAGAAGAAGCAATGGTGAGTAAAATATTAGTAGACATGCGGGCAAATCTAATAAGCATTGGGTTTAAAAATTGTATTACTAATTGTTTCTAAATCAAGGATTTATAAAGCAAAGATGAGGTAAAATATAAGACAAGAAAAACATGGAAATTGGGAGCAGTAGATCTTGACTGATTTGAAACTTTTTTTTCTTTTTTTTTTTTGAGACAGAGTCTTGCTCTGTCACCCAGGCTGGAGTACAGTGATATGATCTCAGCTCACTGTACCCTCCGCCTCCCAGGTTCAAGTGATTCTTCTGCCTCAGCCTCCCAAGTAGCTGGGATTACAGGCATGTACCACCAGGCCCGGCTAATTTTTGTATTTTTAGTAGAGACGATGTTGTACCATATTGGCCAGGCTGGCCTTGAACTCCTGACCTCAAGGAATCCCCGCCTTGGCCTCCCAAAGTGTTAGGATTACAGGCATGAACTACCGTGCCCGGCTGAAACTTATTTTTTAATTCTTATTTAAAAATAAGAATAGCTACTAAAAAAAATAAACCACCTGACCAGAAAAACAAAACCCCACAACAATGAATATGTAACTTCCATGTAGAAGGGAATACAGAAAAATGTAGTTCAATAGAAGACAGAAATGCATCGAAAAGGAGTAAAGAAAAAGAATCAAAGGATAAAATATTAGAATAAAAGAATTAGCAAGTTCACAGGTAGAAGACATAACAACGCTGTTCCTATATACCACAACAACCAATTAGAAACGATAACAGAAAAAAACTCATTCATAATAGCAACAAAATCTAGAAAACGTATAGGAAAGATCCCAAGGAAAAGAGACCTTTTTGAAGAATATAAAGGACGACTTGAGTAAAGGGAATGACATCTTGTTTACACATAGAAAGACTCAGTATTACAGAGATGTTAATCCTTAGCTTAATCTATAAATTTAACCTGAGGCCAATCAAAATCCCAACAGTATTTTTTGCAGTACTTGAAAACTGAGTCCAACATAAATATGAAAGGATAAATATCTGAGAAAGGCCAAGACAATTCTGAAAAAAAAAAAAAACAACCAAGAGAGATCTGTCCTGTTAAAAATCAAAGCGTATTATAAAGCTATGACAAATAAGTGTGGCATTTTTTTAGAAAAAGACAAACAGATCAATCCAACAAAATAGAGAGCCCAGAAACAGATCCAGAAACTAATGAGGAAGCTTGCTATATAATAGTGGGAACTTTTTTAATCAAGGAAAAAAGAATTACCTGTCAGACAAATAACGGATTTGGGATATTTGACTTCCTACATATAAGAACAGGAAATTGTACCCTATTTCACACTATACACAAAAATGAACTCCAGATGTATTACACATCTAGATGTGAAAAACAAATTTTAAAACTATTAGAAGTGGCTGGGCGCAGTGGCTCAAGCTTGTAATTCCAACACTTTGGGAGGCCAAGGCAGGTGGATCGCTTGAGCCCAGGAGTTCAAGACCAGCCTGAGCAACATAGTGAGATCCCATCTCTAGCAAAAATAATTTTAAAAACTAGCCAGGTGGAGTGGTGCATGCCTGTGGTCCCAGCTACTCAGGAGGTTGAGGTGGGAGGATTGCTTGACCCTGGAAGGTCGAGACACAAATGAGCTGTGATCCCACCACTGTACTCCAGTCTGGGCAACACAGTGAGACCCTGTCTAAAAACAAACAAACAAACAGAAAACTATCAGAAGAAAATAGTGCCTTTATAACTCTGGGATAGTGAAGCATTTCTTACATTAGCAATAAAAAATAAATGATAAAGGCAAGGACTAAGTCCACTGAATACATTAAAATGAAAAATTTATGCGTGATAAAAGACACTACAAAGGTAAAAGACAAGACAAGCCACAGAAAAAAAGATTAGTAATCAGAATCAATGTAGACAAGCAGGAAAAAGATAACACCTGAGTAGGACAATGGGAAAGGGTAGGAATATGCAATTCACAGAAGAAGAAATGCAAATTGTGTATAAACACATGGAAAATTTCTTAATTTGACTCAAAATCAGGGAAATATGATGTAAACAAAACAACATTTTCATATTATGAAATTGGCAAGAATTTTTAAGTCTGACATTATAAGACAAAGGGGATACTTTTATATGCTATTAGTTGAAGTATAAATGGGTCCAGCCAGTAAAAAGAACAATTTTTCAACATTTAATAAAATACAAAATGTGCATAACCCAACACCCAACAATTTCTCTTCTAACCCTTTAATATATTCACAGCTAGACATGTATAAGGATATTCACTGCAACATTATTTGTGATAGTAAAAACGTACAAAAACCTAAAAGTAAATAGGGAAATAAATAATATGTGATATTTTCGTATGATGGCAGATTATAGAGCCATTAAAAAGAATGATCTGTATATGTATGGGTATTTACGTATATGTGTGTGTTTGCATTTTCTCAAGACATGTGATGTTGGGTGAAAAAAACAAAGTGACAGAATGATACACAGTGTAGGATGCCATGTCAGAAAGCACACATAACTGCAAGGCCTTATACAGCTCATGGATGAAGAGGTATACACAAAAGTATACCTCTTTATAACAGTGGTGACTGCCCAGGGGGCAAAGGAAGAAGCAGAATGGGTCTGGGCCTAGTGGGGAAAAAAAAAAACACAAAAATTTTATCTGAAAAAATATTTTTTAATACAAAAAAGACTAGAAGCAAATATGATTGATTGATTGATTGATTGATTGATTTTGAGATGGAGTCTTGCTCTGTTGCCTAGGCTGGAGTACAGTGGCGCAATCTCGGCTCACTGCAACCTCTGCTGCCTGGGCTCAAGCAATTTTCCTGCCTCAGCCTCCCAAGTAGCTGGGATTACAGGCACGTGCACTACCACGCCCAGCTAATTTTTGTGTTTTTAGTAGAGACAGGGTTTTAGCATCTTGGCCAGGCTGGTCTTGAACTCCTGACCTCGTGACCCACCCATCTCGGCCTCCCAAAGTGCTGGGATTATAGGTGTGAGCCACCGCAGCCAGCGCAAATATAATAAAATGTTAATTTTTAAAACTCTGGATAGTGAAAATATGTGTGTTTTACCCTTCTTAGTGGTGTATTTTTTAAAGTTCTCCCAAAAAAAAAAAAAAAAAAAAAAAAAAACCAGAAAATGCTTTGAGGATTTATTGGAGCAGGCACCATCAGATACTTAGGCGGGAATGAGAGCAGTATCAAATGGATGGAATTGATTCTTTGGCCATGAGCTCCCTCCCTCTTCAGTGTCATCGGATTTTCAGATCCGTCGTGCTCCTTCCTGTGTTCCCCACTCCAACGCGAGACCATTCTTTGGCATCACGCACCCAGGCCTTTAAAGGGATCTCTGAGTGTGGCACTGTAGTGCTGGAAAGGACTCCCCCAAAAATTGGGCCAACCCCTAGTAACAGATGAGGACAATGAAGCAGGAAGGAGAGACTTGTCCAGGGTCACACAGGAGGCAAAGCTGGCCTCAAGGTTCATCTTTAACCTTTAAACTCTGCTCCAACACCACTTCCTCAGATGACAGCTCCAGCTCCTCATCTAGGTTAGCCTGTCAGCTCCCATTAAATGCTCTGTTAGCACCTTGTACCTTCCCTGCCAAGCATTTATCACAGCTGAATTTAATCATTAGTTATTGAAATGCACACTTGACACCTTATCTGTCATTACACTGCTCATTCCATGATGAACTTTGTCTTGTTCATGGCTGTAATCCAATAACTTAGTTCAGGGTCTGTTCCCTGAGTGACTGCTCTCTTGGTGTCCAGACTAGCGTGCATTCAGATTCCACGCTCACCTCTGAGTATTAATATTTAGGAATTACAACTGCAAGGATCTAAGAGTTTACACATGTTCATATCCTGTATCCTATGACATGTATCATACTGCCCTGTTTTCTGAAGGAGGAAATTGAGGCTCAGAGACTTGAAATAACTTTACCAAGGTCACACAAATAGTAAATGGAAAGGCTGGAATTTAAGCTGAGGTTTTCTGATCCCAAGCCATTTGGTGGGTCCACTGCACCATGGCTACCAGATGAGTAGCTGTGATTACTAATTTCTCCTGTGTTCCTCACCTTTTCTTCAGAACACTTCTCCCCTAAATCACACACTCCTAACCCTAAAGACCTTCCTTATTTAAGAGCATTCATGCTTCTGCTGCTCTGTCCTCTCTTCCTCACCCACCAGTACCATAATCCCCATCATCATCACCATCTTCATCATCACATTTCTCTCTACTATTGAAGTAGGAGCTGACACTCCTACTTCAATCAGCACGTCCCAATGCCTGGATTTCATAGTCATATCCCCAGAGCCTAGCTCAGAGTCTTATTTGTAGGAAGAGCTCAACAAATATGAATTGAATGAACAAATGACTAAAGTAATGCATTCTACCAAGGGCTTGCAGAGAATCTCATTCTCACAAATGCAGTCTGAATTGGGACTACTATGACGTGCTAAAAGGCTCCCCAGAGAATGGTGTTGTTAGAGTAGATTTTTAGAATTACCAAGCCTTTCTCCAATTCACAGCCTGCCTTTGGCCCTCTCTGAAGAAATGCTGGACCAGGGCTTCAGTGAGGTGTCATAACAGTCCCTCATGGTAGAGCTCTCTCTTCTGTGCTATTTTTGGGTGCTAGATCCTGGCATGTTGATTATCTCACTGTATACTTTTTAATACCATTTATCTCTCGTCTATTTTTTTAAAAATTCCATGTTGTAGCCCCGAAGGGAACCCCACACAAAAATGGTCATAGTAGCCAGAGACTAACAGTATTTCACAATGGTGACTCCTGTACCTTGCATTCTTGGTTGCTATGAGAGATTGGTTGGTTATCCATTATCTATAAAGACAAAGAGACTCTTACATGTACATCAGCTTCCTGTTGCTATTCAGTTGTAAGGAAACAAGAGAATGGCTATGTCACTTTGGAAGAATGAGTGATGTGCTTACTAAGGCACAGTTGAACCAAGTATTCTTATGCACTCTGCTCAGGGGGTTACCTGCTACTTCAATACAGAGTCTGAAACTTGGTAACACAGTATTCTGTCCTCAATAACCTAGATCAGAGGTTGGCAAACTATTGCCTACCGGCCAGATCCAGCCCTCTGTCTGTTTTGTTCTGCCGTGAGCTAAGAATGGTTTTTGTCGATGAATGTTTGCAATCAACCTGATGAAAGGGAACACTAACTTTGAACCCCAATTCAGCAAATGTTATTGCCCCCCCAAAATTATTCTCATTAGCAGAGCAGTATTATAAAAGATTATATTCAATAATTATTATTATATTTTGAACTTTAGCAATAAAATTTTGGTGGAAATTTGTTTTCTTGCTTGTTATGTAAGTACCTACTTAATAACCTTAATTTTGCATCTTAGCCTGCAAAGCCTACAATATTTACTATCTGTCCCTCTATAGGAATTTTGCCCACCACTGGTCTCGACTAAAGCTATAAAGCTTGTCTCCCACCATGTCACTTCTTATACTTGGAACACCTGTTATATGAAAATATCCCTGGTTCTCCATAGGCATGTCTAGCTCTCCATGCCCCAGCTGTCCCTTCTGCTGGGACCTGCCACCTCCTTTGCTGCCTGCCTGATTGTTTTGCCTGCTGATATCAGACTAATCCTTCTATGTCCAGCTCAGATGCCATCCTCATTTCTGAAGTCTTCTCTGACTTTTCAAGTTAGAATTAATAAGATCCTCTGCTCAAAAAGTATGTGGTATCTGGGCTGTGCACAGTGGCTCACGCCTGTAATCCCAGCACTTACGGAGGCTGAGGCGGGCAGATCACGAGGTCAGGAGTTTGAGACCAGCCTGACCAACATGGTGAAACCCCGTCTCTACTAAAAATACAAAAATTAGCCGTGGTGGCATGTGCCTGTAATCCTAGCTACTCAGGAGGCTGAGGCAGGAGAATCGCTTGAACCCAGGAGGCAGAGGTTGCGGTAAGTGGAGATCGCGCCACTGCACTCCACTGGGCGAAAGAAGGAAACTCTGTCTCAAAAAAAAAAAAAACCAAAAAAACAACAACAACAACAAAAAAAGCAAGTGACATCCTATAAAACATAATTTACTTTGCTATAGTCAAGGAGTTCACATCCATGGCTGCCTTTCCTCCTATACTGCAAGTGTCCTCTGGGCAGGAAGTTATGTACATATAGTAGGAGACTGACAAATGTCTGTTTAATGAATGAATAATTGACTGATGTGCTAACAGGAAAGGAAGAAATAATTAATGAAAAGGTAACCTGACTGCTGTTGGAAGGGTGATCTAAACTCCAAACTGGTTGTTTCTACCACTGACTTATGTCTTTGCTCACCCTCAGGAAGAAGTGCACTTGGTACAGCAAGGCTGTGGTAAGTTAAAAGGATGGAGAATTGTGTGTTGACACACTACAGTAAGTATTATTCAGAAAAATACTGTGAATCGGCCAGGCACGGTGGCTCACGCCTATAATCCCAGCACTTTGGGAGGCTGAGGCGGGTGGATCACCTGAGGTCAGGAGATCGAGACCATCCTGGCCAACATGGTGAAACCCCGTCTCTACTAAAAATACAAAAAATTAGCCGGGTGTGGTGGCACGTGCCTGTAATCCCAGCTACTAGGGAGGCTGAGGCAGGAGGATCACTTGAATCCAGGAGGAGGAGGTTGCAGTGAGCTGAGATCATGCCACTGCACTCCAGCCTGGGTGATAAGAGTGAGACTCCATCTCAAAAAACAAACAAACAAAAAACACAACAAAACAAAACAAACAAAGAAAAATACTGTGAATCCATCTTTAGAAACCTTGACAATGCGGTCTTCTCTAGTTATCAGGCGTGGGGCACGGTTCTGCTTATGGACAGCAACACTCCGACTGCCATCCCTACTCCTTCTCCTCCGCTTACTTCTCTCCCACCCATATTACATCCATGATGCCTCATTTTTTTCTCTCCCTGTACCGGCTAAACAGAATCTCAGTATCTGAATTGCATATTTAATCCAGTGGCTCACTCAATCCACAAGGCAGAATGTGGTCATCAGGAAGCTCTGAGAAGAATGGCAATGGACCCATCCACTCGCTGAGAGTCATTCTTCAAACACTGGTTGAACTCTCTTCTGCGCCAGGCCTAAGAAAGGGATAAAAAGACAAGGCCCAGGCTCTGCCTGCAAGGAAAGCAAGTTGAATGGACTTTCTTGTACATCCCTGAAAAATCATGTGAACTATACCAAATTCTCGGGAGGAGTCCTTGGGGCCCCTGGGCTTTTTGAGGAGATGTGGGCATAATGCTGTCAGAGTAGCACAGATACTTGGCTGGCAAGTCATCACAATCCAAGGAGGAAAATTCGACCTTGAGTTTGTACACAATAAACCCATTCTCTGACCTGTGCCACTTAGATGCCACCCAAATCCAGACTTTGGCAAATATTAGATAACATCACTTTACTAAGCACATAAACATTTCTGAATTCATTTTCAGAGCAAATTTAAACTTGTTAAAAATCATTCTTTTCTAATTGCTTTTATTACAATTCTAACTTTATGATTCTTATTTTACTCACGCAATAAAATAAATAATTTTTGTGTATACAAAGTGGCAAAAGCCAGGCCTCTCCATATAATTCACATTTGCACAGTTAGATTAGAACATGGTGACTCAGAGATGCTTACTGGACTAAAAAAATACTCACAGAAAATCTTTGACCAGAGCATTTAATGGTTCTTTGCCCAGAAATTCAGAATGTGTGCAATGAGAAGGGCAAAGGACCTCTCTATATTAGCCAAGTAGTACTCAACCAACCAGGGACAATGATGATGAGGATAGTTGCCATTTATTGAGTGCTTACTACGGGTGAGGACTGTGCTAAGCACTGTATGTACATCATTCATTCATTTGTTCAATTAATTAATATCTATTAAGCATCTATTAAATAACATGCACTAAGCTAGGTGCTGGAGGTACAATGGTAAATAAGACAGGGAAGAGAGTAACAGACTTAATGGAATGTTAAGTCTTTCAACAACTTGTAAGGTAGATATTAGTGATTCTGTTTTACCACTAAGGAAACAAAGTCAGAGAAGAGAAATTAAGCAACTTGCCCGAAATCATACAGTTAATATATGGTAAGCAGGACTTGAAACCAAAGTCCTAAATAAAGCCAGACATCAGAGGAAAGCAGGAATTATAAAAAAGTATTGTACTTTTAAGTGCCCTTCTGAATTTTCATCTCATTGATAAAAACCTCTAGGAAGAAAGTTACAGTTCCTAATCTTTTTCCTTCTCAATGGAACTCCTAAGATTTTGACACACTGTACAGGTACACCCCTTCAGGATGTGGTTCATGACTCAGGCCAGAAACCCCCTTTCCTCTACATCTCCTCAATATCCTGCGCACATTTCTATTCTTGTACTTACTACTGTGACTATACTTTCGAAAAATATGCCTTCCGGCCGGGCGCAGTGGCTCAAGCCTGTAATCCCAGCACTTTAGGAGACCGAGATGGGCGAATCACGAGGTCAGGAGATCGAGACCATCCTGGCTAACACGGTGAAACCCCGTCTCTACTAAAACTACAAAAAAATTAGCCGGCGAGGTGGCGGGCGCCTGTAGTCCCAGCTACTCGGGAGGCTGAGGCAGGAGAATGGCGTGAATCCGGGAGGCGGAGCTTGCAGTGAGCTGAGATCCCGCCACTGCACTCCAGCCCGGGTGACAGAGCGAGACTCTGTCTCAAAAAAAAAAAAAAAAAAAAAAATGCCTTCCTCCTACTAGACCAGGAGCTCCTTTAGGACAGTGGCTAGGTATAATTTATCTCTCTACCCTAGCATAGTGATTCATCTGAGATGCAATAAATGTTTCCTGAATGAGTAAATGAAAAACTTTCATTGGTAACCTACTCTACTTCATTATTTCAGTGATAATAATAAAAGTAGCCAGCACTTACTATGATGAGTATGCACTGTATACAAGCATTATCTCCCCTCATCTTCATCATGACTTTGTGAAGTCACAACTGTGTAGTTACCCCCATTTTATTGATGAGAAAAATCAAGGCTTTCCCAAGATCACACAGACTTTAAGTTAAGATGCATGATTCAAACCCAGCTTTGATGGACACTAAATTCTTCACAGGACATAAGGTCACCTCCCAGGACTCATACAACCATTCCTTCCAACAATCTTCCAATAGTGTTAACTAGCCACTGTTGTGCCCCTAGAGAACTCTGGCTCCCAATTTTCACTCTCACCAGGGCCTGCCTGGTACTTTTATATACAATACTTGCACATATATTATCTCCCTCAAAAGACAGCAATCTCCTGCAAACAGGGGTCATGTGCTCTTCACCTTGAATCTTCATAGCCTATAGTCCCAGCCTTGGCATGCTCTTAAGATGTTGCATTGAACTCTGAGTAAAAATAATATTAGGCCCACTGCATTATTATTATGGAATTAGGATCAAATAAATCCAACCTAATTCCCTGCTTTTATAGTATAAGCCTCTTTCTCAATGGACTAAAAGCCCTGAAGGATCGAAAGGATTTAGAAAGAAGATGGGAGGAGGGCAGGGGGGAAACTGTGAGCAAAATCCAGCAGTAGTTTGAATGTGGGGCTTGTGAGACCCAGTTTAGGCTGTGATTTGGTCAGAGCGCCTGCTGAGGCCCATATGATTTTAATGTGCAGCCAGGGCTGAGAACACCCAAGAAAAAGCATTGAGTGTGTGCAGGGAGCAGTGGGTAAAAAGACTGGAAGCATCAGATAGGTCAGATAATGGAAGGCACTGACTGCACGCCAAGGTGCCTGGGTCTTGCCCTGGAGGAGAAGGGAATCCATTGAGAGTTTAGGACAAGAAGAGGTGAAACAACCCACCCCTCCTCCACTGTAGAAACAAGGTTGGTGGATGGAGATGGTATGGGCTTAGCAGAGTTGGGGCCAGAAAGACAGCATAAAGGTTGAAGTTGGCAGCAGCCGTCCCAAGAATGGCATGTTAGACTAGGCGAACATGAGGGGACTTGGCAGGGGCCTGTTGGAGCTGCACAAGCAAGACACAGCTGTGGCTGGAATGAGGAGAATCAGATTCCTGAGCCAACTCAGCCACTGACTGTTTCTGTAACCTCAGTCCCCACACCTCCCTGAGTCTATTCTGCATCTTTAAAGATAGAGATGTTTACCTTAAAAGGTCATTAGGAAGTCTATAGAAAAAGATATGTTAAAGCAGATGGCACAGAGTAAACACTCAGCAGATGAGCCTGAAACTCAATTATGTCTCTGTTCTTTCTAATATTCTGCTCTTTTGCATTCTGCCTTGATCTACCTTCTGCCTAATTATTATGGTTTAATGGGGAACAATCCTTAAGGGCTAGGAGGCTTGCAAAAATGCACTGTGCACTCTAGGATATGCCACAATGTGGGTCACTGTTTCGAAGTCACTGCACAAAATGGACAGTGACCACAAGGGTACAGCTCAGTGGAGGAGGTACTGTTTCAGGGATGCACTTGTGGTGGGTTTTGTGGCTTGAGGCCTGGGCACAATTTTCCCACTAAAAGAGGTTACACCAGGCCTAATCCTGCAAAAGCCTCTTCATTCAGTTTGAAAACAAATACCCACTGACAGTGGACTATGCTAGGATAAGGGAAGGATAGCAAAGATAATAACGATGTGTATTATGTAATACACAGCAGTTCCTGTGTGTAATGTACAAGGCCAGCAGCACCAGAGGTGGGAGGCTGAGACCACAGTGAGGCCTATGCCCCTACTCTCTTTCGGACAGGAGAGGCAAGCACAGACACGAAGAGCTCATCCTTTTCTTACTCCTCCCACGTATACCAGAGATGTCGATGCTTGCTGGGCACTGACCTTAGCATTCTTTTCTTCTCACCCTCTCTGTCCCCTACCTACCCTAATATCTATGGGTTCGATTCTCACCAACAGGCTGATGTTGTCCTGATCTTTTCTGTTCTGGCCTTTCTCCTGAGCTTCAAGCTCTATCTCCATTTAGTTCTTTTGTATTTTGTTTCTTATTTTTTGTTGAGGTATAACATACAGAGAATAAAGTCCATAAGTCTCAATTGTTTGTGTGTATAAACCCATGTCACCACCACTCAGATCAAGATACAGAACATTTCCAACACCTCAGAAGGTTCTCCTGTGCTCCTTCTCAGCCAATTACCCACCTAAATCCCAGAGATTACCATTATTCCAACATCTATCACCATCAATTACTTTGCCTGTTTTTGAACTTCATATAAATGGAATCATTCAGTAAATACCCCTGTATCTGGGATCAATTTTGTTGTCCACTAGGAAGCTTTTGGTAATGTGTGGAGACACTTTTGACTGCCACAACTCAGGGTGGGGAGGGCTGGGAAATATTACTGGCGTGTAGTACATAGAAGCCAGGGATGCTGCTAGACATCCTACAATGCACAGGACAGGCCCACAACAAAGAATTATCTGGTCAATAATTGATAAACCCTGTGTATCAATCTCCTATAGCTATTGCAACAAATTACCACAAACGGAATGGCTTAAAGCAACGCAGATTTATCATCTCACAGTTCTGTAATACAGAAGTCCAAAATGGGTCTCATTGGAAGCTCTAGGAGAGAATACTTTCTTTGCCTTTGCCAGCTTCTAGAGGCGGCTTACATTCCTTGGCACATGTCCTTCCATGTTCAAAGCCAACAACCACCAGTCAAGTCTTTGTCACACTGCATCACCCTAATATTGACACTTCCGTCTTCCTCTTTCACTTATAAGGACTCTTGTGATTACACCGAGCCCAAGTGAAACCAGGCTATACTTCCCATTTCAAGGCCCATAACTTAATGACATCTGTAAAGTCCCTTTTGCCATGTAAGATAACATATTCACAAATTCCTAGAATTAGGATTTGGATATCTTTGTAGGGGAGATTATTCTGCCTTCCATACCCTGCTATATAATATTCTGCTGTATGAATATATCACAATTTATGTATCCTACTGTTGATGGACATTTGGGCTGTTTTAGTTCTTAGCTATTAATAATGCTGCTATAAACATTCTTATACACATCTTCTGTATTCATTTCTGTTAGGTAGATACTCAAGAATGGAATTTCTTGGTCATGGTAAATGTATGTTTAGCTTGAATAGATAACGCTAAACAGTTTTATAATGTGGCTGTATGAATTTACACCCTTAGCAGCAGTATGAGTTTCCATTTTCATTCTGTACTGAACATCTCCAAGTAGACCTTCCAAAGACACCCTTAACCCAACTTAGCAAACTGTGCTATCTATCTCAGTGTATACCATTTCCCCACCCCTCCGCCCCAGACATCCAAAACATGAATCCTGGAAACATCCTAGACTCTTCCCTCTCCCTTTCTGTCTACTTTTATTTAGCCATTATTATTTTATTCTTATCAGCACTTGCTTACATTCTATTCTTGATGGAGGTCTTTATCATCTCTACCTAGACTATAGTTTCTTCCCTGGACTCTATTCCCAGTCTATCTCTCCAGTCCATTCTTCCCACTGCTGTCAAAGTCACCTTTTCTAAAATCTAAAACTGAACCCTGATTCTCCTGTTGCTTATAAGACAAAGGAACTATCCCCAGCCTACCTCCCTCTTCTGTCCCTTGCCATTCTATCCTTATGCAATGATACTTCCAAGTTCTGCCCACACAGAACTGCTTCTAATTTCTCTTCTTGTACTTTTACTCAAATTAATCCATTCTCCCATTTACTGCCAACTCATCTTTCAAGACTCAGCATACTAGTCACCTTCTCTACTGAATTCTTTTCCAACAACCCTCAAATCAGGCAGACTTAACTCCTCTCTTCTCTGTGCTCCACCATGCCCTGCACAGACATTTTATCAGGGAATCTGTAACTTTTCAGCACACTTGTCTCTGTCCAATAAATATAAGACTCTTGAGAGCAGGGACCACTTTGTCATCCAGGGACTTGGTCCAGGATTTGACATAGTAGATACAAATAAACATTTACTGAATGAAAACTGAATGAAGAGAGTATATATTAATATGATATGGAGGAAGTGCTGAGTGTAGAGAAAGACAAGCGTAGACAAAGTCTGTGATTTCAACAGTCTTAAAACCTAAAGGGGCCGAGCACGGTGGCTCATGCCTGTAATCCCAGCACTTTGGGAGGCAGAGGTGGGTGGATCACCTGAGGTCAGGAGTTCAAGACCAGCCTGACCAACATGGTGAAACCCTATCTCTACTAAAAATACAAAAATTAGCCAGGCATGGGTGGTGCGTGCCTGTAGTCCCAGCTACTCAGGAGGCTGAGGCGGGAGAATCGCATGAACCCAGGAGGCAGAGGTTGCAGTGAGCCGAGATGGCGTCACTGTACTTCAGCCTGGGCGATAAGAGGAAGGGGGATCATAAGCTCTAACAGGGAAGTAACAGCATGGTTCCTGAAGAGTGACTGCAAAGATTTCAGGGAGAAAATGTATCTAAGGTTTCTAGCCTTCTGCCAGGCACATGCTAGGCACTAAATTAGCTACTATTAGTATTATTATTTCTGATGGTGAAACTAGACGTTTTTAGTTTGCTGGTTCAGGTCCATGTTGAAGTCATCTTCATTCAGCAGAGAATGAGAAGCTCACCTGTTTACATTAATACAGTTGACACAGTTTGTAAAGCCAAAGCAGCATTGTAGAGATAGCTCCTTAATCTTAATGAACATTTGTTGATTTATTTTAGTTTTATATTTGGGACATTGAATGATTCTTAGTGATTGTTGATTTTAGAACTATCACTGGCTTGACATTTTTTTAAAGTTCATATATGTGTTAGATGCAATCTTTCCCTATGAGAGCAACAAATAATTAATTGTATATATCTTATCTTCTTTGTGGGTTAGTCTTGGTCAGCTTTGTATTTCTGAGGGTTAATTGTACAAAGTTAACCAATGATCTAACAAAACGCCTCAGTAAAAATGTCCAAACAGACATCAAACACTGCTGAGTTTATATGAGGTTTCCATGACAAGTTTCTCTACTGGCTTTCTTCCTTCCTCACATCACTCCTCCTTCATCTTTTTCATGGACATCCCTTCTGCTGTCAGTACTCCAAATATGTGTATCCCCCATGGCTCCATTTTCTGTTGGTTAATTTTGTCTACTCCTTTTCCAAGGGTAATTTTGCCTCTTCCTATGACTTTCACAGGAAGTGAAACATCCACAAGCTGATTGCTTCCAAATCTATATTTACAGCCCAGGCCTCTCCCTAAGCTTTCAGATCCACTTACTCAACTGACCCTCAAACACCTCTTGTTAGATATCCCATAGACAATCCAAATTCTATATATTGAAAAGTACCTCAACTTTCACTTCGGACTTTTTTCTCCCTGTATATTCCCTGTTCCAGTGACTAGCATCACTACCAGTTACCAAAATCAGAAACACAAGGGTCACTCTGGGCCATATCCTCTTCTATGAATCTCGATTGGTCATTTAGATCTGTTGTTTTGTACCCATATTATCTTATAAATCTCCGATCTCTGGCCGGGCGCGGTGGCTCACGCCTGTAATCCCAACTCTTTGGGAGGCCGAGGTGGGTGGATTACGAGGTCAGGAGTTCGAGGCCAGCCAGGCCAAGATGGTGAAACCCCATCTCTACTAAAAATACAAAAATTAGCCAGGCACGGTGGCAGGTGCCTGTAGGCACGGTGGCAGGTGCCTGTAATCCCAGCTACTCGGGAGGCTGAGGCAGGAGAATTGCTTGAACCAGGGAGGCAGAGCTTGCAGTGAGCCAAGAATGTGCCACTGCACTCTAGCCTGGGTGACAGAGCAAGACTCCATCTCAAAAAAAAAAAAAAAAAAATCTCCAATCTCACAACCATGATTAAGGCTTTGTTATTTTCTCCAAATTATCTCAATAGCCTCCTTATTGGCCTCCCTTTCTCTAATCTCCCCAGGTCAGCCAGCCAGTGGGAGCTTTATAAAATTTGAATCAAACTATGTTGTCCCTCTGCTTAAAGTTTTTCAGTGACTCATTATTGTCTATAGAAGCAAATCCAAATTTCTTAGCCAGGAATACAAGGCTGTTGATAAGCTGACCTCTGCCTACCTCTCAGAGCACAAAAAGAAAGGGAATAATAAAAATAAGAGTAAAATTTACTGAATAAAGAGATGCTCAACAAAATCAAAAATTTATTCTTTGGAAAGACTGAAAAACAAAACAAATTTGAGCAAGACTAATCCTGAAAAAAAAAAAGCGAGAAACAAATAAATATTAGGTGTGAAAAAGGAGACATAACTACAGGTAAGTAGAGATTATTTTTAAATCACAAGATAATGCTATGATCAATTTTATGTCAATAAATTATAAAATTAGAAGACATGCACATTTTTCCAGAAAAAAATAAATTACCAAAATTGGCTCAGGAAGAAATATAATACCTGGATAAGTGAATCACTATTAAAGACATCGAATTGATAGTTTAAAAAAAAAAATCCATGAAAAAGACAACGGGTCCAGCAAGTTTTACAGGATAATTTTATCAGATATTTGAGGAGGAGTCTTTCTTATATAAGCTTTTTCAAATAACTAAAAAGGAGGGGAATCTATCCATCTGATTTTATAGGTATAACCTTGATCCCAACAGTACGTAAGACCAATATAAAAAAGGAAAAATTATAGGCCAATCTTATTTATGAATATATATGCAAACATTTCAGATAAAAAATAGCAAACCAAATTCAGCATAATAAAATATATTTCTGTCTAAGCGAGATTTATCCCAGAAATGCAGAGATTGTTCAATATGAGAAAAAAAATCTATTAACAGATTAAAAAAGAAAAATCACAGATCATCTCAGTTGATACTGAGCCTTCAATAAGAGAAAAAGCATTCAGTAAGATTCAATAGCCAAACTAATTTTTAGAAACCCCTAGCAAACTAAGAAAAATAGAAATTTCTTAATCTTATCTTATAAAAACATATAGCAAACCTCATACTTAATGATAAAACTTTAGAAACTTGCCAAATCCCATGACGAGGATGTTTGTTATCACCTACTATTTGAAACCACCCCAGATGTCCTAACCAACAGAGCAACACACACACAAAAAAACAAGATATGTAAATCTTGGAAAGGAAGATAATAAAGTGTTATTTGCTAAAAACATACATTATCTCCACAGACAATCCAGGAGTGTCTCCAATCAAAACTAATTAGAGAGTATGATAAGGTTCCTGAATACAAGATTAACATACAAAAATTAATGCATATGGGCAATAATAAATTAGAAAAGGTAATAAACTCTTCACAATAGGAACAATAATTAAAAGCTAGATCAGAAAAAAATAAAATAAGATAATGTGGTATTAGCTCAGACTGATAGAATAGAACAGAGAACTCAGACATAATATCTAAAGATATGTGACCCTTATGTGATAGAGGAGATATCATAAGTTAGTGGGGAAAAGTAAAGCTTTAAAAAAGGGTGTAAGGATAAATGACTTTCCATATAGGGAAAAATTCAATCCTTACCTCACTCTACTCATCAAGATAAAATCTAGTTAGATTATTAACAATTTAAATACAGAAATAAAACTTTAAAACAGTATATATGTGTATATATATGAGTATATATGTGTATGTGATTTTGTGGAGAAAATTACAAAATATAAGTGAAGAACATAAAAGACTTAAATAAATGGCAACCTTTGCCATGTTTGCATATGGGAAAACTCAATAGCTTAAAGATGGCAAATCTCTCCAAGTAATTTTTTCCCAAGTAAAGCCTGCATTCACCTGCATTAAAATTATCTAGCGTGCTTGCTAAAAATTACTTAGGCTCCATTTTAAGCCCATTGAATTAGTATATATGAGGATGTGGCCCAGGAATCTGCATTTCAGAAAGCTCTCTAGGTGATTCTTTTGTGTACTATATTTTGAGAACCATGCCTTATAAAAGTAGATCATAACGTGAGTTGCACATTAGAATCACTTGAGATAGTTTTTAAAAACTTGGTTGCCCAGGCTACACCCCAGACCAATGAAATCAGATTTTCTGGGCAAGGCCCCTATGCATCTTTTGAAAGTTCTCCACTGATTCCAATGTGTAGCCAAGGTTGAGGACCACTGCCCTAGGTGAAAGTCCACGTAGAGTCACGTCTGTAAAGTTTGCTGCCCTTCTCCATTTGAACATTTACTTTTAGTGCTAACCTGGTAGGATCTGTACTTTTTTTTTTTTTTTTTTTTTTTTGAGACGGACTCTCGCTCTGTCGCCCAGGCTGGAGTGCAGTGGCACGATCTTGGCTCACCGCAACCTCCGCCTTCCAGGTTCAAGCGATTCTCCTGCCTCAGCCTCCTGAGTAGCTGGGATTACAGGTGCACGCCACCATGCCCAGCTAATTTTTTGTATTTTTAGTAGAGATGGGGTTTCACCATGTTGGTCAGGCTTGTCTCGAACTCCTGACCTCATGATCTGCCCTCCCCCGCCCAGCCTCCCGAAGTGCTAGGATTACAGGCGTGAGTCACCGCGCCTGACCAGGATTTGGACTTTAACTTGATTGAGGAAGACACAATTTTCTTACATTAAAATTATGACTCATTTATTTTGTATCCCCAGCTCCTTATCTGGTACATGGCAGGGGTTTGGTGATCATTTTCTGAAAAAAATTCAACTAAATGAAATTGACTCTATCAATATGTAGATAAATAAAATTTTCACCAAGCCCTAAAAATTCCATTAGATTCAACAAATCTATATAGCACCTAGGCTGTGAGAGGTACAGAGTGAACAAAATACAGCCTTCTCTTCAGGTGTTCATGACCTGGTGGGGGAGACAGATATAGACAAAAGTATTTTACAATCAAGCAGACAATGATAAGAGTTCAGAAAGTAAAAAGGGAGTAGAAGAAAAATTCATTCAGAATGGGTGGATCTAGGAAGGCATCGCTGTAAATTCCGTATCCAAGATTGGCCTTGAGGCATTGCTGGGATTGACCCAAGAGGAAATTAGGGAAATGGGAAGTTGGGGAATGGGGCAGTTCTGCATAGCATAAAGTAAGTCAGATGGGCCTTCCTGTAACCTTCATGCAAGGCTGGAGGGCAGACATTAAAGACTTCTTTTCTTTCTAACTTCCTTGTTACTGCTCTTATTTTTCAAGTATTTCACCCTGGTTTATTAATTCTACCTCCTAGTGCCTCAGCTGGTTTCTTCTAGGAAAAGTTTCTCATTAGCATGTCTATAGGGAGCAGCTGCTACCCTATCTACCCCTATTATCTGATGGCCAGGGCAATGGGGTTGTCTGGGAGAGGAATTTTAATCACCTCCTTATGACTCATCTATTTTCTAATTGAGAACGTCAGGTCTAAAGTCACAAATGGCTTCCCAGTGAAATCCATCTTTAACATTAAAAATGGCAATAAAGACATGCTTCGGCTGGGCGCGGTGGCTCAAGCCTGTAATCCCAGCACTTTGGGAGGCCGAGACGGGCGGATCACGAGGTCAGGAGATCGAGACTATCCTGGCTAACATGCTGAAACCCTGTCTCTGCTAAAAAATACAAAAAACTAGCCAGGCGAGGTGGTGGGCGCCTGTAGTCCCAGCTACTCGGGAGGCTGAGGCAGGAGAATGGCGTGAACCCGGGAGGCGGAGCTTGCAGTGAGCTGAGATCTGGTCACTGCACTCCAGCCTGGGGCCTGGGCGACAGAGCGAGACTCCGGCTCAAAAAAAAAAGACATGCTTCTCAGTTTTATAACATCATCTATGTAAAATGAATGTATTAAAAATTAATCAAACTCATGTTTGTGAATAACCCTAAAGCTATCTTGGATACTACTTGAATGCAAAAATCTCAGGCTGATACGAATGGATTGGGAATTAGATGAGTTATTGAATAGGGAAGGTTTCTCAAAACCACAACGTCAGAGAGTATGTAATGTTATTTATGACTGTAAATTGTAAAGTAAAACAATGAGCACGCATATTATTCTGAATTTTGAATGTATATTTTACATGATGGACTGTATGTCCCTTTCTGTTTAAGCAGACTGTTCATATTGATGTCATGCGGCAGATGTCATTTGTAAAGTCCACGAGATGAACCAGTCACCATGGTGTAAACACACCATAATTTATGTAGAATGGCAGAAGAAAAGGGTTTGTAAATCAAATTATCATTGAAGTGGAGCACAGCTTGGCTTCTAAGGTGACATAAGGCCCATCTACAGTGGACATGGTACTTAAATTCAGAAGATATCCTAGAATCATAGCAAGGAAAAGAATGCGAGACAATAGGGAAGGAAAATCAATGTTCTAGATAAGCTTATAATTGCCAATGATTTTTTCTTTATTGTGTATTTAATGTACCGAATATCTTATTTCTTTATATCTACTTTTAATCAAAGTGAATTTCTCAATTATTTGTTCATTTTTATTCTGGAACAAAAAAACCATTAAATTTCACATCAAATTTGTCATGCACTTAAATTGTTCATTAAAGAAATTGATGTTTCTTAACAATAATCATTCCCTTAATATTTCAAAACCCTTCTGATTATATAGCAAAATAGTACTCCTGACCCCTAAGTCATAGGTATAATTAAATTTTACAAAAGACCTAAATTTAAAAATTTTTTTGAGGTGTTAAAAGATTTTTTTGACAGGTTAATAGAATTGATAAGTGCTAAAAATAATCATTCTCACCAGCGCCGAGGGCATAGCCTTCCCCCACCAAATCCAGTCATTTCCAATATGTGTGTAACGTGAAGCATGACATGCTTACTGCACAGTTAAGCTGTTGTTTTGAGGAAAAAGGCTATACGGAACAAAGTACAACCCCAAATCTGGAGTGCGTTATATCCAAAGGATGTGGTCATTCCTTGAGTGACAGGTCACTCATCCATAAACAAAGCAAGTCCTGCCAACTTGAAATCATAAACTGAACAGGATCACCCAAAGAGGCTTAAGAATCTGGAATCTCTCTTGATTGGCATTGACTATATGGTGGTGAGAAGAGACAGCTCCTGCTAGTGGGTAGTAAGGTTCCACCTGCCACAGGGTGCTAGAATGAGAGTGGGAAGATGAAGAGGCCAGGCCAGTAATCTATGATGTTGGGCCAGACGTGGGCTTCTCAGGGTAGGAAGATCAAGAAATGAAGTAGGGTCTTGAAGCAAGAAAGCCATAGCAGAACCAGAAAACTACATCCTGCCTTTGTTTTTTTATATCTCTTGTTTATTTCCCCTCTTTTCTTTTGCTCCCCGCTTGATAGCAGCATAAAAATATAGTGAACATTCTACCATCTCATGGCTATTCAAGGAAAAGGATGTATGTCCTTGTTTGACCAAGAGCTCAAAGGAAGTGCTGTACTCCTGGGTTCCCAGTGTGGCTGTCGTGACAGCAATAAACCAAGAGAGAGATGCCAAGTGGGAGGTGGAATTCAGGAAGATGAGAAATGCAGGGGTAGGAGTTGGGGGACAGATTTTCTCTTAATGTGAAGGATGTCTGGATATGCCATTCTTTCCTCAGCCTATGAGAGAGTATTGGTAATGTTCAGTGGAGAAGGACATTAGTCTAACATGAGGCTACATACAGAGTATTGGCAAAAGACTAACTCTCTAGTCCTCCCGCACCACACCCTCTTGCAGGAAGAAGGCAGCAGAAAGCTGTGACATTGATGAAGGACCCCATAAGCTGCATTTTGAACACCTCTAGCTCAATTACTATTCATACACATCTTCCTCGAGAAACCCCAAATGCAATGTTACATGTCCAGAGTCAACCGTGTTCTGTTAGCTAATTGTTGGTTGAAACGTAAGGGCAGAATTGAAAGCTAAGCCGTCAGAAGTATATACAGGATGGATGAAGGGCAAGAAGGCAGACTGGAATGGCTGAGGCTGTAGCAGAGGGAAAATTCCAGAAGGAAAGAGAGAGAAAGAGAGAAAGAGAAAGAGAAAGAGAGAGAGAGAGAGAGAGAGAGAGAGAGAGATTTTTCATGCTTGAAAGCATTCATCTGCAAGGAATTGAGTGAGATGGAGAAAGGGCTTTTTGATGGCAAGAGAATGAGAGACATCTGGAGAACATGTAGGGAAAGGAGAAAGAAGATGCCTCAATAGCAGAGAAGGCTGGAGGCATCTAGGATCATAAGGCATCACGTGGAAGGTAGGAATGGAATCAAGATGTACTAATTACGACTATGTGCTAGGCACAAGCTGTTCTCCTGAATCATCTCATTTAATCCTCACAATGTCCATCACAGTGCCTGGCATATAGTAGGCACTCAAAAATATGTTGAATATTTAATATTAATTAAATAAAAATAAAATATTTAATATCAAATCAATAAAAGTCACAGCTAGTAAGAAGTAGAAGGACAATGACTTCAAAGTTCCAGCAGTGGAAGGAGGAGGGTGATTTGTAAAGATCCTGTGGGTAATCTAGAAAAAGGTATGGTGCTTGGGTGTTGCCCAGAGACTGAGAGAGGGAGGAAAGAATGAAGGGCCAAGGGAACTGGGCTAGGGAGGAGGGCGAGAGGCCACTTGGAAAGAATTCTTCTTCTAGAAGAATGGGGACCCTGTCGGACGGCAAAGGGCAGCATCCAGGCTAACATAGCAGGTGAGCTGGGTGGGGGCAGGACGGAAGCACAGCCACTGCTGACATTGCAAAGGGTCTCTGTGGGCAGGCAGGGATCTGAGGTGGGCGAGATGGAGAAAACCGCTACAGCTGTAAAGTGAAAGAGCCAGGCAGGCTGAGATGGAAAATACTAACAGCTTGCGCACAGGACAGGGCAGAAGAGAAGGCTTCGACGGGAGGTGGCCTGGGAGGCGGCTGGGGAGAGGGTGTGGCCTGGGACTGGAGGCAGGCTGCACGCTAGGCCTGCGTTGGGGATCGTCTGCGCGGCGACTCCCCCGCGCTAGCAGCGGCCGCGTCTCACCTGTAGGAGCTGCTCACTGCACTTGCCACCTCCTCGCGGATTTGCCGGTTGAGGGCGTCCGCCGCGGCGCGCCCCCTGCCAACCTCGGGGCCGGTGGCCTGGACCTGGGTCTGGGCCGCAGGCAGCGGCGTCTGCTCGTGCCCCAGGCCCTCGGCGCGGCGCACCATCCAGGCAGGCCCGGCCTTCCTGCGCGTGTCGCGCTCGTCCGCTCCGGACGCCTTTCCGGCCGCCAGGCCGCCAGCTCCGCCCGGGGCCGCCTCCTGCTCCCGGGCCTCAGCGGCGGCCTGCACTGGCCAGCGCTCCTGGCTCTGCGGCCGGCGCTTGGGCGCCCCGAGGATGGGCGCCGACGCCTGGGAGGCCGCGGGGATATGCACTGGCTTGGGGATCCACGGGTGGTCTCCGCGGCGCGGCAGTGGCCAGGCGCGGAAGTCCTTCTGGTACTGGGTCTCGCGCTCGAAGGGCGCGTCGGAGGGCTGGTACTCGCTGCGCGGCCGGCAGCTGGGCTCGGGCCGCTGCACCTTCCAGGCGCGGTAGTCCTGCCGCATCACCGAGTCCGCGGGGCCGGAGGTGGAGCCGGAGCCCAAGCCCGGGCCCGGCCCGCCCCGGCCGGGGCCAGCCGCCGGCTCACGCTCACCGCTAGGCCCAGGCGCTGGCCCCGTTGCCCGGGCAACTGCATCCAACTCGCCCTGGGCTGGCTGCGTCTCTATGGCAACCGCGCGCGCCGAGGGGGGCGCGAGTGCAGGCTGCGCCTGCTGCTGCTGCGGCGGCGGTGGCTGCGGCGGGGCGCCCGGGTGCTCGGTGGCCTCAGAGTACTTGGTGAAAACCAGCGGCACCGCGATGTCCGCTTTGTCCAACTGGTTCCAGAAGCGGGCGATGCAGCAGGCCCTCGTGATGCACGGCCACGCCATGATGCTAGCTGAAAAGCCGGCCCCCTCTTTCTTCTTGAGGTTCTAAAGCAAGTCTCTAATCTTCCTTCAGCCTCCGATCCTGACCAGCCAATGTGGTTCCCACCGTTTTCTACCCCCGATCAGCCGGAGCTAGTTCGCCCTCCTCCCTCAGCGAGCACCCGGGGAGAGCTATCCTAAGAGAGTCTGTAGAGTCCCTCAATTACCGGTTGCAAACGCCTTTGGGAGCGCAGTCTGCTGCAGGCGCCGAAGGGCGAGAGGCACGGCGTTCCCGAGTCCCCGGCGAGGGTGTCTGGGACGCGCCCCTCCCTGCGGCTGCGGCGGCGCACAGACCTCGGTCGAGCGCGGCGACGTGAGGAGAGGTGGCTGCAGGCTTAAGCCATGGCGCAGAGGAGGGGCCGGGCGGTGTGGCCGCAGGGTTCGCGGACCGGGCTCGAGTCTCCTTCCTGCCGGCGTCCTAGTGCAGCCGGCCACCTAGCAGTACTGGGAGGCCATCACCTCCAGCGAAGACCGAGCATTGCTGCCTCCGCCGCTGCCCGCGAGGATGCCGCAGCCGCCGCCGCCACTGCCTCCTCTCCTGGGAAGCGACCCCACCCTTTTCTGCAGCTCTCGGTCTCTGCCGCTGCCCGTGAAAGATGCTGCAGCAGCTGCCGCCGCCGCCTCTGCCTCTGCTGCAGGAAAGCGGCCCCACCCTTTTACGCCGCTCAGCAGGGAGAAAAAAAAATCCAGGAACGATGCTGACTGAAAAAGTGCTGGGGGAAAAAAAAAACACCTGCTGTCGTCAGCTCGCGCTGCTGGGAGCTTGCCCTCTCTCCCCACCTCCCTCCGCACTGGCAGCTCCTCCCTCCTCTGCTCCCGGGCAACAGCAGAGTCTGGGGCCGTAGTGGGTTCAAGTCCCAAGCTCGTAAGGACTTTCTGTCCTTGGGCTTGTCGCTTCATCCCCAAGAGTCGGAGGCTCCTCTTTTGTAAAATAGGACCAATCGTTGGTGGAGGGGGAGCTATTAAATTTTAAAACATGGAGGAAACTCCTAGTGAAATGTCTGTCGCTGAATAGATGCTTTGAAAAGGGGAGCTGCTGGTATTGGTCAAAACCGGCGGGCTGTGTTTGAGCCCAGTTTGGTTGCCTCCTGGTTCAAGCACTTGCCAGTCTTATGCACGGGCCTTGCTCAGATGTGTGGGAATGGGAGCACCAGGGCTGGTGGTGCCCTGGCTGTTCCCTTCCTAGGGAATCTTTGCGAAGGTATCTTTTAGACTCTCCCAAGAACCACCCAGTCCCTGTTCAGTTCAGGGGCCACACTGGGGCAGAGGTAGAGAAAAGGAAATTCTTGAAAGTGGCTTAATTGTGGAGGTTGGGGGTGGGTCGGAGCTGTGTCCTAGGAGAGGGCAGTGCCTGGCCTGCAGGGGCCATCTGGCACGTTCTCACTCTTCGCGGTTGCTCTTCTTCTATCTTTAAAACAGAAGAGATTTTGGAGTTGGAAACCTGGTTTGGCTCTGCTACTCTCTGTGTCACTTGGGCAAGTTAAGTCATCCCTGGGCTTCAGTCTCCTCATCTGTAGAATGGAGGAAATACTAGCTGCCTCAAAAATGGTTTAGTGGGCCGGGCGTCGTGGCTCACGCTGTAATCCCAGCACTTTGGGAGGCTGAGGCGGGTGGATCACCTGAGGTCGGGAATTCAAGACCCTGTCTGTTCTAAAAATATAAAAATTACCTGGGCGTGGTGCTGCGTGCCTGTAATCCTAGCTACTCAGGAGGCTGAGGCAGGAGAATCGCTTGAACCTGGGAGGTGGAGGTTGCAGTGATCCGAGACAGTGCCATTGCACTCCAGCCTGGGTGACAAAAGCAAAACTCCATCTCAAAAAAAATAAAAAATAAAAAATAAAAAAATAAAAAATAAAAAATAAAAAAAAGAAAAGAAAAGAAAAGAAAAGTGGTTTTGTGAGGATAGTTAACGACCCAGGGCAGAAGCTTTGAGTCAAATCTAATCTGCAGGGATTCATGGCTTTTGTAGCTCTTAACTCTATGGCAATGGGCAAATCACTACAATCTTCTGACCTTCAGTTTCATCTATGAATGGGGGTACCAATACTGAACTTGCAAGGTTGTTCTGAGAATTAAAATGAGATAATGCACTAAAAATGCTTGCCACAACATCTGGCATATGGCAATGGCTCAATAAATGGTAGCTATTAGTATCCAAAAGGCTCACCCAGAAGACCCATAAGTGGAGCATCCTAAGAAACCACTTGGACACCTTCTCCAAAAGATCTCTTGTTCCTCCAGGTAACTTTTGTTCTATCTTTGCTATCTCTCAATTTATGTCTCCTGCACTCTTCCACTAGCTACATCCACTGGACTTCAGCTCTTTTCCCCTACAATATAGGCAGAGTTTTCAGCATCAGTTAAGCTGGGAGCATTGGTGTTTCGGGGGGAGAAAGTCATGTATGTGTTTAGATTATAAATGGATTGCACAACACAGATTTTCTTTAACCCTAGAATCAAATAGGATGAGAAGACAGCTCTGATTAGTCAATTATCTGCTGAACTTCCTGCTACTTAGGTCTTTGCCTCTTGGTGATTTGATTTGAGTTCCGTAAATAAAATAATGCCTGGTGCTGTTTTCCAGTCATTAGGAGATACATTTTTTAAAGAACATAATCTGGTGGTACATTTCCTCCCTTCACCCCTGCAGAACTCCCTGGGATTTGGCTGATGCATTTCCAATAATGATTTCCAAAGGTTTAGAAAAGGCTGAAAATTGGAGGGAGGATGTCTACTCTGAGAATCACTGATAGTTTATCCTTCTTTGATTTAGCAAGTCTAGTCTCCTGATGCCTACTTTGTGCCTTGAGGACTATAGGATACATATGGATTCTAGCTCTGGAGGAGCCCTCACTTGAAGGAATGTGTTATTGGAGAACTGAGAGACAGACATATAAGTAAATAATTATCAAAGAGTATGGTCAACCTAACAGAGGTTAATACTGGTGCTGAATGAATGACTAGTAAGAGATGAGTAGGAGTTCTCCCAGCATAAGAAGTGTAAGGAAAATTTTGTCATTAACATCACCCTCCACATTTATTTACTTGGATTTGAAAAACGCATTCAACCTCCCTGGACCATCCAGTGACCCTGTGGGATAGACAAGTCTAGCGGTCATCTATTATGTGGCTTATTTAGCATTCATTCTGGTGGTCACAGCACCTCATCATTTGACTTCTGAGGGCCGAGAGAGAGAAAGAGAGAGAGAGAGAGTATCACACATCAAAAACTTGAGGACTGTAAAGAGGGATGATTTTTGATATGGCATATTTAAAGAATCACAGATAAATACTAAGAACTACTTTCTTCTGATAAAGGTGAAAAACTTTGCATGGTAGCCAGCCTTTAAGAAGGCCCACAGTGACCCTAACTTCCCAATGTTCACAGCCTTGTGTAGTCCTCTGCCCTGAATCAAATAACTTAGAAATATGCATTTAAATTTCCGCCATGTCTTTTCATGGCTTGTTAGCTCATTTCTTTTTAGAGCTGGATAACATTTCATTATCTGGATGTATCACAGTTGATTTATCCATTCACCTACTGAAAGATATCTTGGTTGCTCCCAAGTTTTGGTAATTATGAATAAAGTCACTAGAAACATCCGTGTGTAGGTTTCTGTGGGGACATAAGCTTTCAACTCCTTTGGGTAAATACCAAGGAGTACAATTGCTAGATGACACAGTTAGATCATGCTTAGTTTAGTAACAAACTCCCCAATTGTCTTCCACAGTAGCTGTACCATTTTGTGCTCCTACCAGCAACAAATGAGAGTTCTCGTTGTCCCATATCCTCTCAGGTATTTGGTTTTATCATCAGTGTTTTGGACTTTTCACATTCTAACAGGTATATAGTAGTATCTCATTGTTTTAATTGGTCAATCTCTAGTAATATACAATGTTAAGCATCTTTTCATACGCTTATTTGCCATCAGTACATCTCTTTGGTGAGATGTATGTTCCAGTGTTTTGTCTATTAAATTTATTTTTATTTTTATTTTTTTGGAGATGGGGTCTTGCTCTGTCACCCAGGTGGGAGTGCACGATCATAGTTCACTATAGACTCGAGTTTCTGGGTTCAAGTGATTGTCCCACCTCAGCCGTCCAAGTAGCTGGGACTACAGTTGTGAGCCACTATGCCTACTTTTGTTCATTTTTTATCTGGGTTGTTCATTTTCTTACTGTTGAGTTTTACAAGTTGTTGTATATTTTGGATGATAGCTTGATACCCTTCATTCTAAGTCTTTTGCAAATATTTTCTCAGTCTGGTTTGTCTTTCCATTCTCTTCACAGTATCTTTTGAAGAACAGAAGTATTTAGTTTTAACAAAGTCCGATTCATAAATTCTTTCATAAAAGGGTCATGCCTTTGGTGTTGTAGCTAAAAAGTCATTACCATGGCTGTATGTGGTAGCTCATGCCTGTAATCCCAGCACTTTGGGAGGCTGAAACAGGAGGATCACTTGAGCCCAGGAGTTTGAGACTAGCCTGGGCAACATAGCAAGACCCCATCTCTCTAAAAAACACAATTTTTAAACTTAAGTAAATAGTTATCAGCAAATCCAAGACTATCTGTTTTCTCCTATGTTATCTTCTGAGAGTTTCATACCTTTATATTCTACATTAAGGTCTATGAGCCATTTCAAGTTAATTTTTGTGAAGGGTGTAAGGTCTGGGTCAAGATTCATTTTTTTTGCGTCTAGATTTCAGTTTTCTAGTCTCATTTGTTGAAAAGACTACCTCTGCTCCATTGTATTGCCTTTGCTCCTTTCTCAAACATCAGTTGACTATACAGATGCTTCTTGACTCATGATGGAGTTAAACTCATTGTAAATTGAAAATATTGTATGTGAAAAATGCATTTCTTTAACTTATCAAACATCATAGCTTAGCCTAACCTACCTTAAACATGCTCAGAACACTTTCATTAGCCTATGGTTAGGCAAAATTATTTTTTTAAAAAAGTCCATTTCATAGAATGAAGTCTTGAGTATCTCTTTTAATTTGTTGAATAGTGTATTGAAAGTGAAAAACTGAATGTTTGTACAGCAATCTCCCTTTATCTGTGCTTTTGCTTTCTGTGGTTTCTATACCCACAGTATAGTACAATAAGATGTTTTGAGAGAGGGGGAAAAAGAGAGAGAGAGACCATATTCATATAACTTTTATTATAGTATATTGTTACAATTGTTCTATTTTATTATTATTGTTGTTTATCTCTTACTGTGCCTAATTTATAAATTAAACTTTATTATAGACATATATGTATATGAAAAAACAGAGTATATATAGGGTTTTACTAGCCTTGGTTTCAGGTAACCACTGGAGGTCTTGGAATGTCTTCCCTGCAGATAAAGGGAGACTGCTATATACTACTAATGCGTGTCAGTTTTGCATCATCACAAAATTTAAAAATCATAGATTGAACCATCATTAGTCAGGGACCCTCTGTATGCATGTGGGTCTATTTCTGGACTCTCTATTCTATTCCATTTATCTGTTTCTCTCTTTTTTCACTAATATCACAGTCTGTTGATCATTAAGCTTTATAATATGTCTTAAAGTCAAATACTATCAGTCCTCTTGTCATGGGATCCTTTGGGTGTGCTTCACCAGCTGCAAACCTCTGTGACCAGAGGCGCCTTCTGCCTAAGTATTGCTCACGCCACTGGGCTCATTCCACCCGCTTGGCCCTCTGAGCTCGAGCTACCGCCCGGATCCCACACCTGCCAAGGGCGAGCCAGGCGCAGAACAGCAAGGGGTGTGTGGCAAGTGAGCGTGGGGTCTGGTCACTGTGCACATCTGACTGTGGCTGGACCAGACGTATGGCATGCAGCTTCTACAGTGGGCACCTGCATCTGGACGAAGGGAGCATGGTGGCACCTGGAAGCTTGGAACTGCAGAGCCCCAAAGAGGGTGTCACAGCACTGGCTTGGGAAGCCCCTACGTCTGGGTTCCCTGAAGGCTGCAGCTCTTCTCTCCTTCTTGTCACCCGCAACGTGGCAAGCTGGGGGGTGTGTTTCAGCCCTGTTTGTGTTACAGCTCTTTCAGTCCCGTCATTCAGCAAGTCCCAAGTTCTTGTCCTGCCTCGTCCAGGAAGAATGAGGCATGTGGACAACTGGAGGGTGAGCAAGGCAGAGAGGGGCCTCATTGAGCAACAGAACAGCTCTCAGGAGACCTGCAGTCGGTAGCTCCTCTCTTCAGGAAGGTCTTCCCAAGTGTCCAGCTTTCAGCAAAGAGACCAGCAATGGATAGCTCCTTTCCACAGGCAGATCATCCTGACGAATGGAGGAGACCTGAAGTGGGCAGCTTATTCTCATAGCTGGTAGTCCTGAGGTCTGTCAGAGTCTGGCTAAGTCTGGGGATTTTTATAGGCTCAAAAGGGATGAAGTGCATACTGATTGGTCCACGGGTGGCCATGGGCGGCCCGGAAAAAGCACCACAAGGTCTCACTCTGGGAGGTGGATTCCTCCCGGAATTGGCAGCCCAGCTCCCAGGCTTCAGGCCATCCATGGCTTGAAGGTGGACTTTTACCGGGGACCCACCGCTTTCTGCCCAGGAGCCTATCTGCCTCCTGCTGCCATCAACATGCCCTCCAGGGTGCCCAGGCTATTCGTGCAGAGGGGCACCTGCAGGCCCGCACTGAGCTTCCCTTAGCCCCCTGCCTCCCTCCCATGCTGACTGGCATCCAAAGTCTGGAGGGGGCCAAGGCAACAGGGGGCTGGCATGTCAGCACTGTCCCAAGCGTGCACAGCACCTGAGCTCAGCCACAGCTTTGTTCCGCACTGAAGTAGGTGTGCTGGGAGATGGGAGAGGCCAGAAGGTGAGAGAAGGCACTTCCTTTTTGTTTTGTTTTGTTTGTTTTTTGTTTTGTTTGTTTTGTTTTGTTTTGAGACAGAGTCTCCCTCTGTCGCCCAGACTGATGTGCAGTGGCGCAATCTCGGCTCACTGCAACCTCCCCCTCCAGGGTTCAAGTGATTCTCTTGCCTCAGCCTCCCAAGTAGCTGGGATTACAGGCCTGCGTCACCACGCCTGGCTAACTTTTTATTTTTGGTAGAGACAGGGTTTCGCCATGCTGGCCAGGCTGCTATCCAGTTCTTATTTGTTGAATAGGGAATCCTTTCCCCATTGCTTGTTTTGGTCAGCTTTGGCAAAGATGAGATGGTTGTAGATATGCAGTTTTATTTCTGAGTTATCCATTCTGTTCCATTGTTCTGTGTGCCTGTTTTTCTGCAAGTACCATGCTTTTTTGTTACTGTAACCTTGTCATATAGTTTGAAGTCAGGTAGTGTGATGCCTCCAGCTTTGTTCTTTTTGCTTAGGATTGTCTTGGCTGTATGAGCTCTTTTTTGGTTCCTTGTGGTTTTTTAAATAGATTTTTCTAATTCTGTGAAGAATGTACATGGTAGTTTAATGGGAATGACATTGAATCTATATTGCTTTGGGCAGTATGGTCATTTTTGTGACATTGATTCTTCCTATTCATGAGCATGGAATGTTTTTCCATCTGTTTGTGTCCTCTCTGATTTCCTTGAGCAGTGGTTTGTAGTTCTTCTTGAAGAGGTTCTTCACTTTCCTTGTTAGCTGTATTCCTAGGTATTTTATTCTCTTTGTGGCAATTGTGAAAGGGAGTTCATTTATTATTTGGCTCTCTGCTTGTCTATTACTGGTGTATAGGAATGCTTGTGATTTCTGCACATTGATTTTGTATCTTGAAGTTTTTTTTTTTTTTGCTGAAGTTGGTTATCAGCTTAAGAAGCTTTTGGACTGAGTCCATGGGGTTTTCTAGATATAGGATCATGTCATCTGCAAACAAAGACAATTTGACTTCCTCTTTTCCTATTTGAATACCCTTTTTTCTTTCTCTGGCCTGATTGCCCTGGCCACAACTTCCAATATTATGTCGAATAAGAGTAGCGAGAGAGGACATCCTTGTCTTGTGCTGGTTTTCAGGGGAATGCTTCCAGCTTTTGCCCATTCAGTATGATATTGGCTGTGGGTTTGTTATAAATGGCCCTTATCATTTTGAGGTATGTTCCTTTGATATCTAGTTTATTGAAACTTTTTAACATGAAGCAGTGTTGAATTTTTACTAAAGGCCTTTTTGGTGTCTATTGAGATAAGCTTGTAGTTTTTGTCTTTAGCTGTGTTTATGTGATAAATAACATTTATTGATTTGCATATGTTGAACCAACCTTGCTTCCAGGGACTTGATCATGATGGATAAGCTTTCTGATGTGCTGCTGGATTTGGTTTGCCAGTATTTTATTGAGGATTTTTGCATCAATGTTCATTGGGAATATTGGCCTGAAGTTTTCTTCTTCTTCTTCTTTTTTTTTTTTTTTTGTATCAGGATGAAACTGACCTCATAAAATGAGTTAGGGAGGAGTCCCTCCATTTCAATTGTTTGAAATCGTTCCGGAGGAAATGGTACCAGTTCCTCTTTGTGCCTCTGGTAGAATTCAGCTGTAAATCCATCCGGTCCTGGGTTTTTTTGTTGGTAGGCTATATATTACGGCCTCAATTTCAGAGCTTGTTTTCGGTCTGTTCAGGGATTCAACTTCTTCCTGGTTCAGTCTTGGGAGGGTGTATGTGTCCAGGAATTTATCCATTTTTTTCTAGATTTTCCAGCTTATTTGCATAGAGGTGTTTATAGTATTCTCTGATGGTTGTTTGTATTTCTGGGGAGTCAGTGGTGTTATCCCCCTTATCATTTCTGATTGTGTTTATTTGAATCTTCTCTCTTTTCTTCTTTATTAGTCTAGCTAGCACTCTATCTATTTTATTAATTTTTTTTTTTTTTCCCAAAAAACAGCTCCTGGATTTGTTGATTTTTTTGAACTTTTCATGTCTCTATCTTCTCCAGTTCCTCTCTGAGCTTTGTTATTTCTTGTCTTCTGCTAGCTCTGGGGTTTGTCTGCCATGGTTTTCTAGTTATTTTAGTTATGATGTTAGGGTGTCAATTTGAGATCTTTCTGACTTTTTGATATGGGCATTTAGTGCTGTAAATTTTCCTCTTAACACTGCTTTAGCTGCATCCCAGAGATTCTGCAACATTGTCTCTTTGTTCTCTTTAGTTTCAAAGAACTTCTTGATTTCTGCCCTAATTTCATTATTTGCCCAGAAGTCATCCAGGAGCAGGTTGTTCAATTTCCATGTAGTTGTGTGGTTTTGAGTGGATTTCTTAATCTTGAGTTGTAATTTGATTGCACTGTGATCTGAGAGACTGTTTGTTACGATTTCAGTTTTTCTGCATCTGTTGAGGAGTGTTTTACTTCTAATTATATGATCGATTTTAGAGTAAGTGCCATGTGGCACTGAGAAAAATGTATATTCTGTTGTTTTGGGGTGAAGAGTTGTGTGGATTCTATCAGGTCCACTTGGTCCAGAGCTGAGTTTAAGTCCTGAATATCTTTGTTAATTTTCTGTCTCGATGATCTGTCTAACACTGACAGTGGGGTATTAATGTTTCCCACTATTATTGTGTCAGGGCCTAAGTCTCTTTGTAGGTCTTTAAGAACTTGTTTTATGAATCTGGGTGCTCCTGTATTGGGTGCATATATATTTAGGATAGTTAGCTCTTATTGAATTGAACCCTTCACCATTATGTAATGTCCTTGTCTTTTTTTTAACTCTGTTGGCTTGAAGTCTATTTTGTCAAAAACTAGGATTGCAACCCCTGCATTTTTCTGCTTTCCATTTGCTTGGTAAATTTCTCTCCATCCCTTTATTTTGAGCTTATGTGTGTCTCTGTACTTGAGATATGTCTCTTGAATACAGCACACTGATGGTCTTGTCTTTTTATCCAGCTTGCCATTCTGTGTCTTTTAATTGCGGCATTTAGCCTATTTACATTTAATGTTAATATTGTTATGTGTGAATTTGATCCTGTCATCATGATGCTGCTTGGTTTATTTTGCAAACTTGTTAATGTAGTTGCTTCATAGTGTTGTTGGTCTGAGTACTTCAGTGTGTTTTTGTAGTGGCTGTTAATGGTTTTTCCTTTCCCTGTTTAGTGGTTAGTGCTTCCTTCAGGAGCTCTTGCAAGGCAGCCCTGGTGACGAAATCTCTCAGCATTTGCTTGTCTGAAAAGGATTTTATTTCTCCTTTGCTTATGAAGCTTAGTTTGGCTGGATATGAAATTCTATGTTGGAAATTCTTTTCTTTAAGAATGTTGAATGCTGGCCCCCAATCTCTTCTGGCTTGTAGGGTTTCCGCTGAGAGGTCCACCGTTAGTCTAATGGGCTTCCCTTGGTAGGTGACCTGGCCTTTCTCTTTGGCTGCCCTTAACATTTTTGCTTCATTTTGACCTTGGAGAATCTGATGATTATGTGTCTTGGGGTTGATCTTCTCATAGAGTATCTACCTGGGACTCTCTGGATTTCCTAAATTTGAATGTTGGCCTGTCTTGCTAGGTTGGGGAAGTTCTCCTGGATGATTTCCTGAAGTGTGTTTTCCAACTTGGTTCCATTCTCCCCATCTCTTTCAGGTACTCCAATCAGCTGTAGGTTTGGTCTTTATACATAGTCTCATAGTTCTTGGAGATTTTGTTCATTCCTCAATCTTTTTTCTCTAATCTTGTCTGCCTGCCTCATTTCAGCAAGATAGTCTTCAAGCTCTGATATTCTTTCTTCCATTTGATTGATTTGGCTGTTGATACTTGTGTTTGCATCATGAAGTTCTCATGCTGTATTTTTAAGCTCCATCAGGTCATTTATGTCCCTTTCTAAACTGGTTATTCTAGTTAACAGCTCCTGTACAGTTTTGTCATGGTTCTTAGCTTCTTTGCATTGGGTTAGAACATAATCCTTTAGCTCAGTGAAGTTCATTATTACCCACTTTCTGAAGCCTACTTCTGTCAGTTAATCCATCTCAGCTTCAGCCCAGTTCTGTGCCCTTGATGGAGAGGTTTTGCAATCATTTGGAGGAAAAGAGGCATTCTGGCTTTTGGAATTTTCAGCATTTTTCATTGGTTTTTCCTCATCTTTGTGAATTTGTCTGCCTTTTCTCTTTGAGGCTGTTTACCTTTGGATGGGGTTTTTTAGGGCCTTTTTTGTTGAATGTTGGTGTTGTTGCTTTTTATTTGTTTTTTCTTCTAACAGTCAGGCCTCTCTTCTTCAGGTCTGCAGCAGTTTGCTGGGGGTTCACTCCAGACCCTGTTTGCCTTGGTATCCCCAGTGGAGGATGCAGAACAGCAAAGATTGCTGCCTGCTCCCTCCTCCAGAAGTTTGTCCCAGAGAGGTACTGACCTGATGCCAGTCAGAACTCTACTGTATGAGGTGTCTGGCCACCCCTGTTGGGAGGTCTCACCCAGTCAGGAGGCATGGGATCAGGGTCCCGCTTAAGGAAGCAGTCTGGCTGCACCTTAGCAGAACTCGTGCACTGTGCTGGGGGAATCCCCGTCATCTGGATTGCCTGGACTCTTCAGAGCCAGCAGGCAGGAAAGATTAAGTCCACTGAACCTAAGACCATGGCCGCCCCTCCTCCCAGATGCTCTGTCCCAGGGAGATGAGAGTTCTGTCTGTATGCCCCTGGCTAGAGTTGCTGGAATCTTGCAGGGAGGCCCTGGCCAGTTAGGAGGGATGGATCTGGGTCCCACCTAAAGAAGCAATCTGGCCACAATCTGCCACAGCTGCTGTGCTGCACTGTGGAGAATACTGCTCATCCAAACTGCCCAACCTCCCTAGCAATGGCCAGGGAAAATCACTGACTAGAGCTGCAGTAATGGTGATCACCCCTACCCCTGGGAACTTGGTCATCTTAGGCAGACTCCAGGTTGTTGTGCTGGCCTGCGAGGATTCCAAGTCAGTAGGTCTTAGCTTGTGAGGTTTCATGGGAGTGGGACCTGCTGAGTGAAACTGCTTGCCTCCCTGGCTTCAGCCCCCTTTCCATGGGAGTGGATGGTTCTCCTGCCACCCTGGAGTTCCGGGAGCCACCAGAGTATGTAAAAATCCTGCAGCTCAGTGCCTGCCCCAGTGGCTGCTAACCAGTGCCCCTGTCGTGGGTATGCCCAGTTTTGTGCTTGGGACCCAAGGCCTTGGTGGTGTTGGCACACAAAGGAATCTTCTGATCCACAGATTGCAAAAATCCTGGGAAAAGTGTAGAATCCCAGGCAGGTAGCACAGTCCCTCACCACCTCCCTTGGCTGGGAGAGGGTGGTCCCTTTGCTCCTGGATGAATTGTCGCCCCACCCTGCTGTTCCTCCCTCTCTGTGGGTCACGCCCACCATCTATCCAGTCCCAATGAGAACATCTGTGTCCCTCAGTTGACAGAAATCACTTGCCTTTTGCATTTGTCTTGGTAGGAGAAACAGACCAGAGTTGTTTCTACTTGGCCATCTTGGCCCCTCTGCCCTTTTAAATTTTGATGCCCAGTTGTTCCAGATTTTCCAGTGAGAGACCCTTGGTGACAGTTTTGTAGCTCACTTAAATAAAATGACACAGATACATTTTAGGTTCCATACAGAGCATACTCCGTCTTCCTTCCTTCCTTCCCACCATATGGAAGATGACACGGATGCATGTTTTTGTTTTTGTTTTTTTACACATATGTGTACCTATAATAATCTGTATTCTTTGTGTATTTAACATTGTATTTTTCCTGAATAGTATCATGCTTTGTGAAACTCTTACAATGTGCCTTTTTCACTCATCAATAGGAATGTGAGATTTATCCATACTGATACATCTAAATCTGGTTAGGCCATTTGAACTGCTCTCTAGTAGTCTGTTGTATGATAAACCACTTAAATACATCCCCCCCAATACACACCCACCCACATACACACCTATATATCTGCTGAGGAACAGTTAGGTTGTTCCTACTTTTTAGCTATTACAAACAATACAACATATTTTTTCTTATATATGTCTCCATTGCCCATGTGAAAACAATTCCCTAGGGTTGATAATCCAGAAGTAGAGTTTTTGAGTCATAGGGTATATGCTTCTTTGAATATACAAGGAACAAATTCTTTCCAAAATGGTTGTACCAATTTATACTCCCACCTGCAGTATGTGGGAGTTTCTATTTCTCAATCTCCTCACCAATATCCGTTATAACCAGACTTTAAAACTTTTGCCATTCAGAAGGGTGTGAAATGTTGTATCATGGGTGTTTAACTTTGAATACCAGTAAGGTTGAACATCTTTTTATGTGTTTATTGCCTATTGGAGTGTCTGTTTTGCTGCTCATGTTTTGTTCTGTTTTGCCTTGACCCACTTTTCTATCAGGTTGTTTGACTTTGAAAAATTATTTTATACAAGTTTCTAATGTAGCCTGCATATTAATCACCCATGGTTTATGTGCATTGCAAATATCATCTCCCAGGCTGTGGCTTATTTTTCAACCTTGTTTATAGTATCTTTTGACATACAGAGCCTTCAAATTTTAACGTAGTCAAACTTATCAATCTATTACTTTGTGAGCTGCACTTTCTGCCTGTTTAAGAAAACTTCCCTGCTCTGATGTCATGAAGATATTACCTTATATTATATTTTTTAAGTTTTTTGTCTTTAGATTTGTAGTCTATGTTTTGTGTGTAATGTGAGGTAGTATAGCAGACTACTCTTCTTCCTTACTTAGAGCACCCCAGGTTATTCCTGTTCAGGTCAGCAGTATACTTCTCTTTCTGGACTTCTTGTAGTCAGAAAAGGTTATGTGACATGGTTCTGCCCATTGAAGCATAAGAGAAGAAGACTGCTAGGGATTTCTGTGAAAATATGGCTTTCTTGATATGAGTGCATTTCCATCTACCTTCCTCCTTCCTTCTACTCCTTCTTTTCTGAAAAATGGACATAGGCTAGAGATGAATCACCCTTTTGCCACCATGAAGTCACAAGCTTTGACACAGGAATAACACACGGTGGTCACAGGAGAATAGAAAATTCCAGGCAGCAGTTTCATATGACTAGCAAAAGAAAAATTGAAATAGCTGCAGAAACTAGAGACTAATAGGACTCTGAAAACCAAAGTTTTGGACCAAGCTGGCTAAGACCAACTGGACATAACGCGGTGCTGGATTTGACCTAGGTTTCATCTAGGACCTCATTATGCCGTCATTAACATACACATCACACTCCCACCCGCGCCATGACAGTTTCAGGAACACCCATATTTGGTGTAAAAATGGGTGGCACCACAATTCTGATAAATCTTCACCTTTTTCCAGGAATTTTCATGTATATTCCACCCCCTGGTTAAAGAAACCCCATAAAGGTAGAAACCCCAAACCTCTTGAGTACACCCGCACTCCCCTTTCTTGAGTATGTACTGTTTGCTTTGCAATAAATCTCTGTACTTTCACTATTTTCCTGCTTGTCCTTGAATTCATTCTCTCGACGGTGTCAAGAACATGGACACTGGCTGGGGCCACAGTCCCACAGGTGTTTGGGGACCTCTCCCCACCCACCGGGATGAACTTGAAGACAGAAACTGCAATCTAAAGATTGTAAATGGACAGGCAGAAGGAATATGAAACATTAATGGAATTCTGCCTCTGGGTTCTTTTAATCAGCATAGTTTTCTTCTTTTGTTCATTTTTGGGTTTCTTTTTATGAGAGAAAATTAATCCATTTTTCATTAGGCCACTTTCCTGTGGCTTGTAGCTGAATGTAAATCCCAGGGATAAAGATAAGAATCTATTTTTTTCATATCTCTTTAAGCAGGTTATTTGAATAGTTTCCCCTTTCCTCACTGATTAATAATGCTTCCTCCAGTATGTAACAAGTTTTTGTATGTATGTGGGTCTGTTTCTAAACTCTATATCCTGTTTTATTGGTCTATTTATTTACCCTGTGCTTAAATTATACTCAAGAGTTATTCTAGTTCTTAATACTTGGTAGGCAAATCTCTCTTCCTTCTTCTCTTCTTCTCCCTTTTCTTTCTTCCTTTTTTTTTTTTTCTTTTCTGACACAGAGTCTCTCTCTGTTACCCAGGCTGGAGTGCCTGATCTCGGCTCACTGCAACCTCCCCGTCCTGGGTTCAAGTGATTCTCCTGTCTCAGCCTCCCTAGTAGCTGTGATTACAGGTGTGCACCACCATGCCTGGTTAATTTTTATATTTTTGTAGAGGCAGAGTTTCACCATCTTGGCCAGGCTGGTCTTGAACTCCTGACCTCATGTGATCTGCCCCCTCTGCCTCCCAAAGTGCTGGGATTATAGGCATGAGCCACCATGCCTGGGCTCCTTTTTCTTTTAAGTTGTCATTCATTTTTTCACAATTTTTTTTTTGAGCTCCTACTATGTACCAGGCACTGTTCCATACTCTGGGATCTAAAATTTATGCACTGTTCCATGCTCTGGGATGTAAAATATTTCTCTCATAGTGCTTACATTGCATTGGAAGCCTTGTCCTTAAGACTTCCCTGTTAATTTTAGAATCAGCTTGAAAAACTCTTTGAAAACTTTAATGAAAAAAGTTTTATGGAATTGCATGGAACTTACTGAATAAAGAAGAATTTTCATTTTATGATTTTTGAGACATTCCACTCATAAAGATGGAAAAGTTCTCTGTTCAAGAGTGATTTTTGTTGTAATTGGAAATGGCATATCTTTTTAACATTTTATTTTTAATAATTTTAGACTTGCAGGTTGCAAAAATAGCACAGAGAAGTCCTGGTACCCATCATCCAGGCTTTCCCAATGGTAACATCTTAATTACAGCACATTATCAAGACAAGGAAAGGACCACACAATTAACTAGGCTACAGACCTTAATTGGAGTCCACCAGTTTTTGCATGACTCATGTTTTGGGTACATTTTTGCATGCAGTTCTATGACTTTTTTTTTTTTTTTTTTTTTTTTTGAGACAGAGTCTCGCTCTGTCGCCCAGGCTAGAGAGCAGTGGTGTGATCTCAGCTCTGCAACCTCTGCCTCCCAGGTTCAAGCGATTCTTCTGCCTCAGCCTCCTGAGTACCTGGGATTACAGGCACGCCCGGCTAATTTTTATATTTTTAGTAGAGATGGGGTTTTCGCCATGTTGGTCAGTCTGGTCTCGAACTCCTGACCTCATGATCCACCCGCCTCAGCCTCCCAAAGAGCTGGGATTACAGGCGTAAGCCACCGCGCCTGGTCAGTTCTATGACATTTTATTCCATCTATATTTATATCACTACCACCACAATCAAGATACACAACTGTTCATCACTACAAAGGAATTCCTTCCTGCTACCACTTCATAGTCACACCCTCTACTGATTACTCCGATTTCCCCTGATCTATTCTCTATCTCTAAAATTTCACGTTTGAGAATGTTGCATAGGTGGAATTATATAGCATGCAACCTTTTGAGGTTGGATTTTTCATTCAGTATAATGTCTTAAGATCCATCCAAGTTTTTGCATATATCCAGTTTGTTCCTTTTGTTGTATGTAGTATTCTGTTGTCTGTATAGACCATGTTTTGTTTAAATATTTACCCATGGAAGGACATTTGGGTTGTTTCCATTTGGGGATATTAAGGCATTATACATCTACAAACATTTATGTGCAAGCTTTTTTTTTTTTTTTTTTTTGGTGAACGCATTTTCAATTCTCTAGGATAAATACTTGGGAGTATGATTTCCAGATTATAAGGTAAGTGTCTGTTTAACTTTTTAAGAAACTGCCAAACTGATTTCCAGACTGGCTGTAGTATTTCACATTCCCACTAGCAATGGATGAGATATCCAGTTTATCTACATTCTTATCAGCATTTGACACTGTCAGTACTTTTTATTTTAGCCATTGTAACAGGCGTGCAGTGGCATTATATCACGGTTTATTTTATTTTTATAATTTCAACTTTTATTTCAGATTCAGAGGGTACATGTGCAGGTTTGTTACATGGGTATATTGTGTTACGCTGAGGTTTGGAGTATGAATGATCCCGTCATTCAGGTAGCGAGCATAGTACCAACAGGTAGTATTTTAGCCCTTGTTCCCCTGTCTCTCCCCACTCTAGTAGTCCCCAGTGTCTGTCGTTCCTATCTTTATGTCCATATGTACCCAATGTTTAGCTCCCACTAATAAGTGAGAACATCTGGTATTTGGTTTTCTGTTCCTGTGTTAATTTGCTTAGGATAATAGTTTATAGTTTGAGGTCTTAGATTTACTCCATCTTTAATCCATCTTGAGTTAATTTTTATATATGGTGAATGGTAGGGGTCTAGTTTCATTTTTCTGCATATGACTAACCAGCTCTCTATCCCTCCACTTAAGTGTTTAAGTTCCTTATAGAGTATACATCTTGTTGCTGCAAAATACATTATTTCATTCTTTTTTTTTTTTTTTTTTTTTTTTGAGACGGAGCTTACTCTGTTGCCCAAGCTGGAGTGCAGTGGCGCAATCTCAGCTCACTGCAGCCTTGACCTCCCAGGCTCAAGTGATCCTCCTACCTCAGCCTCCCAGCTAGCTGGGACCACAGGCATGCACCACCATGCCTGGCTAATTTTTGTATTTTTTGTAGAGACAGCAGTCTCCCTATGTTGTCTAGGCTGGTCTGGAACTCCTGGCCTCAAACAATCCTTCTGCCTCAGCCTCCCAAAGCGCATGAACCACCACACCTAGCTTGACTTTGTTCTTTTTTATGGCTGCATAGTGTTCCATGATGTATATATACCACATTTTCTCTATCCAGTACACCATTGATGGACACTTAGGTTGATTCTGTGTCTTTGCTGTTGTGAATAGTGCTGCAATGAACATGTGCATGCATGTGTCTTTTTTGTAGAATGATTTCGTTTCATTTAGAGATATATACAGCAGTGGGATTACTGGGTCTAATGGTAGTTCCATTTTTAGTTCTTTGAGAAATCTCCAAACTACTTTCCACAGTGGCTGAACTAATTTACATTCCCACCTGCAGTATATAAGCATTCTTTTTTCTCCACAGCCTAGCCAGCATCTGTTATTTTTTTGTCTTTTTAATAGTAGCCACTCTGACTGGTCTGAGATGGTATCTCATTGTGGTTTTGACATGTGTTTCTCTGATGATTAGTGATGTTGAGCATTTTTTCATATGTTTGTTGTATATCTTCTTTTGAGAAGTGTCTGTTCATGTCCTTTGCCCACATTTTGAAGGCGTTATTTGTTTTTTGCTTGTTGAGTTGTTTAATTTCCTTATAGATTCTGTATATTAGACCTTTATCAGATGCATAGTTTGCAAATATTTTCTCCCATTCTGTGGGTTGTCTGTTTATGATGCTGATAATTTCTTTTGCTGTGTGAAGCTGTATAGTTTAATTAGGTCTCACTCATCAATTTTTTTTTTTCAGTTGCTTTTGAGGACTTAGTCATAAATTCTTTGCCAAGGCCGATGTCCGAAATGGTATTTCCTAGGTTTTCTTCTAGGATTTTTATAGTTTGAGATCTTAGATTTACATCCTTAATCCATCTTGAATTAATTTTTGTACATGGTGAAAGGCAGGGGTCCAGTTTCATTCTTCCACGTATGGCTAGCCAACTATCACAGGACCATTTATTGAATAGAGAGTCCTTTCTTCATTGCTTATTTTTGTCAACTTCGTCAAAGATCAGATGATCGTAGGTGTGCAGCTTTGTTTTTGAGTTCTCTATTCTGTTCCATTGGTCTATGTGTCTGTTTTTGTACCAGTACCATGCTGTTTTGGTGACTGTAGCCTTATACTATAGTTTGAAGTTGGGTAATATGATATCTTCAGCTTTGTTCTTTTTGCTTAGGATTGCTTTGGCTATTTGGGCTCTTTTTTGGTTCCATATGAATTTTAGAAGAGTTTTTTCTAATTCTGGCAAAAGTGACGTTGGTAGTTTGATAGAAATAGCATTGAATCTGCAGATTGCTTTGGGAAGTGCAGCCATTTTAAATGATGTTAATTCTTCCAATTCATGAGCATGGAGTATTTTCCATTGGTCTGTCATCTCTGATTTATTTCAGCAGTGTTTTTTAGTTCTTCCTGTAGAGATCTTTTACTTCCTTGGTTAGATGTATTTCCAAGTATTTTACTTTTGGTGTGATGATTGTATATAGGATTGCATTCTTGATTTGACTTTCAGCTTGAACGCTATTGATGTATATAAATGCTACTGACTTTTGTACATTGATTTTGTATCCTGAAACTTTACTAAAGTCATTTATCAGGTCTTGGACCCTCTTGGTAGAGTTTTTAGGGTTTTTTAGGTATAGAATCACATCATCAGTGAAGAGAGAATTTGATTTCTTCTTTTCCTGTTTGTATGCCCTTTATTTCCTTCTCTTGCCTAATTGTTCTGGCTAGGACTTCCAGTACTATGTTGAACAGCAGTGGTGAGAGTGGGCATGCTTAACTTGTTCTTGTTCTTTAGGGGGAGTGCTTCTAGCTTTTGCCTGTTCAGTATGATGTTGGCTGTGGGTTTATCATAGATGGCTCTTATTACCTTATTTTTGAGATATGTTCCTTCAATGCCTAGTTTGTTGAGGGTTTTTATCATGAAGGAATGCTGGATTTTATTGAAAGCTTTTGCTGTCTATTGAGATGATCATATGGCTTTTGTTTTTAATTCTGTTTGTGTGGTGAATTACATTTATTGATTTGAGTATTTGAGCCAACCTTGCATCCCATGAATAAAGCCTACTTGATCATGATGAATTAACTTTTTTTTTTGTTTTTGAGATGCAGTTTTGCTCTTATTGCCCAGGCTGAAGTGCAATGGTGCAATCTCGGCTCACTGCAACCTCTGCCTCCTGGGCTCAAGCGGTTCTCCTGCCTCAACCTCCTGAGTAGCTGGGATTATAGGCACCCTCCACCATGCCTGACTAATTTTTGTATTTTCGGTGGAGATGGGGTTTCACCATGTTGGTCAGGCTGGTCTTGAACTCCTGACCTCAGGTAATCTGCCTGCCTTGGCCTCCCAAAGTGCTGGGATTATAGGCGTGAGCCACTGTGCCCGGCCTGAATTAACTTTTTGATGTGCTGCTGCATTTGGTTTGCTGGTATTTTGTTGAGGATGTTTGCATCTATGTTTATTAGGGATATTGGCCTGTAGTTCCTTTTTTCGTTGTGTCTTTGCCAAGTTTTTGTATCAGGGTGATGTTGGCTTTGTAGAATTAGTTATGGAGGAGTCTCCCTCTTCCTTGATGTTTTGGAATAGTTTCAGTAGAATTAGTACCAGGTCTTTTCTGTTGGTCTGGTAGAATTCAGCTGTGAATCCACCTGAGTCAGGGCTTTTTTTGTTGTTGGTGGTGGTAGGTCTTTTTCGACTGATTCAATTTTAAGACTTGATATTGGTCTGTTCAGGGTTTCAGTTTCTTCCTGATTCAATCTTGTGAGGTTGTGTGTTTCTGGGAATTTATTCATCCCTCTAGATTTTCTAGTTTGCGTGCAGAGAGGTGTTCATAATAGTTTTGAGGATCTTTGTATTTCTGTGGGATTGGTTGTAATGTGACCTTTGTTGTTTCTAATTGTGCTTATTGGATCGTCTCTCTTTTTTCCTTTGTTAGTCTAGCTAGTGGTCTATTGATCTTGCTTATCCTTTCACAATATTAAAACCATATTATGGCTTTAGTTTCTATTTCCCTAATGTCTAGTGATATTAATATATTTTCAGTGCTTCTTTCATTTTACTTTTTTGGGTTTTTAAAAAATTTATTATTTGATGGGGTCTTGCCATGTTGGCCAGCCTGGTCTTGAACTCCTGGTCTCAAGCAATCCTCCTGCCTTAGCCTCCCAAAGCTCTGGAATTACAGGCGTTTGCCACCATGCCCAGCCTCAGCGCTTCTTTTACATATTTAAAAAATTACATTTATTGTTTTAATTGTAATTATAAACAACATGGTTATTAAAATTTTTGCATGTATTGATCTCCATTCAGCAACTATACTAAACTTCCTAGTTTTAATAGTTCATAGGTTATCTTGAATGTATTGTTCACGTAATGACAATTTTGCCTCCTTTCTCATTTTTATACCTCTCATTTCTTTCTCTTATTCAATTGTTCCTCCTATACCTCTAGAATAATTTTTCTGACTTTAATGGAAGTGTTTCCAGTATCTCACCATTAAGCATAATGTTGACATAAAATTGGCATAAAATATTTAGAAACTGTACATCTACTGTTATTTGACTAAGAAAGTGTTGTAAAAATCAAGGATTGATGAATTTATCAAATGCCTTTCAGTCTTTTTAGAGATGATCATGCTTTTTCCACTTAAATATTAAATCATTCTTGCCTTTTTGGTATAATATCAATTTGGTTGTGATGTGTTGTTCTTTCAATGTGCTTCAGAATTCTATTTACTACAATGTTAAAGATTTTTTGCATTAATTTCATAAATAAGTCTGCCCATTTCTTTTTGCTGCACCTTGTTAGAATGGCCAACAGTATCACAATGACTTTATATTTATTCATTTATTAGAGACAAGGTCTCGCTTTGTCACCCAACCTGGAGTGCAGTGGCACAATCATGGCTCACTGTAGCCTTGACCTCCTGGACTCAAGCCATCCTCCCACCTCAGCCTCCCAAGTAGCTGGGACTACTGGCATGCGCCACCACACCCAGCATTTTTTTTGACTTTTTGTAGAAACAGGGACTCATCATGTTCCCCAGGCTGGTCTCAAACTCTTTGCCTCAAGGGATCCCCCCACCTTGCCTTCCCAAAGTGTTGCGATTACAGGCGTGAGCCACCATGCCTAGCCATGATGACTTCATAAAAAGCATGTGGATGCTTACCTTCTCTCTGCTGTGTAACAGCGCAAATGGAATTGGAGTTATCTCTTTGCTACTGCCTTCACATAACTCACCTATGAATCATCTGCACCTGGGGCTTTTGGGGAGTAGCTTGTTGCCTACTTGCCAGAAGGATCATGTCATTCCCATTTTAAGACTCTTCAGTAGCTTCCCACTGCTCCTAGAATAAAATCTGTACTCCTTCCCAGGGCCTTCAAGGCCCTGCATAACCTTGCACAGCTCTATGAAAAACCTCCTCCCCTGTAGTCTCCCACTGTTCACTGTCCTCCAGTCACACAGCTGCCTTTCTGGTCCTGAAACACATCAGGCTCTTACCAGCCCAGGGACCTTTGAACTTGCTGGTTCTTCTGCCTGGAATGCTCTTCTTTCAGCTCTTTACTTGACTGGCGTATTCTCTCCTTGAGGTCTTGCTTCATATCAGTTTTCAAATGAGCCCTGCTTAGCCTTCTTATCTGGTATGAGATCTGTTCTCTTTCATCACCCTCTTTCCTTAATGTATCACTCATTATGCTCTATAATTATCTTGTTAATTTTTTACTTGCTTATTGTTCGATATCCCACTTTCCACCCCATTGTTGACTGCAAAATCCTTTGGGGGAAATCCCCCAGGATCTTGCCTGTCTTACTTACTCGTTTTTTATTCCCCAGAACTGTGTTTGGCACATAGCAGATAGCAAAAAAAGAAAAGAAAAAGAAAAACAAACTAAAAACGTTGACTGAATGAATGAATCAAAGAACACACGCAGGAGGGCACTGGGAGGAATAACATTACTGTACCACTGGCAGAAAAGAGGTAAGCAGGAATCAGCTAGGGTGGGGTTCATGTTTGTACAGGTTTAGTTTCAGATGACAGCAAAGGAGCCAAGTGGAAGCTTCTGATAGACACTTGGAGATATAGGGATGGAGAGAAATGAAGAGGGTTAGGAATGTAGATTTTAGAGCAATCCCTAACCACCAATTAATGTCTTATTCACTCCTCCACTTTTCCATCAATGCATCTGTCTTTTCATCCACCTATCCATGCATTTGTTCACCGATTCATCCCATAAACTTTTGAGTAAATCATGAGCCAAGCCTTGGACATCAGGGATGCAGTGACCAATAGACAGTATTGGCCATCAAAGACTATACATCTGGAGGGAATGGGAGGGGAGTAGTAGATGCAAATTTAAACAGATTATAGTAAGTAGAGCTATGGGGGAGCCACAAGCACATCACACAGATCATAGTTGAAAACATGTACGTGAAAACTGAAGACTTAATCTTGAAGGCATGCCAGAAATTAGGCAGCATTGGACAGGAGAAACTGACAAGGGCTGACGAGCAAAGGAAAAAGTAGATCATGATGATAAAAGGAAAAACAGAAGAGAAATTATCTTTTTTTTTTTTTTTTTGAGACAGAGTCTCTCTCTGTTGCCCAGGATGGAGTGCAGTGATGCAATCTCAGTTCACTGCAACCCCTGTCTCCCAGGTTCAAGCAATTCTCCTGCCTCAGCCTCCTGAGTAGCTGGGATTACAGGTGCATGCCACCATACCTGGCTAATTTTTGTATTTTTAGTAGAGACAGGGTTTCACCATGTTGGTCAGTTTGAGAACTCCTGACCTTGTGATCCGCCTGCCTTAGCCTCCCAAAGTGCTGGGATTACAGACGTGAGCTACTGTGCCTGGCCAGAAATTATCTTACAGTAGGAAAAACCTGGGCTTTAGAGTCAGAGTGACCATGTGGTGAGTCTTAGCCCTGTTTCTCACCAGCTCGGTAACTTTGGATAAATGATTTATTCTCTCTGAGCCTTGGTCATCTTCTCTGGAAAACAGAGATAACAGTACAAACCTCATAGCAATGTTATGGGGCTGGGTCCTGCTTGATGCACAGGAGGTGCTCAGAGATGACGGATGGATGGTGGGGATGCTGCTGATGGCGGTGGTGGTGATGATAATGATCATGAGGGTGGTGACTGGGAGGCACTTTAGAGCCCCTAGTCCCTGCTTGTTGAGCAGTATATTCAACCCTGGGATTTCTGGAGATGTGGATGTGAGAACACCACAGTAAGTTTTGGTGGAGAGAAGAGTGAGCCAAATCTGTGCCTCCATCATTTGCAGGGTGACTGCAGTTTGAATGGAAACTGGATACCATCCATCCACTTTCTGGAAGGAAAATGCATTAGCTGCAATCCATTACACTGATTTGCTGACTCAAAATCTTTCATGATGAGTGCTGAAATTAAGTGATTATATATTTTTTCTATTTAAAAAAATATGCCTTCCCCCTGGACTTAAATGGTAAAATAGTAGGGTCAAATGCAATGGTCAGGGGAAGTAGTTTTTAGTTAGAATCAATTTTGATTTTGATGTATTTGCGGGACTGTGGCTTGGAACTTGGCCAAGAGGATCCACATTCTGCCTTCTGCACCTCTGCAGAGTGGTGGCACACTGGAGGTACTGGGGGTAGGAGTGAGGGAGCAGAGCCTATTAGGAATAGAGCAACACATTCGTCAGGCAGGTGAAGAGTGATAATACTACCTGCTTAAGGCATCCGGCACTGTGCCCGGCACGCATCAGCTATAAAGCAAACAGACTTCCCAGCCCTTTCTCACATAGGTACCCTGGCATAAGGTACCTCACATAGGCATTCCAGGTACCCTGGTAGCAAGGACTCTTGAAAAAGGAAAGGAAGCAGGGACACATCTCATCAGATGTGTCTGATGAGACTGTGGGTCAAAAATGATGAGGGAGGAAACTCCTCTTTATCAAGTGCCTACACAGACTACCAAGCGTGGTGCTAGTGGTTTCATATTTGATCCTATCACCCACGAGTTGGTATTTCATTTTGCAGATGAGGAAACCAAGGCTCAGACAGGGGAAGGGACTTATCCCAAATCATGGAACTCATTCATATTGAACCAGCATATGAATCCAGGCTTTTCCGACCCCATAGCCTCCATTCATTTCCCAAAGCTCTGTGATGTTGGAGTGCTGGGGAAATGGAATATTGAAAATAAGAGGCCGGGCGCGGTGGCTCAAGCCTGTAATCCCAGCACTTTGGGAGGCGGAGGCGGGTGGATCACGAGGTCAGGAGATCGAGACCATCCTGGCTAACACGGTGAAACCCCGTCTCTACTAAAAACACAAAAAATTAGCCGGGTATGGTGGCGGGCGCCTGTAGTCCCAGCTACTTGGGAGGCTGAGGCAGGAGAATGGCGTGAACCCGGGAGGCAGAGCTTGCAGTGAGCTGAGATCCGGCCACTGCGCTCCAGTCTGGGTGACAGAGCAAGACTCTGTCTCAAAAAAAAAAAAAAAAAAAAAGAAAATAAGACTGAGATATGAGAGAGCCAGTGGCTCTGATCTCTCTCCACTTAGCTCAGAGCCATAAATTCTTGGAGAAGCCAAGCTTCAAGAGAGCTGGGTCTGAGCCAGCATCAGTAGCGCAGGGAGAGGGGGTGGTATCAGGGCTGGCAGGAGAGGACAGTGGAAGTATACCAGAGGGGGTTTGCGTGCTCAGGCTGTCCTGGATCCCACTGGAGAGGCATCCCCAAGCTCAAACCTCTTTCCCTCTTTTTCTCATTCCCAGGCCCTCTGTGACACAGCAGGTGTGGCCTGGATACCCATGGATGTGAGGAGCCTGCCACTCTCCCACCCCAGCCACCCAGCCCTGGTGTGACTCAGCCCTAAGTTCTGTGGGAGGCCTGGCCTCTTTGCAGAGACCCAGGGACCTTTAATAGCTTCATGGTGGCCAGGCGCAGTGGCTCAAGCCTGTAATCCCAGCACTTTGGGAGGCCGAGACAGGTGGATCACGATGGTCAGGAGATCGAGACCATCCTGGCTAACACAGTGAAACCCCGTCTCTACTAAAAAATACAAAAAAAAAAAAAAAAAAAAAAAAAAACAAAAAAAACAAAAAAACTAGCTGGGCGAGGTGGCGGGCGCCTGTAGTCCCAGCTACTCGGGAGGCTGAGGCAGGAGAATGGCGTGAACCCAGGAGGCGGAGCTTGCAGTGAGCTGAGATCCGGCCACTGCACTCCAGCCTGGGTGACAGAGCAAGACTCTGTCTCAAAAAAAGAAAAAAAAATAGCTTCATGGCTTTGGGCCCATACATTTTTCAAGAACTTACACAAATATTCAAGCCCTCATTAAAAAAATATTGATGCTAACATGTGAGCAGAAAACAACATCATTAAAATTAATACATGTTTAATTAAATGTCTACAGATGTGGTATTATACCAACTAGTCAAGCGTAGCCCAGATCAGTTCTTACTTAGGTATAATACATAAATTCAAGTTAAAAAACAAAATGAATAATTTACTCTTCACAAAATTCAAAATTACAACAAACTTAAGAAAAACTGCTGCTGCAATAAATAGTATTTAATGCAAGAGCTGTGTTATTACACATGTCATGACCAGGATGGACACTGGGCCTGTGAAGGCCTCAGAAGGGTTCCACTGGCCTTCCAGGACAAGGTCCCTCTGAGTCACAGCAGTGGCTGTGGATGAAGGAGGCTGTAGCTGCCCTCTGGGTGAGCTGGGTCTCTCAATGCAGGGGGCTGGGGAATGGCTGGGGCATGGCTGGGGCTGGCGGCATTTGCCATCAGCAGCTGTGGTGTCAGGAACTACTGGAGATGGTGACGGGCAAGGCAGTCCCTCTGGCTACACACAGGAGACCAAAGCCCCATCTGTCCTCTTCTCTGCCTGAGCAAGGAGAACAACGCATTCAGCTGTGGGCTCCAGAAACTGCCTCTGGCTGCTGCTGTGTGGAGAAGGGGCTGCATGGAGCGAGCCCAGAGGCAGAAAGATCAGGGAGGTGGCCAGAGCAGGGTCCAGTGAGAGGTGATGGTGGTCTGGCCTGCAGCACAGATAGTGGAGACACAGAAAAGAAGATGGATTTGAGAGATGTGTCTGAGGCGGAAATAATGGGACTTTGTAAAGAACAGAGAGTGTGAGGTGAAGGAGAAGGGAGAGGCTTGGATGATGTCAGAGTCCTGGGTTGGGGTAGGGGCAGGCGGTAGTGCCCACAGGAACCAGGGAATGAGGAGGGGCACGTGTTTGGTATATGCTAATGTCAGTTTGGGGTATGGTAGGCCTGAAGGGCTTGTGAGACATCCAGGGGAAATGGTCCAGGAGGCAAAGTGGCATGTTGGCCTCACCCAAGGTGAGGGCACAGATGAGGACACTCTCTAGGTCAGACAGAGCACAGGCCTGATTCATTGGAGGCCCAGAGGCAGAGCCCTTTCCACCCTGGGCCTTCACCTTCTACACTTCCATTTACATCATCCACAAACCTCCCTGGATATTCAGTCTGGTGGGGAATAAGGCTCGAATATGGGGTGGGAAGGGTTCCCCACTTTGAGTACTGTGGGTTTCTACTTTTACCTGGTGGGTGTGGTGGGGTCACAGCAAGCCTTATGAAGGAAGTGTGGTTTCAGGTCAGGAGTTCGAGACCAGCCTGGCCAGGAAGTGAAGTTTGAATTATTTCTCAAAAGGTGGGCTGGTGGTGCATATGGGAGATGACAATGTTAGGCACAGAGAGAGGAGCACAGACGATTGGTCATGGCTGTTGAAGAGAGTGAAAGAAAAGACAAACTTTAGAACCAAGACATCATGAGCCCCTGTGAGGTGCTATCTTCACTTCCCACGGCAGGCACAACAAATAGTCACAAACCAAGTGGCCTGAAACAATTCACATTGATTCTCTGAAGGTCTGGGGGTCGGAAGTCTGAAACAGTTTCACAGGGCTAGTTAGGGTCAAGGTATCAGCAAGCCTGGTTCCTTCTGGAAGCTCTGAGAGGAGCCTCTGTTTTCTTGCCTCTTTTAGTCTCTAGGGGCTGCCATATTCCTTGGCTGAGGCCCCTTCTTCCATGTTCATCATACATCAGATTGGTGAGGACCTTCTCCTGTGACCCTGACCCTCTGCATCCCTCTTATAAGGATGGTGTGATTACACTGGGCACATCCAGCTCCTGCAGGCTAATCCATGATGATTTCAAACTCTTTCATGTAGCCACACCTGCAAAATCTCTCCTGCCATACAAAGCATCATTCCCAGGTCCTGGGGATTCAAACACGAACGTCTTTAGGGGCTTTATTCAGCTGACCATGGGCACTAGCACAGTCACCATCACCAGGGCATGGAGAGCCACATTCAATCCAGGACCCTGTCTAACCCAAGGCTCAGGCTTCACTGCCACTCCAGGCTTACTCTCTCTTTTCTTTTTGAGGTGGAGTCTCGCTCTGTCGCCTAGGCTGGAGTGCAGTGGTGCGATCTCGGCTCACTGCAACCTCCACCCTCCTAGGTTCAAATGATTCTCCTGCCTTAGCTTCCCAGGTAGCTGAGATTATAGGCACACGCCACCACGCCCGGCTAATTTTTGTATTTTTTAGTAGAGACAGGGTTTCGCCATATTGGCCAAGCTGGTCTTGAACTCCTGACCTCGTAATTCACCGCCTCGGCCTCCCACAGTGCTAAGATTACAGGTGTGAGCCACCGTGCCCGGCCTCAAGGCTGACTCTCTAGCAATTCCTGGACAGAATGGCCACAGCTCCTGAGCTTTGGGATTGTCTAGTTTCCCATTAAATTGTATCCCAGTAGTTAGAAAAACAAGGCTGGGAATGTCTGGGTTGAACTGAGCTAAATGGGCTCCCTGCAGCAGGACTTCTCGGAGTCTAATCCCATGCTGGATACTGTGAAGCTCTAAATTTCATTCTAAATTTCATTCACCGAGATAACAGCGTTTCACAGAACACAGCTTGAGCAGTGCTGCGTAGGCCAGGCTACTGCATGGGTGTTCCGCCAGAAGAAAAGAAACCTCAGCTTCAGCTCTCAGAAGGGTTATAGTGGGAAGAGACAGACTTAGTTCTGAGTTCCTTTATTCAACAAGCACACCTGAGGTGTGAGGACAGATTGGTGAATTACATAATCCTGTTTCCTGCCCTAAAGGAGTTTACCATCTACCGTAATAGATAAGGGCTGTGGAGGAAATAGGGTGCAAAGAGAGGAAATAGGGTGTTCAGAGAAGGTGTCATTTAAAACAAGACCTGGGCTGGGTGGGGTGGCCCATGCCTGTAATCCCAGAACTTTGGGAGGCCGAGGTGCGTGGATCACCAGCAGTCAAGAGTTCAAGACTAGCCTGGCCAACATGGTGAAACCCCGTCTCTACTAAAAATAAAACAACAACAACAAAAAAATTTAGCTGGGTGTAGTGGCATGCACCTGTAGTCCCAGCTACTCGGAAAGCTGAGGCAGGAGAATTGCTTGAACCCGGGAGGCAGAGGTTGCAGTGAGCCGAGATCGTGCCATTGCACTCTAGCTGAGTGACAGAGTGAGACCCCGTCTCAAAACAAAACAAAAAACCAAGACCTGAAGGAGGAGTTGGCAGCACATAGAATGAGAGGAAAGGAAGCTTCAGGCCAAAGGAACAGCATGAGCAAAGGCCCTCAGGTGGCTGGCAAGGAATGTGGCCTAGTTGAGGAATCAGAAGGATGAAAAGAAGGCAATGTGGTTAAAGCCCAGTGAACATGGATGGAGAAGAGGAGAGGCTTGGAGGGAGAAGCTGCTGGAAATACCAGATCACCCAGGCACTTTGGGCCACAGTGAAGAGTTGAAAGTCATCATATAGGTGTTGAGCAGAGAAACTGCATAATTAAAACACACACTCACAGAGAATAGTAACGAGCCCATTGTTTGGAGAATAGACCGGGAGAGGCCAGAGGGCAATCTTGCATCTGCTGTTTCCACACTGTCCAGGACAGTTCCTGGTAAGCAGCATGTGCTCATCAATGATTTGTTGAATGAATAAATCAATAAGAGAGGTAGGAGGCTGGGTGCGGTGGCTCAGGCCTGTAATCCCAGCACTTTGGGAGGCTGAGACAGAAGGATCATTTGAGGTCAAGAGCTTGAGACCAGGCTAGCCAACATGGTGAAAACCCGTCTCTACCAAAAAGACAAATAATTAGTCATGTATGATGGCCCACACCTGTAGTCCCAGCTACTCAGGAGGCTGAGGCAAGAGAATCACTTGAACCTGGAAGGTGGAGGTTGCAGTGAGCCGAGATGGAGCCACTGTACTCCAGCCTGGGTGACAGAGCAAGACCCTGTCTCAAAAAAAAGAAAAAAAAAAAAAAAGAGAGAGATAGAAACATTAGCATGAAGGCTATTGCAATAGTCCCTGCAGGTGAGGATGACTTGGAGAAGGAAAACGGATGGGAAGAAGTGGATGCGTTCAAGATATATTTTGGAACTAGAAGCAACAGGACCTGTTCATGGTTTGAAGATGAAGGTGTAGGTGAGGGAGGAATCTAGAATGTTTCCTGGGTTTCTGCCTTGAGTAATTGGCTGGAGGATGATGTCATTTCCTGTGAAGGGGAAGACTGGGAGAGATTAAGGGATATAGTCCTGGGTGACCAGGAAGAGAAGCAAGAGTCTGCCCCTGAACATGTTGGATTTGAGGTGCCTCGGAGCTACCCAAGTGAAGATACCCAGTTGACAGTCTGGAGCCCAGAGGAGGGTGAGGGGTGGAGATCTAAACTTGGAAGGCATTGTGCGCAGATGGGTTTTAAAACCATGTCACGAGCAAGATCACCCCGGGAGAGAGGGCAAATAAAGAGAGAAGAGGGCCAGGAACTAGGTGGGTTCAAAACAGTCTTATTAAAACAAACAAACAAACAAAAAGCAGATAAAAAAAGGGGTCTTTACTGTGGTGAGCTGGAGCGATTTAATACCTCTGAGTTTGTTTCCTCCTCCGTCAAATGAGACAATAACTCCTCATTGGACACACTCCACGGCATGCCTGACCAGGGACGGGGGCTCAACAGCTGATGGAGTCCGAGCAAAGCTCAGAATTCTCCATCCTGACAAGTCCTGGATAGGGACAGACTTAACTCTCCTCCAGCCAAAGGCAGCAGAACTAGAGCCTTTAACTACCTCGGTGGGTGATCCCCTCATAGCTCGGGCCCTTGCCAGGCTTCTCCGGAGCCCAAGCCCGCCCCACGCTGGGCACCAACTCCACCTTGTCCGCAGCTTCTCAGAATGACCACCAGAGGGAGCAGTTCCTCACCGCGGGCGCTTGCCTGCCTCAACTCTTCCTCCTCTCCTCCCTCTCATTCCCCTCCTACTGCTGGATCCTTCATCCAAACGTCTCTCCCACCTGCGCTGCGCGAGGCTCTGTCTCTCACATTGAGGACATGGGGTCCTGGAGCCTGAGGATTTCATGGGCTGGGCAACAAAGGAGAACAGTCATAATCGTGGAGGGAGAGTATGATGAAGGGAAAGCAAGCGTTGGGGTAAAAAGGCCCAAACAGAACCTAAATTCGGCCGTCTATTAACTGCGAGACCTTAGATACGCGGCTTCACTTCCCAGAGCCTGGCGGGACTAACACCTATGTTGGAGGGTTGTTGTGAGAGGTACATGACATGTCAGTTGGTATACGTGCCAGCTAGTGATTCCAACAGCACCCACCTGAGAAGGCTGCTTTGAGAATTAAATGAAATAATACACATAGGTTGCCTACTTAACAGTAGACACTCAAAAATGCTAGCGCTTTAAGAAGTATTAATATAAAGAACAACTCACAGTAGGCCCTTAATGCTAGTTCTTTCCCCTTTAATTCTCTCCCATTCCTAGTCTATGGATGTGGAAACCAGCCCGAAGAGGGTCTGTGCTTCCTCAAGGTCACCTAGGGAATGAGAAGCAGAACAGGGACCTGTCATTCTTCTGTGCCCAGCCTAAAGCCAGTAGCACATACAGAAATCCTGGACCCTTAGGGCCAAACTGTCAAAAAGAAAAGGTCCTCTTCATTCTTTGCTAAGGGCAAGAGGCCACCAGGGCAGGCCAGGCCTTGCCAGCAGAGGTGGGCACCCAGCACCCAGTGGCTAATGTGGTCCTCTGTATGGCACCCATCAGCTTTGGTCTCAGGTTCATTTGGTTATTTCTTGTTAGATGATTCAGCCTGTCGGCCGAGAGCTCTGAGACATTCAAGACCTTTAAAAACTGGGCCTAGTGAGGAGCGCCTCTGCCCGGCCGCTGTGCAACCCTCCAGGTTCCCCTGAACCCAACATGTTGAGGGGTGGACTCTTGCTTCTCTTCCTGGTCACCCAGGACTATATCCCTTAATCTCTCCCAGTCTTCCCCTTCACAGGAAATGACTTCTGTATGATCTTTCTACCCTCCCCAAGTTTGCATTTTCGACATTAAAGTTTACTTTTAAATTAAAAAATAATAATAAAAAATAAAAACTGGGCCTAATTTAATTCCTAGTTTTTAGTTCCATGCTTGTCTTCTCCCACTCCCCCACCGCTTTATGTTCCAGATACTTTCATTCATCCATTCATCCATTCATCCATTCATTCATGCATGCATTCATTCATTCAATACATTCTCTACTATATGCCAAACCAGAAGGTCTTGCCAGGAGATCTACAAATAATCTGTAGTTAACATCATGCTTAATGGTGAGAAACTGGATCCTTTCCCCTTAAGCTTGGGAACCAGGTGAGGATGTCATCTCTTACCATCTAGTGCAATAAAACATATAAAAAGAAATAAAAGCTATACAGATTGGGAAGGTAGAAATAAAACTGTCTTTACTCACAGGTGACATCACTGTCCATGTTAAAAACAAAACAAAAAACAAAAACAAAAAACCCAAAGAATCTGCAAAAAGTCTCCTGGAACTAAGAAGTTGCGAGACCAGCTCGGTGGGGGAGACCCTAACCCAGCGGCGCTAGAGGAATTAAAGACACACACATAGAAACATACAGGTGTAGAGTGGGAAATCAGGGGTCTCACAGCCTTCAGAGCTGAGAGCCTGGAACAGAGATTTACCCAGGTATTTATTAACAGCAAGCCAGTGATAAGCATTGTTTCTATAGATTATAGATTAACTAACAGTATTCCTTAGGGAAACAAGGGGATGGGCCAAATAAAGGGATGGGTCTGGCTAGATATCTGTAGCAGGAGCATGTCCTTAAATCACAGATCGCTCATGCTATTGTTTGTGGTTTAAGAATGCCTTTAAGCGGCGCCCTGGGTGGGCCAGGTGTTCCTTGCTTTCATTGCCGAAAACCCATAACCTTTGTCATGGCCATCATGAACATGTTACAGTGCTGCAGAGATTTTGTTTATGGCCAGTTTTGAGGCCAGTTTATGGCCAGATTTGGGGGGCCTATTCCCAACAGAAGTAAAAATGGCAAGGTCCCAGGACACAAGATCAATATATACAAAAGTCAATTCCTCTTTATTTAATTTATACATTTAATGCAACCCCAACAAAAACACCAATAAACTTTTTTTTGTGGAACCAGACAAGTTGATACTGAGCCTCATATGGAAGATGCTGTCTTTAATGTTTTCCTGGCTAATCCTTCGTACCTATTTTTCCATATAATGCTCAGTATCAACTTGTTTAGTTCCATTAAAAAGTTTATTGGTGGCCGGACACAGTGGCTCAGGCCTGTAATCCCATCACTTTGGGAGGCTGAGGCGGGCAGATCATGAGGTCAGGAGTTTGAGACCAGCCTGGCCAATATGGTGAAACCCAGACTCTACTAAAAAATATAAAAATTAGCTGAGTGTGGTGCTGCACACCCCTGTAGTCCCAGCTACTCAGGAGACTGAGGCAGGAGAATTGCTGGAACCCGAGAGGCAGAGGTTGCGGTGAGCCAAGATCACACCACTGCACTCCAGCCTGGATGACAGAGTGAGACTCTGTCTCAAAGGAAAAGTTTATTGGTGTTCTTACTGGGATGGCATTAAATTTACAAATTAAGTAAGAAGGAACTTATATTTTTATGAGTTGAGACATCCTAAGCAGGAACAAGTGATGTCTTTTCGTTTATTTCACTTCTACTTGAGCATCTTCCAGGAGTGTTTTAAAGTTCTTCTTATATAGGTTTTGCATATTTCTTATTACGTTTATTCCTAAGTAGTTCATCTTCTTTGTTGCTATATAGAGTTTTCTCCTTCATTATATTCTCTAACTAGACATTGCTTGTGTATACTGAGGCTATTAATTTTTGTATGTTAATTTTATATCCTGCTACTTCACTGAATTTTCCATTATCTGGTTAATTTTACCATTCATTCTCTAGGGCTTTCCAGGTATGCAATCATATCATCTGCAAGGGATAAATTTACTCCTTTCCCCCAAATTCTTGTTTCTTATTGATTTTTCTGACTGCTTTGCCTAATGTCTCCAGCACAACATTGAATAGTAGAGGGCCTCTTTGTTTCTTCCTGTACTTAGCAGAAACACCTCTAGTATTTCCCCATTCAAATTCTAACTTTAGCAGGAGTTTGAGACACACCTGGTCAACATGGTGAAACCCTGTCTCCACTAAAAATATAAAAATTAGCCAGGTGTGGTGGCACATGCCTGTAATCCCAGCTACTCGGGAGGCTGAGGCAGGAGAATTGCTTGAACCCAGGAGGCAGAGGTTGCAGTGAGCCGAGATCACGTCACTGCACTCCAGCCTGGCAACAGAGCGAGACTCCATCTCAAAAAAAAAAAAAAAAAAATCTAGCTTTAGGAACAGGGTATGTATATTTTATTATATTGAGAGAACACCCATTAATTTCCCTCTGTGTTGAGTTTTGTCAACAGCTTCTCCAGCATCTATGGAGATACTAATATGATTTTCTCCTTAAATTGACTAATCCTTTGTATTATATTAATGGCTTCCTTAATCCTACCTGTTCATGGTGTATGGTAACTTGATGTTGGATTCCATCTTCTAATATTTTCTAATATAAGATTTCTAAACATTTTATTTAAATATTTTTCATCAATACTCATAAATAATTTGATAAATGTGTACTTTTTTTTTTGCTCTGCTTTTTAAAATTGAGTATAAATATCAATGTTTTTTTTTTTTTTTTTTTTTTTTTGAGACTGAGTCTTGCTCTGTCGCCCAGGCTGGAGTGCAGTGGCCGGATCTCAGCTCACTGCAAGCTCCGCCTCCCGGGTTCACGCCATTCTCCTGCCTCAGCCTCCCGAGTAGCTGGGACTACAGGCGCCCGCCACCTCGCCCGGCTAGTTTTTTGTATTTTTTAGTAGAGACGGGGTTTCACCGTGTTCGCCAGGATGGTCTCGATCTCCTGACCTCGTGATCCGCCCGTCTCGGCCTCCCAAAGTGCTGGGATTACAGGCTTGAGCCACCGCGCCCGGCCAAATATCAATGTTATACTTGCTACATAAGAAAGAAATTAGAAATTGTTCCTGAATTTAAGACCTTTGAATTGATTTACGGAGCACTGGGGCTATCTAATCTTTCCAGATTTGCTGAAATTCACCTGTGAAACCGTCTGTGCCTGGTGCTTTTTTTGTGGAATAATTCCTTGATAACTTTCTCTGAGTCTGCTATGGTAATTAACCTGTTTAAGTATTCTATCTTTAATTGGTTCAGTTTAGTTTACAACTTGTTTGTATAGAAGTTTACAAAGTAGTTCTAGTTTCTAACGGTTTTTAGAAATTTCTTTTGTTTCAACATTTCATTCATTCTCGTTTTTTATTTTTTGTACATGTGATTTGTCTCTTTGTGATAACATTAGCTAGTAGTTTGTGTATTTCATTTTTAATGTAATCTGTTAATTATATCTTTGTTTTCTCATCTCTATCATTAATTTCTGCTTTTGTATTTATTACTTTCTTCCTTGGGCTTTCTTTTGAGTTTCTTTGTTGTTCTTTTTCTAGATTTTATAACCTAGGAATTTAATTCATTCTTTCTTAATCTTTCATTTTTATTCATATATGCGTTTCCTCAAAATAAGTTGCATTCAGTGAATTCCAATATTCCAAGAAAAATATTTTTGAAATTTAAGATGACTATATAATGTATATATAATGCAATCATGTATGTATAATGTATATAGAAGAATTTATATGTATTCATGGAACATATATGTATTATATGTATATATATAATATATGTAATGTATATCAATGTAGCCTGGACACTTACACTAAACCTCCACTCCAGTGACACCCATAGGTTGCCTCTCCTAAGGCGTATGTGACACCTAAAACATAAGGGCACTTTATGATGGATGACTACAGTCTTAACACCCTGGTCCCATCCATCACGGCCTCCTTAATATTATTTAAGTTGCTGATTCTATTCAATCAACAAGTGATAAATACTTTGCTCTTATATATTTGGCTAACCTTGTCTGTTTAGTGCCTATTCCAACAGCCTCTCAGCTGCAGTTTGCCTGCACTGCTGAGGGGACACAATACACCTTTCCAGGGTACCCATGGGGGAGCTCCACAGCTTTGTCACCATGCACAATCTTTGCAGACAAGATCTTAATGACAACTGCCTTCTCCAGGGGCACAGATATGACGTTGCATTGAGGACGTCCCACTCCAAGGAAATGCATTTGATACACACATTTAAGACATTTAAGCCCAATGTTTCTTAATACTTTTGGGGTCTGGTGGCAAACGCATTTCTCATTGACAAATTTTACTGCTAAATTAAAATCAACAGGCACTCCTGTGTGTGACCTCAAAAAACTCCTTCACTGTAAACCTTTGGCAAGCTCCTGTAATACCTCCTGGAGTCTCTGATTCACTTACGATGGTCATTAGTTGCTTCAGGGCTTCTGATGCAAGATATTGTCCCTCTTGGCCTCAGGCTATACACCATTAAAACAGCAAATGACTGGCTACCTATGAGCTGTTTTGGACATAGAGGCTGTCACAGACCCTGAGCCTGTGACCCTCCCTACCCAGTTGCCCATTATGCTTTGAGTTATGGGAACATCCCTCCACAAGCTCAGCTTGGCTACCAAGGCCTCCCTAAGACAGGATGGAGCCAACCCTGGGCCCTCTGGGATATTCCACCTGCAGGAGGGGTTGGCCTCCTCATTCTCTTGGTCCCTTGCCAGATGCCAGGGTGCTGGAGGAGGTCACCCCTCCCCAGACCACTTGGCTACCTGGGAAGCCCTTTGGTATTAACTGAATAAACAGGAATGGGAGTTCATGGACTGTGGGAACGGCGGCATCATTAGCCATCACACGTGATGCAGCTTAGTGGAGAGCTGTTACTTTCCATCCCTTAGCTGGGATGATGAAAGACAGGACCCAAGAAAAAACATACTTGGTCAAACTTCAGCAAGTCATCCTATCACTGGCTGTCCTGGCCAACAAATGGTCTCATCTTCACATTCATTATTAATTATTGGGCCATTACCTAAAAATTGTTCCCATAAAGGTAAAAAAAGAATAAACCCTGGGAATCTCTTATTTCACAGACATCCAAATTATAAATCAAAATCACATAACTCCATGTTGCAAGGCCTTGCTAGTTCACTGCTTGTTTCTTTCAGAGTTAGAGACATTACTAATAGTTATGAAGGCACACATCTCACTCCTTAGAATACACTATGCTGGGCTTCCAGAGGAGGTATCCGATATAACCTTCATGTCCCTGATAGGTCCCGATGGTTGCTTTAATGATGTCCTCAAACAACTTCTTTTCAAATTCCAATACAATAAATAAACTAAAGATCTTGAGTTTACCCCAGGTCTTAACCTATTTTTTATGAATTTCAATCTCGCCCCCATCCCTCAAGGGTTAGGAGCCAGATTAAAGATGCATATTCTCCTGGGACTCATCATCATAGATTGTCCCCTAGACCAGGCAGCTGCTCCTCTGATAGGGGACCCATTTGAACCCAAACTTCCACTCAAAATAAACCTTGTCAGCTGCAGCCGCACACTGTCCTGTTGATGGCTGGTCTTATCCCTACTGCCTTGGCTGCTTTCATTGGTTACAACCAGAGGCCCAAAACCTTCAGCAGACCACTGTTTTAACCAATTATGACCAGTGCTCAGGCCCACATTAACTCGAGTAGGTCCCATGAAAAGGACACACCTGTCCCACATCTCAGATGACATTACCTTTGCCCTATAATTCACCACTGAAGGTGACATTGCCTCAGATGACACGCCTGAACCCAAGACCTTGATGCTGGAGATAGCTTTGCCCCTGGTGCCACAGATGGCTTTGCTCCTTGCACTAAACCTGCACTCCAGTAATGCCCATGGACTGGCTCTGCTAAAACACAAATGGACACTGGGTATTTTTGCTTTTCTTTCTGTACTGACTGCCTGCTTAGCCCCTGATCTTGGTATACTCCTTGCTGTCTGCTCAAAGGTACACCGCCACACAGCTCTATACCTCAACAAAATTCTAGCCTGGGGAAAGCCAATCTAGAAGCAATGGCGCAACAGATAACAGGCATTGTGTAACCTTACCCGGGTTTACAACAACGTTCCTACTCCGCCCAAGATGAAGGGTTGCTCTATTTACTTGGCTCAACCCCACGCAGTGGAATGGATGCCTGTGAATGGGGTTTCAGGTCACAGTGGTGCCTCCACATCTTTTGTGTGTTCAGTGATGCTCATCAAATGCCTTGCTCCATGCCTGGCCCACATTTCTCCAGTAGCCTTCAATGTCTCCACTATTTAAACAGTACTCGTCACCAAACACGAGGTCAAATGCCCAGGCATCACAGGGTCAGTTATAACAGGAACACACAGAAAAGGTTGCTGTCTAGTCATAGAAATAGACCGGCACACCCAAATGTCTCAAACAGGGGCCCAGAGTTAGGAACTTAGAGGCATCTCTCCAGTCCAGCCCAGTGGGCTTTCTGCTTTGCCACTGATTCCTTTAAAGGGACAATTCAGGTATTTGCCTGCAAACTTTAAGTGACTCACACCCCATTCCCTTATATCTACCGTTAGTTGTGGGGTTTCTCTCTTTCTCTCTCTCTCTTCCTGACTTTGCATTCATGACCCCAGGATGGAGCACTGCCTTCCTGACTCACGGCACCCTCCCTGTCCAGGATTCATAAGTAATAAGTTAGTGAACATATTTTTTACTGTGGGGTGTATTAAATTTGCACCCTCTATCTGAAGAACCAGAGACTACCTCGATGGCTCCCAGAGTCCAAGTAATGGTCAGGCAGACACAAATTGGACACAGATCTGATAAGAACCACCAGGGCATCTGCCAATATATTTTCCTTTTCTTTTTAACTTTTTTTACACAACCTTTTCTGAATCCAGAGCATCTGCCACTATAAGCAAGCTTCCTGTGTGAGGGACTCCCTGGTTGTGGGTTGGACGACTAGGCATTAGGCTGTGCCCCAGGGAAAAGGAGTATCCTGTGGAAAACATACTGTAAACCTCCACCCCGCTCGGGCAGTGTTGCTAGCTGCTCCGGTACCGGAACTCTAATTTGGCTGAGGGCTCTTAAAAACAGTGTGGTGCTGGCAGAGATAGATAAGAGGACTAACAGGAGAGAATAAAAGCCCAGATACAGACCACGCATCCGTAGAACTGTCTCACATGACTAGGGTGGCATAACATATCGTGGGGAATGGAGGGAGTGTTCAACAAAGAGATTGAAAACAAATGCTTATCCACATGTCAAAAGCTAAGATTGGAACCTAACTCATGCTATCTAAACATCCAGATGAATTAGGATTTACATATAAAAAACAAAACTTCAATTTTTTTTTTTTTTTTTTTGAGACAGAGTCTCGCTCTGTCGTCCAGGCTGGAGTGCAGTAGCGCGATCTCGGCTCACTGCAAGCTCCGCCTCCCGGTTCACGCCATTCTCCTGCCTCAGCCTCCCTAGTAGCTGGGACTACAGACACCCGCCACCACGCCTGGCTAAGTTTTTGTATTTTTAGTAGAGACGGGGTTTCACTGTGTTAGCCAGGATGGTCTCGATCTCCTGACTTCGTGATCCACCTGCCTCAGCCTCCCAAAGTGCTGGGATTACAGGTGTGAGCCACTGGGCTGACCTAAAACTTCAAAATTTTTAATGAAATGTATAAGTAAGATAAGATTTCCTAAATCCGACCAAACAATGTGTATTTTATAAAAGACTGGAAAATATGACTATATTGAAATTTAAAATGTTTGTTCATCAAAGGACATCTTAAAAGACAAGCTAGGGCTGGGCACAGTGGCTCATGCCTGTAATCCCAGCACTTTGGGAGGCCAAGGAGGGTGAATCACTTGAAGTCAGGAGTTGGAAACCAGCCTGGGCAACACGGTGAAACTCCATCTCTACTAAAAATTCAAAAATTAGCTGGGCATAGTGGCGGGTACCTGTAAGGCCAGCTACTTGAGAGGCTGAGACAGGAGAATCACTTGAACCTGGGAGTTGGGGGCTGCAGTGAGCCGGGATCGCGCCACTTCTCTCTAGCCTGGCAACAGAGTGAGACGCTGTCTCAAAAAAAAAGACCAGCTGGAAACTGGGAGAAGAGATTTACAATATATATGCCACACCAAAGGGTTAATATCCTGAGTACATAAAGAAGTACAAATGATTATGAAAAGCACAAGCTACACTCCCGAGAAATGGGCAAAAATGAAGACCAAGCTTTTCACAGAAGAGGAAATGCCCATAAAAAAAGAGATGTTCAACATTAGTGTAGGCCAGGCATGGTGGCTCACACCTGTAATCCCAGCACTTTGGGGGAGGCCAAGGCGGGCAGATCACCTGAGGTCAGGAGTTTGAGACTGGCCTGACCAACATGGTGAAACCCCGTTTCTACTAAAAATACAAAAATTAACTGGGCGTGGTGGCGGGCACCTGTAGGCCCAGCTACTTGGGAGGCTGAGGCAGGAGAATGGCGTGAACCCAGGAGGTGGAGGTTTCAGTGAGCTGAGATCGTGCCAGTGCACTCCAGCCCGGGCGATAGAGTGAGACTCAGTTTCAAAAAAAAAAAAAAAATTAATGATAAGGAAATGCAAATCAAGAGTAAAACTTGGTCTCATTTCATACCCTAGCTGGAAAAGAAGTCTGACCACACCAAGGGTCAGAGCGGATCCATGGGGGTGGGGGGCTCTGGATTCCTGGGGAGACTGTACACTGATGTATTATTTTATTATTTTGGAAGACAGTTTGGCTTTACTCCCAAACTTGAACATTCACATATTCATAATCCCAGCGGGTTCTCCTGCTGTGTTGAAATTGTGGAGAGGAGAACGTGGATAGAAAGTAAACGGAGAGGCCAATAAGGAAGACAGAGCCAGCCTATAAAAGAGGCTGGCTGTGGAGGTAGGCAGCAGCTGTTCAGTTCAAGAGACTGAAATCAACAAAACACTAGAACAAGGTCATAGAAAATGACATCCAATGGGCAGTAAGCATATTAAAATGTGCTTATATTTATTAGTTGTTAGGAAAATGCTATAACCACAATGAAGGACCACTACACACCCACCACAATTCAGAACTCAGAATTCTTATATAAGGCTTGTGGGAGTATAGATTTGTACAATCACTTTGGAAAACTCTATGGCTATATACCATGAGACCCATCAATTCTATTTCCAGGCACATACCCAACAGAAATGTGTATAGATGTATACTGAAAGACATGTACAGGAATGTTCATAGCAGCAATATTCATAATAGCCAGAAACAGGTGACAACCCAAATGCCTGTCAGCAGCCAAATGGACACTTTGTGGCATATTCACACAATGGAATGCTAAACAGCAATGAAAACAAAGGCAATACAGACACACATGATGTCTCAAAAGAGTACACACTAAATGATTCACTTTTCATAAAGTTCAAGAACAGAGATGAGGATGGTGCTGAGCTACAGGGAAGAAAGCAGTGACTGGCAAGGCCAGAAGGGGTGCTAGGTAAGTTCTGTTTGTGGATCAGAGTGGTGATAACTTTCACTTTGTGAAAAGGCATTCCTCTGTCCACTTAGGATTTGTGCATTTTTCCGTATGTATGATATACGTCCATTTGAAGTTCACATTAAGAGGGAGGGATTTAGAAGAACTGATAGGACATGGTGACTGATAGAGGTGGGTGGAGAAGAATAGAAGGGATCTAGTGTGACTCAGGTTTTGGCCTGAGCAACTGGGTAAATGGGCGTTACCCTTTACTGAGATAGGAAAGAGCAGAGGAGGAGTCAGCGGGGCAGGAGGGAAGTGGGGGAGGGAATCAAGTTCAGCTTTAGACATGCTACAGTGGAGGTGCCTATCAGGCATTTGAGTGAAGATGTCAAGGAACCACCTAGAGATTCAAGTTTAGAGCCCCAGGGAGCAGAGCTGCAGATGCAGATTTGGAAGTGTTTGCTGTGTAAATAGAATGCCAGGTGTGACCCTGGATGAGATCTCACAGAGCAGGAACTGGAGAGAAAAGAGAAGTCCGGAGGATGGAGTGGAGGAGGCGGACTCTAACAGCTGGCCTGGTGAAAGAGAGAGGCACAAAGGAGACCTAGAAGGAGCAGCCAGAGAGCTAGGAGGAAAACTGGGAGAGCATAGTGTCCAAAGGCCAAGCGGTTTCAAAGACCCGGGAGTGATCAACAGTATCTAATGCCGCCAATAGGTCAGGATGAGATGTGAGAATTGATTACTAGATTTAACAACGTGGAGGTTACTAGGGAACTTGCCAAGGGCATTTTTGTGGAAGGGTGATACCTGAAGTGTGGACCACTATTTGTGGTACCACAGATGGGAGGTGAGGACGGGAAGGCATGAAAGACAGCTCTTCCAAGAGTTTGCTGTGTGAGTGAGCAGAAGAACGGGGCAGGAGGTGGAGGACACAGTGTGGGTGGGGATTTTTAGGTAGGAGTTAGTACAGCATATGTGTGGAGGGGGAACAATGGATAGGACAAGGTCGTCTTATCCAATGACCTTGGGGCCAAGTCATTGAATAGGTGGGAAGGGGGCGAGATTGCATATGCTTGGGGCTTCACCTGTCTAGTTATAGGAAAGACAAGATTTAAGCGATCAGGGAAAGGTAGCCATGCAGATAAGGTGTTGCCTGAGAAGGCTGATAAAGGCTATACAACTCCTTCTCTTCCTCCTTCCTTAGCCAGGCTCCAGCAGGTAGATTCAAAGGTTTCTTGTAGGATAGAAGTTCCTGCCTCAGCAGGGGCAAGGAGGCCTTGGGGCTGGGCTGGGCTGGGTGTGGCACTCTCCCTGCCAGCTTCTACAGCCTGGGGCAGGAACAAAAACCTGTGGGTGCCTCAGACCACAGCAGAGCTCACAGAACCCGCGGGATTCAGGCTGACCCTCCAGCATGGTAGAGTTCGCGCCCTTGTTTGTGCCATGGGAGCGCAGGCTGCAGACACTTGCTGTCCTACAGTTTGTCTTCTCGTTCTTGGCTCTGGGTAAGTTGGGCTGCACTGTGGGATGGGAGACCACCACACTCAGGTGAGGCAGAGCAGCCACACCAGGTGCACACAGCACATTGATGGTGGGAAGACACTTATCCTAAAGGGGGCTTTGTTGCGCTCAGAGCCCCTGCCCAGAGAGAACTCCTGGGCCTGCCCAGAGGCTTCTTGGTGGTGGAGTGGGGTAGGAGTCACCATCTGCCGCTCTGGGCAGGTTACTTACTCTTCCTGGATTGCACTGTGGGTTCTCCTTTGGCACTTGGATGGAGACCAATCTGCAGGCTGCCGGCTGGTGTAGGAAAGCCTCTGCATGGTGATGGGAGAGTTCTGCGCTCTGCAGCCTGCTCAGAGAGGAGGGATTTCCTTCTGTACTCTCTGGGAGGAGGAAACTGGGGCTGGTAGTAGGGTAAGTGAGAGAAACAGGGAAAGAACAGGAGGGCAGGGAGAAAGTGCAGGCTGAGAGTGGACTGTGGAGTGGGCATGCTGGGTACCAGGAAACCCGGAGTCAGACTCAGCTGGGCAACTGACCAGTTGTGTGACTTTAGCCAGCCCATGCCTGACCTCTCCAAGCCTCGACTTCACCATCTGCAGATTGGGGACAATAATGCTGGCCTTGCAGGGCTATAGTGAAGGAAATGAAGAAATGTGCTGACCTCTGCTCAGCACAGACCTGGCCTGGACCTTGGGCTGGGCTCACACTAGAGGGCATGAGCATGGCCCCTTACCCACCCCACCACTGATTTGTGGCCAGAGAGATCACCCTTGCCCAAACAACAGCTCTGCCGAAGGTAACATTTTCGAGGAGGGCCTGGATCTGTGGCTTGGGAAGGGAGAATGACTGGGAGTCCATGGGATTTTTCCTTTCATCTGCTGGCACCAGACAGGGTAGGAACTGCTGCCTCCAGGGCTGGGGTTCTGCACACAGATACCACTCTCCTGGTTGGTGAAATGTTGACACACTCTGAACACATTGGTCAGTAGCCATGTCTCTCTCTTTCTCTCTCTCTCTCTCTCACACACACACATACACCCACATACACACACACGTACTTCCTCAGAAACTCCCCCACAATTCTGTAGCTAAAAAGCTCCCCCTTGGCAAAGCAGGCCCTCCAGGACCCTGCCCTAGCATCCCTTCTGGTTGAGCTGTGTCTCTGTTCTAAGGGTTTTTAGACATTTTACACATCCCTGTATACCCCCTTTGCACAGATGAGCCAAACAATCAAGGATTTGCCTCCAGTAAGGGCTGAGAAACCATCAGTCGGAGGGGAATTCCACACGAGGCCTGGTCTTAGCCCTGATGCACCCCTGATTCTGGGGTAGCCAGGGCTGGCCTCTTCCTCCGTCCCTCCTTCTTTCAACAACAAACGTCACTGGTCACTGGAGCTCAGCAGGGTTTGAGAACACTGTGTAGTTCAGAGTGGCCACAGACATGAGGCAGGAGCGGGAGGGACAGGGCCAGCTCTGAGGCTCCTGGAGGCCAGGCTGAGCTGCTTGGACTATGCCTGAAGTTATGGGGAAGTCACGAAGGGCTTGAATAAGGGGAGGGACCTACCTGGATTTATCTCTGGGAAAATGGGGCAGAGGATGAACAGAAAGAGAGCAGGAAAGGGTCTCCCTTTGCTCTGAGATCCCAAAAGACGGAAACCAGAACAGTTTATCCAACCAGTTGTCCCCATTGATTACTTGGTAAGTACAGACAACTCTCCTGGGGAGAAGGGAGATAGGCGGGGGATGGAGTGAATTAGGTGGCCTGGTGCAGTGGGGGAAAGTGAGCTTTGGTATTAGGCCTACCTAGGCTCAACGTGTGCTCCCAGTGACACTGGGCTGGCCACAGTCCCTCTCGAGGCCTTCCTCTCCTCCTTGAAGGATCAGGAAGCTGCTGTCTTCCTCCTGGGGTCAAGGATTGGACAGGACGGTGCTGCTAGTGCCGGGCCTATGGGCAGAGCTCAGTCTGAGCAATCTCACCCACCTTCCTCTCAGATCCTGTTCCTGACAGCTCCTTCTTCCCTCCCCAGCCGAGATCTGCATTGTGGGCTTCATAGCCCTCCTGTTTACAAGATTCTGGCTCCTCACTGTCCTATATGCGGCCTGGTGGTACGTGGACCGAGACAAGCCGCGGCAGGGGGGCCGGCGCGTCCAGGCCATCAGGTGCTGGACCATATGGAAGTACATGAAGGACTATTTCCCCATCTCGGTGAGTATTGAGGCTGGTTGCGGTGGGGGAGGGAGTTGGCTGGGGTGTGGTCAGGGCCAGAGTGCCCACATCTTCATGGGAAAATATGGCCCTGCATGCATTGAGGAGGCTACTGGGCTGGGAGGTAGGAGCTAGGGCTTCTGCTACTATGTGACCTGGAGAAGAGTCCAGCTTCTCTCCGATCATGGTTTCGCATCTGCAGGGATGCAGAGCCAGTACAGGGACTGATGAGCGTCCAGTGTTTGAAGGAGTTCTGTGGGATATATGATGTAAGGCATGCCTATGTATCTTAAAGGCACAGACCCATGAGCAGCCCAGGCTTGGGAGTGAAGGTAATAAACTTATAGTTTCTAAGGACCATCTAACCTCACACTTAACATTTACCAGAAGAGGAGGCTGACACCCAGAGAAAGAGAAAATGTCACCAATGTCACACAAGTTCTTTTACAGATTTCCAAGTGTGTACACTGACTCTGGGCAAAGGGACAGGTGAGAGAGCCCTGAATTGTTCTCAGATCCTACCCTGCCCCTAACTGGCATATAGTGTATCTTTGGGCAAAGCTTTATCCTGTTCTGAGGCTCAGTCTCCCCATGTATCTAGTAAGTAGACTGATTCCTCCTCCTCTGCATGCCTCCAAATCTCTGGCTTTCCAACTCCTGTCACCTCATGGTCATTGTGGACACTTGGCCCTGGACTTGAAGGTGTGTCCAGAGCAGAGCAGATCCCTGGATTTGAGTGAGCAGATCTTTCGGCCCCTTCAATGGAATCCCAGGCAATCTAAAGCCTTGATCTATGCAGCCAGGCAGTGATGGTTTATTGGCCAGATGGAATAGGGTGGGGAAGGCAGCAGGGATGCAAAGAAGGGACAGGCAGGGGCAGTTGGCCCTCCTCTGGAAGCAGGAGAGAAGAAAGGGATAAGACATGGCCTGTGGAGACAGGTAGACTAGACTCTGATCCCAAGTCAGCCCCATACCATACCGGCTGTATGACCATGGGCGAGTTAGTCTCTCTGAGCCTCAGTTTCCTCATATGTAAAATGGGGATAATGCCACATCCTCACTGGGTTGTGTAGATTCAATGATACAAAGCAGGTAAAGCACTTTGTAGGTTTGTTGTTTTTTTTTTTTGAGATGGAGTCTCGCTCTGGCTCTGTCACCCAGGCTGGAGTGCAGTGGTGCGATCTCGGCTCATTGCAACCTCTGCCTCCCAGGTTCAAGCAATTCTCCTGCCTCAGCCTCCCATGTAGCTGGGACTACAGGTGCTGGCCACCATGCCTGGCTAATTCTTGTATTTTTAGTAGAGACGGGGTTTCACCATGTTGGTCAGGCTGGTCTCGAACTCCCAACCTTAGGTGATCCGCCCACCTCAGCCTCCCAAAGTGCTGGAATTACAGGCGTGAACCACCATGCCCGGCTAGCACTTTGTAGGTTTTCAGTAAACAGGCGGCTAGTATTATTTTACCTTGGCAGTGGGACTCTGAGAAGGCGTGGTCGTGACTCGAGTCTGGAGAGGACTCTGAGAGTCCTGCTGCTCTGACCTCCACACCTATGTAACTTCTCCCACTCTGCCTAGGAAGCCTACCTCTTCCCGTCCCTCCAGAAACAAGGTCTCCAGCTTGCAAAGGGGGAGGGGTCGAGGAAACAAGTCCACCAAAGTTAAGAAACTTGTCTGAATTATGGGAACGCAAGGTGGTTGGGGTTCCTGCCTTGCTCCCTTCTGAGAGTCCTGGAGCCCAAGAAGGACTGGTAAAGGCTGAGCCACAACTGGAATGCAGGAGCCTCTAGCACCGCAGTGGGCAGGGCCTCCAGGGCAAAGGGCAACGGGGGTGCTGGGCAGAGAGCAGGCAGTGGCTGGCAGAGACTCACGTGCCATGCTCACGAGGGGTGGTAGATGTGGAAAGGCAGAACATGGTCTAGCCTGGGGGGCTCAGGAGGGGGGCAGTCTCCCCTGCCCCTCATATGTGTTTCCTGCAAGGCCCCCTCCAGGGTCTTGTCAGCAAAGAAACTTAGGGCTTGCTGAGTTCTGGGAGCAGCCCATGGATGTGTCGGAGGCACAGTCCTCATCCCCACCCCAGGACCTCTGCACTTTGAGATTCATCTCCCTTTCCTGCCTCTCCTCTCTCCAGCCTGGGCTTCCTATTCTGTGCCAGGAAGGTCAGAGTCTCCCCGGGAAAGTGTGCTGTGGCCAGCCTGGGGACGTGTGTGTGACATCAGGGACCAAGCCAAAGAAAACCTGAAGCAGGCTCTGGCCTCCCGGAGAGCTTTGGAGGTTCTGGTCTCACTTCCCGCTCTTGAGCTGAATCCCAAGCCCACTGGGGGAAAAAAAGCAGCCTGAAAAGGCAAACACACAAGCACAGGCCCAGACACTTGCCTCACGGTGAGTTCTGAGCCACAGGCTGACATCCAGCATGGCTAAAGCAGAAGGCAGGCCTGCAGAGGAGGCTGGGGAGGCCCTCAGGTCAGAGGGTGGAGGCCATTGGAGGCCATTCTGCAGGACTGGGACTGCTCACCTGAAAGTTCTCCCGGGGTGTCTTCAGCCAGCCCAAGGGCCTCAAAGGACAGCATCTGGCCCTCTGTGCACCTGGAGCCTTTCCAGTTGCAGGTCTGGCAGAAATGCTGAGGCAGCTCTGCACCTACCCTATCAACGTCCTTCCTGCTCCTTTCTCAGCCAGGTGGCTCTTGAGGAGGATATCTCAACCTTAGTACTGTTAACACTGGTGGGACACAGGCCTCGATTTGCAGAAATTCTATGTGCACCGTTTTGTTTGTTTTTTTTTTTTTTTTTTTTTTTTGAGACGGAGTCTCGCTCTGTCGCCCAGGCTGGAGTGCAGTGGCCGGATCTCAGCTCACTGCAAGCTCCGCCTCCCGGGTTCACGCCATTCTCCGGCCTCAGCCTCCCGAGTAGCTGGGACTACAGGCGCCCGCCACCTCCTCGCCCGGCTAGTTTTTTGTATTTCTTAATAGAGACGGGGTTTCACCGTGTTAGCCAGGATGGTCTCGATCTCCTGACCTCGTGATCCGCCCGTCTCGGCCTCCCAAAGTGCTGGGATTACAGGCTTGAGCCACCGCGCCCGGCCTGTTTGTTTGTTTTGTTTTTGTTTTTTCAAGACGGAGTTTCACTTTTGTTGCCCAGTCTGGAATGCAGCGGCATTATATCGGCTCACTGCAACCTCCACCTCCCAGGTTCAAGCGATTCTCTTGCCTCAGCATCCTGAGTAACTGGGATTACAGGCACCCACCACCACTCCTGGCTAATTTGTACTTTTTTAGTAGATATGGAGTTTCACCATGTTGACCAGGCTGGTCTTGAACTCCCGACCTTAGATGATCTGCCCGCCTCGGCCTCCCAAAGTGCTGGGATTACAGGCGTCAGCCACTGTGCCTGCTCCTGTGCACCGTTTTTTGTTTTTGTGTGTGTGTGTGTGTGTGTTTTTTTTCCAGAATCCTTGCTCACCGCAGGCCCTTTGCAGCACCATCTGCCGAAGGTGGCAATGCCACTGAGTGGCCAGCAGAGGGCGAGATGATGTTCATTTTGACTATGTTCTAAGCTGGGCCTGTTGGGTGGGGCTGTGGCCTGCAAACTCTCTTTCCATAGACCCTCCCACCCTCCCACACACCTTTACTGCCCAAGTCCTGAAGGGATCATGGGGTGAGCAGACAGTAGGGAGACCCAGCTCTGCTGAACTCCCCCACCATTCACAAACCTCTACGCTCCCCTGCCATATACATGTGGCTGTCCAGTGATTTCTGAGCTTTTATCAGTTCTTACTGTGCTTTTATGAACTAGCACCTGGTGATGGAATTTCAAGAAAAATTCAGAAACCGTTTCTGGGCCTCGGAACTTTCTAAAGTCACCCGGTCAGCTTCCCACAGAGCTAGTTGTGGAGCGTCAGGCAATGTTTTGTGTAGGAGGAGCTGTTCCCACCTGATACTGAAGACCCACCCAGGCTCTGGGTTTCCCTGGCACTGAAGATTTTGTCATCTGGAGCAAACACGGTCTCCGTGGGCCAAGGCCTTAGGCACCGAGGGCTATGACCAGGGCTGTGACCAGCTGTCAGGAAATGCTGCCTGCACCGTGCCTGTCACTGTCAGAGCCAGGCTTGGGGCAGCCTGCAGGCCACCTCCTTGACCCCACCCACACACACCTGTGACAAACCCTCAGGCCTTCTGCAGCCTGCCAGGCATCTCTAGGGCCTTAGTGCCTGACCTCCTAGCCACCACCTCTCAGCACTGGGTCTCTTAACCCGTGTCACTGGGACTCAGGTGCCCAGCTTTCACCCAGGACAGAAATCCCAGCTTACACAATCTAGGATACGTGCTTCCCCCTGAGATTGCCCCCTTGGTTATAGGAAGGCTCTGCCTGGGAGGTCTTCTCACATGGAGCTGGGGCGCATCTCCAGGACCCTCCCAGGAGTCCTACCTCTGCCATGGGCAGGGAGAGCTGGCACAGAGCACAGCGGTTCCCTTAGCCCCAGGGCTGCCTTGCAGGGACTGGGGGCCTCCCACCCTATTCTGGTCCACTGCACCCCACAGCCAGGTAACCCTCCAGGTAGCTTTGTCCACCTGGGCACCATTCAAATTTGGGGCTGTATTATTCTATGTTGTGGGGACTGTCTGCACCCCTGGCATCTACTCACTCAATGCCAGTAGCACTATCCCTCCCTGTTGTGACAGCCAAAAACATTTATAGACATTACCAAATGACTTCTGTTAGGGGAGGGGGAGGAGCTGGGGGCATACACTTGCCCCAGTGAAGAACCACTGGTCTAAGCCCTGGGCTCTGCCTCCTAAACTCCTCCAGCCTGATTTCTCCTCACCTGGCCCTAAGCCCTGACCATACATATCTCTTTATCTTGGCTCTACTTCTGCCAATGCCCCCAGCAATCCATCCACCACACTGCGGCTGGAATAATCCTCATAAAATGAGTGAAATACTGCAGTGACAGTGACTCCCCTGGCTCATAAAGTCTATTTTGCTGCAGCTTTCCAGTCCCTGCACCCCACCCACCCCTCACCTGCTTGTCCTCCCTTTGCCATCCGAGCTGTCTAGGCATGAGCTACATCACTTGTGCTGGCGCTCTTACTTGGAGTGCACCCTCTTACCCCATGAATCCCCTTTTACTTAGGACTCCTACAGGGTGGCAGAGCCTCCTGGTTACACACACAGAATCAGGCTTCTGGGTTCAAACCCTGGCTCTAAGTCTATACTAGCTATATGACCCACAACTAGTTAATGAACCTTGTGTCTCCATCTCCTCATCTGCTAAGTGCGGGGGGCAATGATACAATACTTCCCTCATACGGTTGACGGAGGGTGAGGCAAGTTGGTGTACGCAAGGTGCCTGGGGCCTGGTAGATACTGGGAGTGTTTACCAACTCTGGCACTCTTTCCAGCTCTCAGGGCCTGGCACTTACTGTATTTCTTCAACAAGTGGGCAGGGAGAGTGCGCATGTTAGAATTGAGGGGATGTGTCCATGGGTATCAATGCGTGTCTGTGAAGTGAATGTGTGACTATGGTGGGGCGAGAACCAGCTAATAACTTATCAACAGAGTGGACTGGGGAGGCCAAAGCCCTACCCAGGGCCACAGGGAGTTACAGCCAGGGCCAAGGAGAATATCCAAGCCTTTCCATCCATCTGAGTTGGATAGGGGGAGACAGGGAAGTACCCTAGTCCCTAAACACACACACACACACACACACACACACACACACACACAGCGCTAACAGCCTGAACCTGAAAGGGGATTTTTGAATTTTGATGTGTAACCAAATCCTCTAGGAAATCTGTCACAAGTCAGATGCCCAAGGCAAGATCAGACCTACTGAATCAGACCCTGCATGCCCAGCATTTTTAACCTGCCAATTAATCTAAGCACATAAATAGGCCATGAACAAGCTCTCCCACGCCAGGCCCTGGAGCAGTGCGAGGCAGGTTGTTGATGCAGGAGCCACTTTCTCCTGGGAGAAGGGAATCGAGAGAACCCTGGACCTTCCAAGTCTGACTAGTGAGTGAAAGGCCCCAAAGACAGTCCTGAGTGCCAGGATATTTCCCTGGGTCTGGAACAAAGGCTTCCTGGCTCACCTTGCACGCGCGCGCTCTCTCTCTCTCTTTCTCTCTCTCTCTCTCTCTCTCTCTCTCTCTCTCTCTCTGACGCTTTCTGCAGGAGGTGGCAGAACTCAGAGCCATCTGTGTGGCTCAGGGCAGGTCTCCACAGCTCAGTTTGCTGGACTGTCACACTGGGCCTATCATACTCCAGCCAGCCTCCCTAGGGCCAGATTGAACATTAAACAAGCTAACAGCATGGCTGCTTTGTGAACCATAAAGAATCTGTTAGGACAGCGGGCTCTTGAGGCTCTTCAGTTGACCCACGGCTGTGAGGGGGCACAAGTTCGTTTGTGGAGAAATGGGAATGGACAGACACAGTAGAGACATAGCAGTCCCCCGCTGTCCTCCCTCCCACTCAATGTCCAGATGTCCACTCCCGGAGAGCCCTATGTGGTGCTGTGATTGTTTAGGCAGGGACTGAAGAGCGTCTTGGGGTTAAAAAAGCGCCCCTGTAGCCCCTGCCAAAGAACTGAAAACATTTTCACACCAAGACTTGTACACAAGTGCTCGTGGCCATGTTATTTGTAATGGCCCAAGGGTGAAACCACTCAAATGTCCTTGACTAATGAATGGACATCCAAGATGTAGAATATCCATAAAATGGAATAGTGTACAGTCACAGCAAGGAATGAAGTACAGATACATACTATAACATAGATAAACCTCCAATCATGCTAAATGAAGGAAACCAGACACAAATGCCACATATTATATGATTCCATTTACGTGAAATGTCTGGAACAGGCAAATCCATAGAGACAAAAAGTAAATTCGTGGTTCCAGGGGCTGGGGAGAGGGGGAGTGACTTCTAATAGGTATGAGTTTATTTTGGAGTGTTGAAAATGCTCTGGAATTAGATATTGATTGGTAACACACTTTTTTTTTTTTTTTTTTTAAAGACGGGATCTTGGCCAGGTGTGGTGGCTCACACCTGTGATCCCAGCACTTTGGGAGGCTGAGGGGGATGGATCATTTGAGGTCAAGAGCTCAAGACCAGCCTGGCCAACATGGTGAAACCCCATCTCCACTAAAAATACAAAAATGAGCCTGGCGGTAGTGGTGCACACCTGTAATCCCAGGTGCTCAGGAGGCTGAGGCAGGAGGATTGCTTGAGCCTGGGAGGCAGAAGTTGCAATGAGCCGAGATTGTGCCACTGCACTCGCGTCTGGGCGACAGAGTAAGACTCTGTCTCAAAAAAAAAGAAAGACAGACAGGATCTCTTTCTGTAATCCAGGCTGGAGTGCAGTGGTGCAATCATAACTCACTGCAGCCTCATTCCTGAGCTCAAGCAATCCTCCCACCTCAGCCTCCCAAGTAGCTTGGACTACAGGCACGCACCACCACAACTTTAAAAAAAATGTTTGTAGAGATGGAGTCTCACTGTGTTGCCAGGCTGCTAAGATTAGAGGTGTGAGCCACCACACCTATCCCATACCTTTTAAATGTACTGAAACCCTGAATTTCATACTTAAAATGGATACATTTTATGGTATATAAATCATATCAACTAAAAGCGATAACAACCCCCAGAGCCTAGTAACCTGGCTATGCCCTTCTCCAGGCCCCACTGCCTGCTGCACACCCAGCCTGCCAGGGCATGCACCCAGGCAGGATTTTCCCCAGATAGCCATCCATCTTCGCTTAGTCACACTCCCTTCACCTAACAGAACTGAGGGAGGGAGACAGACCACAGCACTTCACAAGTCTCCTCTCTTCTTTGTTTACCCCCTTAAACCCAGTAGCAACCCTGCCAGGGAGGCGTTATCAGTGTCCTGTGGGACAGAAATAATTGAGCCACAGAGGGGACAGGGGCCTGACAACGGTCATGTGATGAGCCAGCGGCAGAACCTGGGTCTCCCGACTCAAGGTTCTTTTTCTCACTAGTGGAACCCTGGTAACATGCCAGGATAGGATTGGGGTCAGGGAGCCTTCCTTCTGAGGCTGCACCATCCTCATCCATTGGGCTTATTCCTTCCTTCCTTCATGCCATACCCTTTCCAGAGCATCTCCTCTGTTCCAGGCCTGCACTGGGGACACAGATGCATCGGACACATGGTCTGTAATCTTCACAGGGATGTTGTGATAGATTTGGGTCCAGGGGACAGATGAAAGAGGTTAGCATAGAAAGATACCAATAGAGACCACATCTAGGGAGGTGCAGACCACACCTTAGTATCCAAGTGCCTGCACTGTGGGAGGGCCTGTGTCTAGGTCACTGAGCCAGTATTATTACATGTATCTATGTGCACGTATTCAACTGCACGCTCTGTGGGACCACAATAGATAATGTGCGTGTAGATGCCCATTCTAATATTGGCTCAGTGACCTAGACACAGGCCCTTCCACTCACCAGGGTGTTTCTCTATGCACAAATGCTTTTCTTTTTCTTTTTCTTTCTTTTTTTTGAGATGCAGTTTTTTGCTCTTGTTGCCCAGGCTGGAGTGCAGTGGCGCGATCTCGGTTCACTGCAACCTCTGCCTCCCAGGTTCAAGTGATTCTCCTGTCTCAGCCTCCTGAGTAGCTGTGATTACAGGCGCCTGCCACTACACCTAGCTAATTTTTGGTATTTTTATTAGAGATGGGGTTTCACCATGTTGGCCAGGCTGGTCTCAAACTCCTGACCTCAGGTGATCCACCCGCCTTGGCCTCCCAAAGTGCTGGGATTACAGGCATGAGCCACCATGCCTGGCCAAAACATTGTTTTTCTTAAAATGGGGCTATTTCAGCATGTTGATACCCCTGTGTAGCCTCTTGATGCCTTCATGTTATATCCTGTACAGGTGGTGTTGGTATAAATAATTCCAGGCACCATCATGCTTGAGTTTCTCAGTAGCCCTAGGAGGTAGTAGGGACAGGGCCAAATACTGTATTGCCACTTTATAAATGAGGAGTCTGTAGGAGAGGGAAGCAATTTGTCCCAAGCCAGCATCAACTCTGTGGCACAGCCAGCACCACGGTATCTCCAGGTGCTGTCACACACCATATCTGAATCTTCGTAAGAACCCAGGGTGGTCAGACATATGGATGAAGACCTGGAGGCTCAGGGGGGTTTCCCAAGGTCACACCAGTGAGGGGAAGAGTCAGGGTTGGAACACAGGCCCCACCCTGGCTCAGTAAGTTGCTGTCCCTGCAGCTGGTCAAGACTGCTGAGCTGGACCCCTCTCGGAACTACATTGCGGGCTTCCACCCCCATGGAGTCCTGGCAGCCGGAGCCTTTGCCAACCTGTGCACTGAGAGCACAGGCTTCTCTTCGATCTTCCCCGGTATCCGCCCCCATCTGATGATGCTGACCTTGTGGTTCCGGGCCCCCTTCTTCAGAGATTACATCATGTCCGCAGGTGAGTGTTTCCACCCCTGAGCAGCTCAGGAAGGTAACACATTTTCAGGAGGGTTGCCAACAGTTCTGTACTTCTTCCAAGAGCGTGTGCAGTAGGAGAAGGAGGCTGGGCCCAAAGAAGCACTTCCTACAGCACCATGCTGGGTGCTAAGTCCATCAGTGGGTTGGGAAGAGGGAGAGGACTCAGGGAGCTCCTAGCTGGAATGGGGTGCAGTGGGGGCAACCCCAGGCCTTGCTGGTGATCTCTTTCATGGGCTCTATGTGCTTTCATAGCCCTTGCTCCCTCACCCCATACCTGACCCACCTTTCTCTTTCCGCAGGGTTGGTCACATCAGAAAAGGAGAGTGCTGCTCACATTCTGAACAGGAAGGGTGGCGGAAACTTGCTGGGCATCATTGTAGGGGGTGCCCAGGAGGCCCTGGATGCCAGGCCTGGATCCTTCACGCTGTTACTGCGGAACCGAAAGGGCTTCATCAGGCTCGCCCTGACACACGGGTATCAAGCCTCTGGGAAGAGCACTCTGGTTTCAGTTGGCGATTGGCAAGGATTTTATTTTGGTGGGAAGAGGGCAGAGACGAATGCAGATTCTATTTTGGTAGAGATTTTCAGTCCATTCACAATGAAGATTATATTTTGGTGTCTCACGCCCAAATACCTAGAAAAGTTTCCACAAGGGAGACTCAGTAATCTAAGAAACTAGGTGGCAATGAACATATTCCACAAAACTGGCACTTGACCTGAGACCTATGATATCTAGAAGAGTGATATTTGGGGTACATTTCAGAGCTCTTCTCCCTACTTGGGATGAAGCATCCTTGAGAAACATGAGCCAGCTGAGGTGGGAGAGATTTTTCTGGGAAAAACAATGCAGATTTTTATATCTGGGAGGACTGTCTGAAGCATGTTGGTCTACCGCTCATGGTGCAACTGGAAAGTTGTGGCCCTGCAAGGGACCTGCCCAGAGAATGGGGCTGTGAAGGTCTGGGAGATAACCCAGGCCTCCACTTCCAGCCCAGGTGGCTGACCTCTGCTCCATTTTTTGGTCACAGAGTCCCTGCAGGAAGCTAAAGGGCCTTTCAGCTTGTGCCTTCTCTGGGGCCTCCCACATGCCCTCTTTCCTCTATTTGTCTCCAGGGCACCCCTGGTGCCGATCTTCTCCTTCGGGGAGAATGACCTATTTGACCAGATTCCCAACTCTTCTGGCTCCTGGTTGCGCTGTATCCAGAATCGGTTGCAGAAGATCATGGGCATCTCCCTCCCACTCTTTCATGGCCGTGGTGTCTTCCAGTACAGCTTTGGTTTAATACCCTACCGCCGGCCCATCACCACTGTGGGTAAGTCCAGGACCAGGCTGGGAGGGAGGAGGCTATGTTGTGTGCTGCAAGGGGACGTGGAGATGGGCCAGATTTATTTATGCCCTAATGGGGCTCACATTCTAGACTGGGAAACATACACATGCAAGCAGATAGAATAGAAGACAGTCTGGGATAGGAACTATAGCAGAGGTGCCAAGAGCAATAGTTGCGACCAGTTGCTGAGCATCTGCTGTGTGCCAGGCACTACACTAGCTGCCCTACATGAAGCAACTCAGCTTATTCTAACAACCTTCAAGGCAGGAAGCCTGTATGCAATGGCACAATCTTGGCTCACTGCAACCTCTGCCTCCCAGGTTCAAGAAATTCTCATGCCTCAACCTCCCGAGTAGCTGGGACTACAGTTGCTCACCACAAAACTCAGCTAATTTTTGTATTTTTAGTAGAGATGGGGTTTCACCATGTTGACCAGGCTGGTCTCAAACTCCTGACCTCAAGTGATCCGCCTGCCTCAGCCTCCCAAAGTGCTGGAATTAAAGGCATGAGCCATTGCGCCTGGCCATACCTTCAAGACAGGAGTTACTATACCCATTTCATTGATGTAAACTGGGGCTCAGAGAAGTTAAGTATCTTCCAAAATATCACACTGTTTTTGTATAACAAAGTTGAGGTTTTTATTAGGATCATTCTGACTTTTTACAATGCCGGAAAAGGTGGGTTTAATTCTTTTTTTTTTTTTTTGAGACAGAGTCCTGCTCTGTTGCCCAGGCTAGAGTGCAGTGGCATGAGCTCAGCTCACTGCAACCTCCACCTCCCGGGTTCAAGCGATTCTCCTGCCTCAACCTCCAGAGTAGCTGGGATTACAGGTGCATGCCACCACGCCTGGGTAATTTTTGTATTTTTAGTAGAGACAGGGTTTCACCATGTTGGCCAGGCTCATCTCGAACTCCTGACCTAAAGTGATCCCCCAGGCTCAGCCTCCCAAAGTACTGGGATTACAGGCATGAGGCACCATGCCTGGCCTCTGAAAGACTTTATAGGGAGAAGTCCATTTATCTCATCTCCATCCATCCACTTGCTAATTGAGCAGACTTGGTAAACCCCTACATCATGACCCCCCACCCGTGTTGTGTGGCAATATTTTCACGAATTTTAATACTTCTGCTGCCTCCAGAACTATCGCCAGAAGAGAGGACAGAGGAGCTGCCTTCCCAGCCAGACAGAACCAGAGAAAGAGATGAGTTAGGTCCATCCTGATTCCTCCCTGGGATAAGAGATCCACTGCAGGTCAGCGTGGAGGGGTAGAGGGGAAAGAAGAGCTGCCTGAGCTATGAACTCACCCCATCTTAGAAATATAGCCGCTTCCAATCATGGCATCTTGGACTCCCCAGATCATATAGCCTGAAGGTGAAGAGCACAACCCCGGGGTCTAAAACCTGGCAGTGGTTCTTCCTGGCTATGTGACCTTGAACAAGTCAGGTAACCTCTCTGAGCCTCATTGACTCGTCTGTCAAATAGGAATAATGACAGTTTTTTATACCCATAGGATAAAAGGGAGTATTTCATGTAAAGCACCTAATACATTGCCTGACACATTGAAATCCAGCCATTGGCCGGTCACGGTGGCTCACACTTGTAATCCCTGCACTTTAGGAGACCGAGGAGGGCAGATCATGGGGTCAGGAATTCAAGACCAGCCTGGCCAACATGGCGAAACCCTGTCTCTACTAAAAATACAAAAATTAGCTGGGCATGGTGGCGCATGCCTGTAATCCCAGCTACTCAGAAGGCTGAGGCAGGAGAATTGCTTGAACCGGGATGCAGGAGGTGGAGGTTGCAGTGAGCTGAGATTGTGCCACTGCACTCCAGCCTGGGCTACAGAGGGAGACTCTGCAGGAAAGAAAAAGAGAGAGAGAGAGAGAGAGAGAGAGAGAAAGGAAGGGAGAAAGAGAGAGAGAGAGAAAGAGAGAAACGGAGAAAGAAAGAAAAGAAATCCAGCCATTGTTATTATATCAGAATCTTGGAGTTGCACTAATGTCTTAAAATTCATTACCTGAGATTAGGGTTGGAAGGAATGGCAGTAAGAGCACTTTTCTGCAGGGATGAACCATAGGGATGGGCACCTGCCCCAATGTCCCCTTCCCTACCCTAAGCCACTGCACGCCTCTATGCCTTGCAGTGGGGAAGCCCATCGAGGTACAGAAGACGCTGCATCCCTCGGAGGAGGAGGTGAACCAGCTGCACCAGCGCTATATCAAAGAGCTGTGCAACCTCTTCGAGGCCCACAAACTTAAGTTCAACATTCCTGCTGACCAACACTTGGAGTTCTGCTGAGCCCAAAGGGCAGGGCCAACATTAGGGAGCCCAGCAGGAGGTGCTGTGCTCTGAGAAGACTTCCTGGAGGTGTTTGTTGAACATATCTGCAGAGCCTTCCCAGACTCCTGCAAATCTAACCCATGTCAGGCTGTAAGTCAGGGCGGGCAACGCAGAAGAGGAGACCAGATTCTGGCACTGCAATCTGCACTTCTGCTACAAGACCTCTGCCAGCCTCCTGCTCCTTGGCTTCTGTCTGCTCCGTGAAATGGGAGAGAGGGCTGGAGGAGAATGTTTTCTGAGGTCTCTGATCTCTGTTGTAATGTCACTCAAACATTATAAAAGGAAATGCAGGGGAACAAAGAGAACAGCAAGGTTTTTATTCCTCTGACCTTGAGTGACAGCACAAAAGAGGCCACCAGCTCCAGTCCCTTCTCCTACAAGACCTGTCATCTTGCACCCTGGATGTCCCAGGTCCTCCCTCTCCATGCTGGAGAGGAGGGGTGGCCAGCAAACCCCTGCCCTCACCCTAGGTAGCTTCAAGTTTCTGGGTTCTCTGGGTGATGGAGTGGCCGCCAGAGGCACACGGAAGGTGGGTAGGGAGGACTGTGCTCTGTTACCAACTGGCTGTATGACTGTGGGCAGGCCTCTTTTCTCTCCTTCTGAGCCTCAGTTTTCCCACTGACTCTGAGTCTCAGCTCTGACATTACATAGGCTGAGAGCTCCATAAGGCGCCTCTTATTCACCCTTTGTAACTTAAGCCCCTGACCTTGGCATAAAAAAGGGGGCTCCATAAATGTCAGTTCAATAAATGAGAGAATTATATTTTAGCATGCTTCTCTTTCTTTCTACCCCCAACCAAGAGGGCTGGTCAAAGCCTTACCCTTGATCCCCCAGCCTGGCCCTGGGGCCCTGTCTCACCTTCCCAGAAGCTGGATGAGACTGAGCCAGAGAAGACCATGCTGATCACTTCTTCCTGATGCATCAACCCTAAGCTTACCACCTCTGGCCCCATTCTGTTGGGAAAGAAGCGGGGGTCAATTTGTTAAGACACAGGGCAGGCCAGCACAGAGAATGGAAACCAGATGTGAGATGTGTGCATGTGTCTGCAGGGGTGTGGGGGGTGTGGAGGGGTAAGATGGGGACAGACACCCTGACCAGAGTTCTACATTCCTGGGTTAGGGCCATGCATCAGTAGGGAGGGAACAGAGCGTTGGACCAGGGTTTGTGACTCTCCCTCACCCTCTAGTGGGGAAACAGACCCTTCCCTGCCTGGAGCAGATCACACCCATAACCACAACACAGGCACTGAGAGAAGTGTACATTTGGGTTTCAGTCCTGGCTCTGGCTCTGCCTCTTTTCTGTGATCCTGGGCAAGCCACATCTCCAAACCTCGATTTTGTCACTTGAGAAATAAATACTATAGTATCCACCTTCAGTGTTGTGAACAGTTCATGAGATAACAAGCTATTCCATGTCCTTTGTGGAATGATGTGCAGTATGTATGAATTAGAAGCCAGGTGACAAACGTGCCCAATGTCTCATGAAAGTGCCTCTTATTATCCTATTAGGCAGCGTGGTATAAGGGTCACAAGAGGAGCAGGAAGAAGAAGCAGTGGAGTTTAGAGAAGGGAGAGATGATTTACAGACGAGGGGAGGACTTGGAGGAGGTGACACATGGGCAGGACCTTGAAGGAAGTGGGAGATTTGCAAAGGAGATAAATAACAGCCCATAGTAATTACCTACTGCTGTATAACGAACCACTTCAAAACTTAATGGCTGGCTGAGCATGGTGGCTCACATCTGTAATCCCAGCACTTTGTGGGGCCAAGGTGGGTGGATCACTCGAGCTCAAGAGTTTGAGACTAGCCTGGGAAACACGGTGAAACTCCCTTTGTACAAAAAGAGAAATACATACAAAAATTGGCCGGGCATGGTGGCTTGTGCCTGTAGTCTCAGATACTTAGAGGCCTAAGGTGAGAGGATTGTCTGAGCCCAAATGGCGGAGGTTGCAGTGACTCGAGATTGCACCACCGTACTCCAGCCTGGGCAACAGAATGAAATCCTGTCTCAAAAAAAACAACAACAATAACCACAGCTTAATGGTTGAAGAGCGTGAGGATTTATTACTTCTCACAATTCTATGGATTCTCTGGGTGGTTCCTCTTGGGTCTTGCAGCTGCATCCAGCAAAGGGGTCAGCTGGGGCTGAGACAGCTAGGATTGCTAGAGGGGCTGGGCCTCTCTTTGCACATGGACACTGGGCCCCTCTCTATACTGAGTGGTCTGTTAGCATTCACTGGTGGCTGATTCCAAAAAATGAGAGCCAAAGCTGCACGGACTCAAGTCCTAGGCTGCACACCTCACAAGCATCACTTCTGCTGCATTCTGTTGGTCAAAGCAAGTCACAACCCAGCAGATTCAGGGAGTAAGGAATAGGATCCCCCTCTGGATGGGAGGAGCAGCAATGTCATATTACAAAAGGGTGTGGTCACATGCAGGGATTCTTACTGCCATGTTTGCAAACAATCCACCAAAAATTAAAAACTAAAAGCCTGAAGCACAACCACTGCCCACCCCAGGCACACACACCCTGGAATTCCCTGTGTGACCATGGCATCACCACTGTGTATCCCAAGGATCCCAGCTCAGCCCTGCATCTCTGCCCTGTCTCCCTCTCGCTCTCCCGCATTGATCCCTCATGCAGAGCCACAGTGAGCTGTATAAAACACAAAGCTGACTGCATCATTCCCTACTAGCATCCTTCCATGACCCTCCATTGCTCCTAGGATAGGGTTTGGACCAGTCTGAATCCACAGGATCAGGATCCAGCAGGAACCAGAGGATAATTTGAGGAGGGTTTAAAAAGGAACCATTTTTTGAAGTGTGTGCACTGTTTCCACCCTGAGGCCTGGAAGGATGAATGGAAGCAGCAGTTCTTGAACCAGGAAGACTCCTGTGTGGGGGCCATTGTTGGTCAAAGGGCATGAGCAGGTCTGGTGACCCTGCAAGGGAGGAGCCAGGAGCAAGCATTCCCACCTCATTCTCCTTCCTCCATTCAGTCTGCTGCCAAGTTCCCCACTGCCTGAGCCCAACTAGAAGCTGCAGGGAAGGAGGGCCTGTGGCTGCAGTCCAGGCATGTAGGCCTCCTGGGAAAGGGAGAAAGGCAAAGACAGGCAGAGTTGATCTGGAGGGGTCAACGGAAGACGGAACACGTCCACCTCCAAGCCCGAGCTTCCCAGCCTGCCATTTGCCACTCTCCAGCATCTGGCCCAGCCTGTCTATCCTCATCTCTCTTCCTCCCTTACTCCATGCTCCCATCACTCGGAACCATTTGCATTTCTTTGTGCCAGCTACAGTGTCTCACCTCTGAGCTTTTGCCCATGATGTCGGATGCCATGGAATGCCATCTCCTCCCCATTATCTCCCCTTTGTCTGGATAATGCCTACTCATCCTCCAATACTGATTTTATCTGTGCAAAAAAGTCTTCCCCAGTGCCTCTGATTGCGAGGGGTTTCCTCTGGCTTCTCCAGACTTTCTGTTCCTCTGCCATAGCCCTTAGCACCCTGGGGAGGAGGTGTTGCTGTCCAGGTAAATGCTGCGCCAATGCCCTTGCCTCTAGTGCCCTCCCTCCAGCCTACCCACAAACAGGACCTGCATCCTGTCTCACAAATAAAACTTAGAACTCTCTAAGTGGTCTCCAGTGCCTCAGGATAATGCCTAAACTCCTCAGCCTGGCATTCAATGCCTTTATCATCTGCCCTCTAGACCCCACCAGCCTCACCTCTGGACCCTCTCCCCTTGCCACCAGTCACTCCCGCCCCCTTGCTGCTCTCTCAGTATACTCTGCTCTTGCACTGGCTTATTTATGGGCACACCGTTCCCTTCCTCCTGGAACACTCTTTCTTCTTGGTCCGGTCAGCGTCACTCACTCGCAAAGATTGCCTCCTTTGTCAAACCTCATCCTACCCTTCAACCCTCAAACTCTGCCCTTTGCCCTGCATCAGCCCTCTTTTGCACTATCTTCGGGGATGAAAGGGTCATAGTTATTCATAGGTGAGTGGACTTCTCTGTCTCCCAGTGGACTGGGAACCCCCTTAGGCCCTTATCCATGGTGCCTTCAGCCCCATTCGACCCAGCTCCACCGCCAGCACAGGACCTCAGCATCCCCAGTGAGAGGGAGTTGGTTGAGTAAATTAATTCTCACATGTGTGCTTCCTCTCAATCCCACCCACATGAGGCCTGGGGCAGGGATCAGGGGAAGGAGACCCAGGCCTTGCCTCTGAGGTGATTAAATTAGTTGTCTATCACTGCATGACAGATCACTCCAAAGCTTGGCTGCTTTAAACAACAAATCCTCATCGACTCTCGGTTTCTGGGGGTCAGGTGTCTGGGAATGGCTTACTAGAGTGGTTCTGGCTTAGGGTTTCTCATAAGGTTGCAGCCAGGCTGGGACTGGGGCCGGAGCTGTGGTCTCTGAAGGCCTGAGTGGGACTGCAGGACCGGCTTCCAGGCCTCCTTGTGTGGCTGTTGGCAGGAGGCTTCGTTGTTTGCTATGTGGGCCTCTCCACAGCACTGCCAATGACATGGATGGCTTCTCCCAGAGTGAGTGAGTCAAGAGAAAGAGAGAGGCCACACTGCCTTTTATGACCTGGTCTCTGAGTCTCACACTATCAATTCCACCTTACTCTCTTGGTTAGATGTGAGTCACTAAGTCCAGTCCACACTCCATACAAGGGTGTGAATACCTGGGGGTGGGATCCCTGGGTGCCAGCTTGGAGGCTGGCTGCTACAGTGATGGTGGATGAGCTTCAGAGGCTAGACTGTACCACACCGATGCTGTTTACTTCTGCACAAGGCAGCTTGCCTTGGAGGACAAAGACTGAGCTAGCCATATAAAGGGGACCCAGAGGGGTGGGAGCAACAGCTTGAGCAAAAGCTGCAGGTAGGAAGGATGACTGTGATCCCCCCAGCCTGGGCTAGGATGGAGTACAAGGTGGCCATTAGACAGACGGGTGCCAGGATGGAAGATAGGGGTTGGGGGAGAGGCTTGGCCAGAGGGGAAAGGTCTCTCCTTCTTTCACAGCAACCTTGGAGGCTTCGTGTTGAAGACATCAATAGCACAAGATGCAAGGAGTATAGAGCCCTGATCTCAGAAGAGGGCTGCCCAAGGGAGCCATCCAAGCAGGAATATCCATGCTGGACTTTGTGTGTGCAAAAACATGCCCTTTTACTGGCTAAAGCCACTGAGATAGGAGTGTGTTTGTTATTGTAATTGGCCTCCCTGACTAATGTGTCAGGAGCTATCCAATGTAAGGACTCAGTTATTAATTTATCACTTCCTAACAATTCTCAGGGGCCCTCAGAGCCTGCCTCAGAGGCCTCACCTTTATGTGGGGAAGGCAACCTCCTCCCCTCCATACATGCACAAATGAAGACAGCAGAGGATGGCAGGATGAGTCAGGCATGGTAGAGAAGGTCAGCAGAGGATGGCAGGATGAGTCAGGCATGGTAGAGAAGGTCAGAGGCCCTCAAGTAATGGGGACAGTTGGAGTCTCCTCTGGAAATCAGCCTGCACTTTGACCTGGGGAGAAGTTCTCAGACATTATTTCCCAAGGGGACAAAGGGCCTGCTGAGGCACAGTCCCTCTGATACTGCTTTATGGTGACTTGGCCAGGGGTTGGCCAGTATAGCACAGCCAGCAGCCACGTGGCAGGCACAAGGCTGCAAGTGCAAGTCAGGTCCACTTGCTCAGTCTCAGCTCCCAAGGGGACTGTGCTTTGTGAGGGCTCAGAAGCAGGAAAGAGGGAGGAGGGCATCCAGATGGAAATTGTTGAGTGAGCAAAGGCAGAGGGGAGGGAAAGTGTGGGGCACACCTTAGCAATAGCTGCAGGTGTGATTCAGGGTGCAAGGGTGAGTTTCAAAGAAAAGGAGGTTAGAGGTAGGTCTCTTTTCAGAAAACTTTTATTGAGTCCTTGCTATGTGCCAAGTGCTGTGGACAGAGTGGTGACCAAGCTGGATTGGGTACCTGGCTTTCCCTTGTCTACTGACTAGTGGAAGCCAAATGTCCAGTCAAGGAGTCAGGAATTTCTCCCAAAGGTAGGGAGGAACCCTGGAAAGTCCTTGAGCTGATGTAGGTCAAGGGCCAGGCCACGTGGGCAAAAAATGCCTTAGGTTGAACTGGGCATTTGTCTTAATGACCTCACAGAAGGGCAGAGTCAGCACCCTGAGCCATTTACTGAGGACCTACTATGTGCTAGGCTCTGAATGGGATGCTCTACATGTTTTATGTCAAAGATACCCACAGTAACCTCTTTATAATAGATGAAGTTCGTTTGTCAGAAAGGTTAAAGGACTTTCTGGAATTCTGGCCCCAAGATGTGGACTGCCTGCTCAGACAGCTATCACATGCTCCTCAATTCTGCCAGGTTCTGGCCTCAGACCCAGCAGATGGCACAATGGAAATGGCAGAGGCTGGAGAGCCAGCTGGGCTGCGTGACCCTGTGCAAGTCAGGTCCAGTTGCTGAGTCTCAGTTTCTTCACTTGTAAATAGTCTTTCCACAAATGGGTGTTCAATAAATGCCAGTTCTTCCTCCCTCTCCCCCTTTATAAATTCCGGGAAATGATTTTTGAAATACCTGTGAGTGTGTGTGTCTATCACAAATGAGGTTCGGGCATTTCTTAGACTCTAGAGTCCCTTCAACCCCTGCTGGAAAACCAACCTGAGTGTTTCCTTTTTCAACAGTTGAACGGGTGCACATTCGGTCACATCTTTAGCAACAGGGTGAAGAGAAAATGATGGCAGGCAGCTCGTTTCTGGCAGCCCCTTTTAGCTTTTTTTTTTTTTTGATACAGCGTCTTGCTCTGTTGCCCGGGCTGGAGTGCAGTGGTGCAATCTCGGACCACTGCAACTTCCGCCTCCCGAGTTCAAGTGATTCTCCTGCCTCAGCCTCCCAAGTAGCTGGGATTTCAGGTGCATGCCATCACGCCCAGCTAATTTTTTGTATTTTTAGTAGAGATGGAGTTTCACCATGTTGGCCAGGCTGGTCTCGAACTCCTGACCTCAGGTGATCCGCCTGCCTTGGCCTCCCAAAGTGCTGGGATTATAGGCTTGAGCCACTTTGCCCAGCGTCAGCCTCTTTTAAAGCAGACCTTAAAAGAACAAAAAACAGCCCCAAAATCCTGTCCCTATCAATAACATGTCAATGATTAAAGATCAAAAAAGCCCCTCCTCTAAAAAAAAAAAAAAAAAAAAAATAGTAAAATTGTCAAAAGCCTGCATTTGGGGATGCCCTAGGTCAATGCTTCTTGAAATGTCTCTGGCAAAGGACCAGATTTTTGGTTTTTGCTTTTTTTCCCAATCCTTCATGGACCTATCCATTTTATAAGACACAATATAAGTTACTAGAAAGGTGAGAAAAGAAAACCAAGACATAGTATGACGTTTTATTATTAGTTTCAACAGACATAAAATTACTGTGCCACATTGCTCTGAAGTTTCTGAACAGTTCCACTCCATTTCTGTAATTATTTTGTCAGGAACCAGTAACAAGCTGTTCATGGATGTGCGCTGGTCTCCAGACCACACTGGAGTAACACAGCACTGCCCTGGAACTCTTTGTTGTGACTAACTGCTGGCATTGTAAGGTTGTTGCGAGTTAAGAAACACAAAACTAACTGGTGAATTGCAAAGTGCTGTACACTAATTGGTTAGGGATGTCATCTTAGCCACTTTCACTCAGGTAAGCTGAGAAGGCTGCTAGAAGGGCAGGGCTTGCCAGAAGTCACATAGCTGGTAAGTGGCAGATGCAGAACTGGCCTCCCAGTTCTCACCCAGTGCCCTTTCCACTCTGCCTTGGGCAGTGGATACGAGGACGTGTCCCCAGGTGCATTTTCAAGGAGGAACTCCATTCCCAGCTGCAGGAAGTCCCGTCTGCCCCTTCTGAGATCACCTCCACTGCAGAGAGCTGTCTCTGCAAGGGTATACAGCCCATGACTCAGCCAGCCAGGGTATAAAGGCCGGGCCATGTCAGCCCAGATCAATACAACTCTGATGGACATTTCAGTTTGACTTCTCTCTCCATCCAAATTTGCTGCCTTCCCTTCCTTCTTGCGGTATTGACTCCAAAGGTTCTCTAATAAACATCCTGTAGGCTACACACCATCTCAGAATCCACTTCCTGGAGAACCCAATCTGTGACATCATGCATATTTGAAGGGGTAAATCCCAGTACGAGGCAGGGAGAGGTTAACTAATTTGTCTGCAGTCACACCATTTTTAAGTGGTGGAGCGAGGATTTGAATTCAGATCTGACTGCAAAGGCTGTATTTTTGTCTAATAAAGTGTGACCTGACTACCAGCTTGGGAAACGAAAGAAAGGATCAGGAAAGTTGGATTTAATCTGTAATATCAAAGATAACTCTTATTTATTCAAAATGGCACAGCCATTTTAGAAGACAGTTTGGCAGATTCTCATAAAGTTAAACACAGGCTTACTATACAACTCAGCAATTGTGCTCTTAGGTATTTACCCTACTGATTGGAAAACAAGTCTATATGAAAACCTGCACATGAATGTTTATGGCCACTTTATTCATAATCACCAAAAGCTGGAAGCAACCAAGATGTTCTTCAATAGGTGACTGGATTTTTAAAAAACCTGTGGTTCAATCCATACAATGGAATCCTATTCAGAAATACAGATAACTGAGCTGTAAATTCACACGATAGCATGGATGAATCTTAAGTGCATTTTGCTAAGTGAAAGAAGCCAGACCAAAAAGGCTACATACTGTATGATTTCACTCCTATGACATTCTGGAAAAGGATAACATATAGGGACAAAAAACAGATCAGCTGTAGGGAGCTATGGCTGAGGAAGCACTGGGAACCTTCTAGGATGGTAGAACAAATTCCTATGATATTACAGTGCTGTCTACTTGATACTATGCATTTGTTAAAAACCACAAGGTAGGCCAGGAGCGGTGGCTCACGCCTGTAATCCCAGCATTTTGGGAGGCCAAGGCAGGTAGATCACCTGAGGTCAGGAGTTTGAGACTAGCCTGGCCAACATGGTGAAACCTTGTCTCTACTAAAAATATAAAAATTAGCCAGGCAAGATGGCAGGCACCTATAATCCTAGCTACTCGGGAGACTGAAGCAGGAGAATCACTTGAACCCAGGAAATGGAGGTTGCAGTGAGCCAAGATCATGCTACTGCACTCCAGCCTGGGTGACAAGAGTGAAACTCTATCTAAAAAACAAAACAAAACAAAACAAAACAAAACAAAACAAAACAAAAAAAAACCACGAGGTAAACTTTAAACTTTAATGTATAGAAATTAAACTTTTGCCAGGTGCGGTGGCTCAAGCCTGTAATCCCAGCACTTTGGGAGGCTGAGATGGGCGGATCACGAGGTCAGGAGATCGAGACCATCCTGGCTAACATGGTGAAATCCCATCTCTACTAAAAAATACAAAAAATTAGCCGGGCGAGGTGGCGGGCGCCTGTAGTCCCAGCTACTTGGGAGGCTGAGGCAGGAGAATGGCGTAAACCCAGGAGGCGGAGCTTGCAGTGAGCTTAGATCTGGCCACTGCACCCCAGCTTGGGTGACAGAGCGAGACTCCATCTCAAAAAAAAAAAAAAAAAAGAAATTAAACTTTTAGAATCGCCCAAAAAGTTAAGGTATCCTAGGGTAGAATGCAGACTGAGGTGATGAAAGAATCTCAACTGTCTTATAAATGTGTGAGAAAACTTCACTGAAGGGAGTGAGAGAACAAAGGGCTGACCTAAGTAACTTTGGGAAAGAATATTTTGGCTGGAAACGGCAAGACTGATGTAAAAATACAATGTCCATAAACACTGCACCATAGTTGGTAAAGCTGAATTTCTCATGGGGGTGCAGGATAACAAGTCTGAAACTAACATACATGTGTTGCAATTGAACACATAAGTAAATAGATGACAAGGGCCAGTTTTCTCACTACTGGAGAAGGTGAATGACTAGAATGATCCATGTGGTAAGGGATTAGAGGGAGACATCAGTATGAACTCATGTTTAGTTTAATACAGACACAGCTGGATAGATACAATTATAAATAGGTGTGCATACATGGGAAATACATGTCTCCTAGCTCTGTCTTCTGAGAGGGACTAGAAACAATGGCACCCCAGTAGCAACTAGCACACCAAGAGCTCAGATCTTGGTTTCTAATACCTTTCTCTAAAAAAAGAATTCCTGGCCGGACATGGTGGCTCATGCCTGTAATCCCAGCACTTTGGGAGGCTGAGGCGGGAGAATCATGAGGTCAGGAGTTCGAGACCAGCCTGGCTAACATGGTGAAACCCTGTCTCTACTAAAAATACAAAAATTAGCCAGGTGTGGGGGTGGGCACCTGTAATCCTAGCTACTCAGGAGGCTGAGGTGGGAGAATTGCTTGAATCCAGGAGGCGGAAGTTGTAGAGAGCCAAGATCGCGCCACTGCCTTCCTGCCTGGGAGACAAGAGCAAAACTCCATCTCAAGATAAATAAATAAATAAAATAAGTAAAAAATAAATATAAATATAAAAAGAATTCCTGAGACACTTAAAGCAATGCCTGACTCTAGGACTGGAGCAGGCAACATGCAAGATGAGCCTGAAAAACCTTGTAGTGCCAGAAAGTAAAGAAGTGCTTTAAAAAAATGATGAGGATATCTCAAAAGGACACAGGGGCCAAACTGAACAAGCTCCCAATGTCCACAGCTGCAACAATTCAAACAATAAAACAAACAACATAGTACTGGGATTATAATCCAAAGTGTAAAATAAATATTCATGAGTACATACTGATATAAATGATTGAATAATAAATAAATGGGAGAGAAGAGACAAATCTCCCTAAGAGAAGAATCCCAAATAACTTCTGTAGATATTCCCCCAAGATGAAGCTCAGCCCTCTCCCAGTTGAACTGGGATGTGCTTAGAGACTTGCTTCCAAGGGTAGCATACGGAAAGAGCTGGGTGTGCAGAGAGGGACAGGGAGTAACTTTGTGGTGAAAACACCTAGAAAACATGACTTAACACCAGTGATAAATGTTGATAGTAAGTACACTTGATGTGTTGTGATGAGAATGGCACGTCACTCCTGTGGCCTTCCTCTCCAAACCCCATAACCCCAGTCTAATCAGGAGAAAAACGTCAGATAAATCCATATTGAGGAACAGTCCACAAAACACCTGACCTGTACTTCTCAAAACTAAACGTCATCAAATACAAGGAAAATCTGAGAAACTGTCACAGACCAGAGGAAGCTAAGAAGACATGATATCTAAATGAAATATGCTATCCTAGATGGGATCCTCAAATAGACAGAAGTCACTAGGAAAAACCAGTAAAATTGGAATAAAATAAGGAGTTTGATAGTAATGTGCCAATCTTGCCTTCTTAGTTGTGACAAATGCGCAATAGTTCTGTAAAATGTTACAAAGGGTAACATTTAGGGTGAAGGGTGTATAGGAATTCTCTTTACTATCTGGGCATCTTTTCTGTAAGTCTGAAACTATTCTAAATTTTTTTTTTATTTTTATTTTTATTTTTTTTTTGAGACGGAGTCTCACTCCATCGCCCAGGCTGGAGTGCAGTGGCCGGATCTCAGCTCACTGCAAGCTCCGCCTGCTGGGTTTAGCCCATTCTCCTGCCTCAGCCTCCCGAGTAGCTGGGACCACAGGCGCCCGCCACCTTGCCCGGCTAGTTTTTTGTATTTTTTAGTAGAGACGGGGTTTCACCGTGTTAGCCAGGATGGTCTCGATCTCCTGACCTCGTGATCCGCCCGTCTCGGCCTCCCAAAGTGCTGGGATTACAGGCTTGAGCCACTGCGCCTGGCCTTTACAATTAAAAGTATATTTACATTGAGAAAAATTGCTGTGAGATATCCTATTAGGTTTCTGCAGCTGTTATAGCAAATCACCACAAACTTGGTCAGTTAAAACAACAGAAATGTATCGTCTTACAGTTCTGGAGGCAAGGAGTCTGAAATCAGTGGCAATGGTGTCAGTTTGACAAGATGCCAGCAGGGCCACTTCCCTCCAGAGGCTCTAGGGGAGAATCTGTTTCCTTAACTTGTCCAGCTTCTAGAGCTACTTTCCTTGGCTCAAGGGCCCTTCCTCCATCTCCACAGGTAGCAGCATCTTCAAATCTTTCTCTCCGCTTCCATCATCACATCATCTTCTGCCCTCTGTGTCTTGTAGAATCTCTCTCTGCTTCCCTCTTATGAACATGTAATGGCATTCAGAGCCTGTCCATATCACCCAGGGTAAGCTCCTATCTCAAGATCCTCAACATAATCACATCTGCAGAGCTCCCTCAACCTTTTTTTGCCATGTAAGCTAACATCCACAGGTTCTAGCGACTAGGATGTAGATATCCTTTGGGGGGGGGGCCATTTTTCAGCCTACCACAGATGCTCAGCAAGTTCTTCATTCTCTCTGAGACTCAGGTACCTCATCTGGAAGTGATATATGCAAATGTGAAGTAAATTAGGAGGTCTGATCTGCCACTGGACTGGTAGAAGGGGAAGGCAGGAGCCTGAAGAGCCCCTTGTCTTGGGCAAATGAGACCTGACACTGCTCCTCTCTTCCCCATGTGTTCCTCCCCTCCACACTGGCCATGTCCTCATGGTAGTATAAGCAAAGAAATCTGGGACTCAGGATCCTAAGTCCTGAGTTCAAGTCCCAGTCCTGTCAGCAACTTGCAGCATGTCCTCAGGTAAGTCGCTTTCTATATCTGGAGTATACAGTGATTCTACAAAACATATATATGTTAATTCTGCCCTGGGAAAAGGGCTGGAGAGGGACTACTGAGATCCATCTTGCCCTGAGAAGTCATAATTATGGGATGTTTATATTCCTGGCATCTTCCCTTTGACTAAAGGATCTGGGTCCCTCCTAGTAACTAGAGCCCAGTGGAAGCAGCAATGCTTAGTAATGATAGTAATGGCAGTAATGGTAAAGGTTTAGGCACTGTGGCTTGTGGGAGAGAGAAGAGGGGAGGGAAGAGCCTCCTGTTTCTTACTTGCTTCTGCCAAGGCCCCATTAGTCTAGACTAGGGGTGAGCAAGCTACAACCTCTGTTTGAATGACTGTGGGCTAAGAATGGTGTCAGTTTGACAAGGTGCCAGTAGGACCACTTCCCTCCAGAGGCTCTAGGGGAGAATCTTTACAGATGAACATTTGAAATCAATGTAATGATAGGAAACACTAACTTTGAGCCCTAGTGAACTGAAATGTCATCTTCCAAAAAAGAATTTCGTTATTCTTATTAGAAGACGTATGTTACCAAAAAATTATACTCAATTATTTACTTTGGGTTTACAGTTAAAATTTTGTAGCCTATGTACCCTAGAACTTAAAGTATAATAATAAAAAAAAAAATTTGTAGCCAGGTGTGATGTCATGCACCTTAGTCCCAGCTATTCTGGAGGCTGAGGCAGGAGGATCGCTCGAGCCCAGGAGTTCTGGGCTGTAGTGTGCTATGCCAATTGTGTGTTCACACTCAGTTCAGCATCAATATGGTGACTTCCTGGGAGCAAGGGACCACTAGGTTGCCTAAGGAGGGGTAAACCAGCCCAGGTCAGAAATGGAACAGGTCAAAACTCCTGTGCTGATTAGTAGTGGGATCACACCTGTGAATAGCCACTGCACTCCAGCCTGGGCAACTTCATGAGATCCCATCACTTTAAAAAAAAAAAAAAAAAAAAAACAGGCAGGGCATGGTGGCTCATGCCTGTAATCCTAGCACTTTGGGAGGCCTAGGCGGGCAGATTGACCGATCTCAGGAGTTAAAGACCAGCCTGGGCAACAGGGTGAAACACCACCTCTACTAAAATTCAAAAAAAATTAGCTGGGCGTGGCAGTGGCCGCCCGTAGTCCCAGCTACTTGGGACACTGAGGCAGGAGAATTGCTGGAACCCAGGAGGCGGAGGTTGCAGTGAGCCGAGATTACGCCACTGCACTCCAGCCCAGGCAACAGAGTGAGACTCCATCTCTAACAACAACAATAACAACAACAAATATCTTGTAGAAACACATTTCATCGCTTGTTATATGAATACCTGCATAATATCCTGGACTTTGCCTTTTGGCCTGCAAGCCTCTATCAGCCCCCAGTTAATGAGTTGTCCTATCTTCCACCTCAAATCTGTCTTAAGCCATCCACTTTCCACTTTGCAGCCAGAAGGATCTTTCCAGTGTAAGTCTGACCATACCATTCCCCTGATTCAAACTTCCCAGTGATCTATCTGTCCAGCTCCTTGGCTGGCATACAGCCCTCGCAGTCTGGTTTCTGTCTTCCTTCCCAGCCACTCTCTACCCAGTCATGTTGAACTTCCAGTTCTCTAGGGCACCTTGCTTCTCCCAGGACCAGCATTTTACACAAGCTGTTCCCTCTGCCTAAGATGCTGTTTACTACCCAAATTCAATTCCTTCTTGGTCTTTTAAGTCATTTTAGACATTAACTCCACCAGAAAGCCATGCCTGATCCAACCTCCCTCCAGGCTGTGAGGTGCCTCCTCTGGGTTTCCATAGTTCCCTGCTTCCTTCCAGCTTAGCATTGATCACACTTCTGTTTTTTGGTGGTGGTTTTGTTGTTGTTGTTGTTGTTTGTTTTTGTTTTTGTTTTAGATAAAGTTTCGCTCTTGCTGCCCAGGTTGGAATGCAATGGCGTGATCTTGGCTCACCGCAACCTCTGCCTCCCGGGTTCGAGGGATTCTTCTGCCTTAGCCTCCTGAGTAGCTAGGATTACAGGCATGCGCCACCACACCCAGCTAATTTTTAGTAGAGACTGGGTTTCTCCATGTTGGTCAGGCTGGTCTCAAACTCCCGACCCCGGGTGATCCATCCACCTTGGCCTCCAGAAGTGCTGGATTACAGGCATGAGCCACCGCACCTGACCTTGATCACACTTTTAAAATGTCTATGGCCTCCACCAGACTGGGAGCCCCTCAGAGCCGAGGTTGGTCTGTTTATGCACTGATGTCCCCACTTCCCAGTGGCAAGGCTCCTGCTAGCTCCTACACTTTGGGGGAGGGAGCAGGAGCTGGGTGTCAGGAGGCCCAGTTCATTTCCTTTCCTGGACTGCAGTCCCTCATCTGTATGATGAAGACTGAAGGCCCCCGGCTGATCCTGTAAGGACTGGGAGTGAAAATTTGGGGGTAGGGACAGTAGTTGAGCTCCCAGACACCCTTATCAGTCCTCTATAGGCAACCCCAGATAGACATGAGACTGGGCTCTGCAACAGGCGTGATCTGGGCCATTCCAACCAAAGGTCAGTCCTCAGTAGCCAGCTGCAACTGGCCTGGCCCTGGACCCTGCCTGCCCATCCCCCTACCCTTTCCTCCCCTGAGACCCAGGAATAAAAAGGATCTTGGCTGTCCATACTTCTGGCCTGGGCTCAGGAACATGTATGCAGACATGTGTGTATGTCTATGGCTATGCTTCTGCAAGAACATCTATATGTGTGTATGGGCTTGTGTGAAAGCATGTACACACCTGTGCATGAGTCCGTGGGTGCATCTCACTGCACCAGTGTGTGTGCTCCACAAGCATAGTTAAGCTAGTATGTCCCTGTGCCCCCATGTGTCTGAGTGTGCATGGCTATGGGTGTGACTCCGTGCATGTTTATCGGCAGGCATTGAGAGGAGACAGGAGAGTCAGCCCTCTTCAGCCCTACCAAACGATGACATCTGGTTCTTTGGGATTCCCCTAACCCTGTTCCCTGCCCTCATACTCCAATGCTCTCACTTGAGTGACCAGCTTCTGGCATCCAGTCTAGAGGGACTCTCCCCTCTTCGCTCATCAATTCAGTGCTTTGCAGGGAGATCTAGAATCCTGAAATAACCAGGATGAATCTAAGGGTGGTGAAGTGGACACTGGAATGCTCCACAAAGTTCCCTTTTACCATTCTGTGTACACCATTCTATTGGCTTTTCTTGCTAACCACCTAACTATGCAACTCTCCTGGCTTGCCTGGTACTACTGAAGACACTTTTTCCCATGTGCAGAGAGGATGTTAAATGTCTGGGAGTTACATTACCCCATTCTCCCCTCAGGTGACCCTCAGACTAAATGGCGAAAGGCACCTGCCTTGCTTTCCATTGGAACAAACTCTGGAGCAAAAGCCACCCCCAGAGCTCCCCTGAGGAATCAGGCTGAGGTTGCACTGAACTTGAGTCACAAGTTTGCTTAGCTTTTCCCCTCCCCTGCCCTGCTTCCCCAACTCCCTCTTTAGATTCTCCCACAGGCATTTCCTTCACAAACCAGTAATCTCAAGGTCGGCTTCCAGGGAACCAACTTAAGACAGAGATGATGAGCCTAGAAACCATGAACCCAGACTATCTTCCTGCACCACCAATATACAAAGAGGACACTGAGGCTCAGAAAGGGGGTGTCTATCTACAGAGGCCCCCTCTTTGCATGCTATACTTGCCCCCTTCATCTCCAACACCCACCTTACCACCACCTCCCCTGCAGGCCTCAGGTCCTCTCTGCAATGCCCTCAATATCCTTGGGTTAGAAAAGTTTCTTGAGCCTGCTTGGATCTCCCAATCCTGGGGGTGCCCGCTTATCTCTCCTTGGAGAGTGAAGCACTCAGGATTGAAAAACAAAACAAAAACAAAACAAAACAAAAAAAACAGAGAGAAATAGAGTTCTGAAGATGGGGATCAGCAAGACAAGCATTCCTCTGCCAATGCCCCCTCACTGTCTCCAAGGGGGGACAACTGGGAGGTGAATGGTGTTCGGGTGGTAAGATCTTACTTCTCATTCTCAGATGAGGCCATGTATGGTAGAAAAGGTACTGTTCTGGAAATTGAGAGACCTCGATCCCAACTTCAACTCTCTTATCACCTGACTGAATAACTTTAAAGAAGCCCAACTTCAACTCTCTCCTCACCTGACTAAATAACTTTAAAGAAGTCAACCCTTCAGAGTTGAAACTTCAAGAGTTTCAAGAGTCAAAACATCTGAGTCAATGCTCTGAAGAACTCCATTTCCCCATCTGTGGAATGGCAGCAGTGGAACACAGAGAAGCGAGGCATTTCAGAGACGAGATTCCAGCCTCAAATTCACTTCCTAGGCACATGGCAATCTCTTCGAATACACAAATCAGTTACTAGCCCCGTTTGTGCCTTAGTTTCCTTATTTGTCAATGGAGATGATCGCAGGACTGACTTCATGGGTTGTTCTGAGGATTAAATGGGATACTTCACGTAGAGCCCTTTGCAGGTCCTCAGCACACAGCAAGCTTTGGATAGCTGGTGGCCATTTTTGCCCTTGTTACGTATCATTCCAGAGTTTTATAACTGGTTTGGTCCTGTGGCCTCACCAACTTGACACAACTCCTATGCTCTGTAAAAGTCAAAGGACATTGCCCAGAGGAGACAAGGTCTGGTGGAAAGGGAGTTTAAAGGGCTTCCATTCTCCCAGTCCCACCTGCCCTGCCTCTAATGCCTTTCCTGGCTTCAGAAAGAAGAAACAGATTCCCCAGGGGCTCTGGGCACACAGCTGGGCGCCCAGGTGAGCTAATCTGGGTGGAATGAGTGTGTATCCTTTCAGGTCTGCTGAATAGCACAGCCAAATCCTATTTCCTTTCCATCTAGTGAAGTGGATAGAAATAATGCAGGCATAACCTTTCCCTACTTTCCCTGCCAGCATTCATTCAGAAAGGATTTTGTTGTTGTTACTGATGTTGCTGTTTTTGTTTTATTGTGATTCTTCAGGTTACAATATGTATTTATTTTGTAGTATTTCTTTAAAATTTTTGAAATCATGGTGAAATATAAGGAACATAAAATTTACCACTGGAACCATTTTTAAGTGTACAATTCAATGGTGTTAAGCACATTCACATTGTTGGGTAACCATCACCAACATCCATTTCCAGAACGCTCTTCATCTTGTAAAAGCAAAACTCCATTAAACAATAACTCCCCACCCTCTCCAACCCCCTTATCTTTGCTTTTTTGTTGTTGATCTGTGCAAGAACTGGGTTTTGTAGTGTCATCTCTTTAATAAATATTCACCAATGGTTTCTTGACCTGGCACTGTACTAGGCCTGGAATGCAGGGGGAGCTTGAGGCTTATCATCAGCTCTGAAGGCTTAGGATTCAGTAAGACCGAAAAAATGGAGGAAATTTTTTTTTTCATGTATTCATTCAACAAAATGTTCCTGACCCTATCAGGCCCATGGGACCAGGAAACAGCAATGGAAGATATACCCTCTCCCCACCCTGAAGGTACTCATGTCCAATGCCAGAGTAAAGGAGCTGGTGTGACCAGTGGCTATCTGGGCTTCACCTCCCCATGCCTCTCTGCTTAGCCAAATCCTACCCCCACACTAGCAGAGGAAAGCACAAACTGCTATGGAAATGCAGGGGTACAAACAACCCATTGCATACCCATAGGTGTGCAGGAAGGCTGAGGGTGGAGAAGAGCTGAGAAAGGATTGATCAAAATTAAAAACTTGTATGTTTGAAAGGACACTATTGAGAAATGTTAAAGATAACCCACAGAATGGGATAAAATATTTGCAAAGCATATATCTGATAAGGAACTGGTATCTACAATACATTAGGAAATCTTGCAACTCAAAAATAAAAAGACAACTTTATTAAAAAATGGACAAAGGATCTGAATAGACTCTTCTCCAAAGAAGATACATAAATGCCCAATAAACACATGAAAAAAAAAATGCTAAACATTGGCCAGGCACAGTGGCTCACATCTGTAATCCCAGTACTCTGGGAGACTGAGGTAGTAAGATCATATGAGGCCAGGAGTTTGAGACCACCCTGAGCAACAAAGTGAGACCCCCATCCCTACACACACACAAAAAAAGAAGAAAAATTAGCCCAGGGATTGTAGCACATACCTGTAGTCCCAGCTACCCAGGAGGCTGAGGTGGGAGGATCACTTGAGCCCAGGAAGTCAAGGCTGCAGTGAGCCATGATTGTCGCACTGTACTCCAGCCTGGATGACAAAGTGAGACCCTGTCTCTGAAAAAAAAAAAAAAAAATTGCCCAACGTCCTTAAGTCATCAGAGAAATATGAATCAAAACTACAGTGAGACACCACTTCATACCCACTAGAATGGCTAGAATAAAAAAGTCAGGTAATAACAAGTGTTGTTGAAGATGTCGAGAAATTAGAACCCTCAAACACTACTGGTGGGAATGTAAAATGGTGCAGGCAATTTGAAAAACAGTCTGGAAGTTCTTCAAAAATTTAAGCATGTGGCCAGACGCAGCGGCTCACGCCTATAACCCCAGCTCTTTGGGAGGCCGAGGTGGGCTGACCATGAGGTCAGGAGATCGAGACCATCCCGGTTAACACAGTGAAACCCCATATCTACTAAAAATACAGAAAATTAGCCGGGCGTGGTGGTGGATGCTTGTAGTCCCAGCTACTTGGGAGGCTGAGGCAGGAGAATGGTGTGACCCCGGGAGGCGGAGCTTGCAGTGAGTCGAGATCATGCCACTGCACTCCAGCCTGAGCAACAGAGTGAGACTCCATCTCAAAAAATAAAAAACAATTAAGCATGAAATTACCATTGGATTCAGCAGTTTCACCCCTAGGTTTATCCCTAGAGAAATGAAAACATATTCACACAAAAATTTGTACACACATGTTCATAGCAACATTATTCATAAAAGCGAAAAGGAGGAAACCACCTATATGTCCATCAACTGATGAACAGATAAACAAAAGATTTGTTTTGGTTAAGTTGGTGCGAAAGTCATTGAAGTTTTTGTCAATAGTATCTCTACAATGGACTATTATTTGATCGTGAAAAGTAATGAAGTACTGATACAGGGTACAACAAGGATGAACCTTGAAAACATGCTAAGAGAGAAATCAGAAAGAAAAGATCACATTTCACGATTCAGTTTAACCATTTCAAAGTGTACAATTCAATGGCATTAATTACATTTACAATGCTGCACAAATACCATCTAGTTCCAGAATTTTTTAAATCCCCGCAACCATAAACCTCATACCTATTCTCCCTTCCCTCCAGGCCTTGGCAACTACAGAGTTTTTGGTGTGTTTTTGTTTTGCTTTTTTGAGATGGTGAAATGTTCTAAAATTGATTGTGGTGATGCTTGCACAACTCTGTAAACATACTAAAATCCATTGAATTGTACACTTTAAATTGGTAAATTGTGTGGTATATGCATCAAATCTCAATAAAGTTGTTACAAAAAAAGAAAAAGAAATAAATAAACTTTGAGAAGAATCCTCTGACATCCCAGTCTTTCCCCTCAGCACAAGTTAGCAGTGGTCAACCACTAGAAAAATTTGCAAACACGGCAACATCAAAACCCAAACCTAGCTCGCCACCACATGCCTCTTTTTCTCTTAGAAATATACATGATATTTGAAATTCCATCAAAAAACAGGTGATACACACACAAAAATATCCATTATCAAGAAATAAAACATGCAGAAGAACCAGACTGAAAGAAGAGTGAAATCATAAGATGTTGGGGCCTGTAATCCCAGGACTTTGGGAGGCCGAGGTGGGTAGATCACCTGAGGTCAGGAGTTCGAGATCAGCCTGACCAACATGGTGAAACCGCGACACTACTAAAAATACAAAATTAGCCAGGCGTGGTGGTGCATGCATGTAATACCAGCACTTGGGAGGCTGAGGCAGAATAGCTTGAACCCAGGAGGTGGAGGTTGCAGTGAGCCAAGATCGCGCCATTGCACTCCAGCTTGGGCAAGAAGAACAAAACTCCGTCTCAAAAAAAAAAAAAAAAAAAAAGAAAAGAAAGAGGTTTTAAAATAACTATGATTAATAAGTGAAAGGATCCAATGGAAAAGACAGACAACCTGAATGAACAGATGGGGAATTTTAGTAGAGAGATGAAAACTGTATTTTTAAAAAAGAGTCAAATGAAGTGCTAGAAATAAAAAACAACATATCAAAGATCAAGTAGTCCTTCGATGTGCTCAGCAACACAGAGATAAAAAAGTATGTGTATTGGACACAGAGAGGGGAACAACACACACACCAGAGCCTGTTAGAGGGTGGGAGATGAGTGGAAGGAAGTTAGGGGACGGGGAGGGAAGTTAGAGGACAGGTCAATAGGTGCAGCAAACCACCATGGCACACATGTACCTATGTAACAAACCTGTATATTCTGCACATGTATCCTGCTTTTTGTTTTGTTTTGTTTTCTAGAAAAAAATTTTTAAAAAAAAGCAAAACAAAAAGAGTATGTATGGGTTGGGGGGATGTGGCAGGAAATACAGCATCTAAGACCTGCAGAACAGTATCAGTCTAAATATGTGTGTAATTGGAGTTCTAGAAGGAAAAACAGAGAAGAAAAGAGAGAAAGTTCAAAGAGACAACGGCCGAGAATTTTCCAAATTTAATAAAAGACAACAAATCACAGATCCAAGAATTCCAGAGAGCCCCAAGCAGGATAAATACAAAATATATACCCACCTAGATACAAAAAACACCAAACAACAAAATCAAAAGTAAATATTAAAGATAACCAGAGAAAAAATGAAATATTACATACAAAAGAACAAAGATAATATTTACTGCAGATTCTTGTCAAGAGTTTTTGCAAGGCAGAACACAATGGAGTGACATCTTCACTAAAGGGAAAAAGCTGTCATCTCAGATTTCTACTCCCAGGGAAAATGTCATTCCAAAATGAAGTTAAAATAAAGACTTTTAAGACAAAGGCTAAGAGAATTAATTGCCAGCAGACTCGTACAACCAGAAGTGTTAAAGGAAATTCTTTAGGTATAATACCAGATGGAAAATCAGATTTACGCAAAGAGATAAAGAGTGCTGGGAATTGTAAAAGAAAACAAAGGTCAGGCATGGTGGCTCATGCCTGTAATCCTAGCAAGTTCGGAGGAGGCGGAGGCTGGTGAATCCCCTGAGGTCAGGAGTTTGAGACAAGCCTGGCCAACAGGGAAAAACCCCTTCTCTACTAAAAATACAAAAAAATTAGCTGGGTGTGGTGGAACATGCCTGTAATCCCAGCTACTTGGGAGGCTGAGGCAGGAGAACTGCTTGAACCCGGGAGGCAGAGGTGGCAGGGAGCCAAGATTGCGCCACTGCACTCCAGCATAGGCGACAGAGCGAGACTCCCTCCAAAAAATAAATAAATAAATAAATAAATAATAAAAATAAAAATAATAAAAAAGGATTGGAATCAATAATCTAAACTTAAGAAAAAGGGCAAAATATCAAAATATAGCCAAAGCAAATGGAAGGTATAAAGATAAAAGCAGAAGTAAATGAATCTGAAAACAGATACATAGAGAAAATCATTGAAACCAAAGAGTTTTATTGAAATAAATAAAATGGATAAATTTCTAGTCAGATGGGTCAAAAAAAAAAGTAAAGACACAAATTACCAATATCAGGAATGAAAAAGATATCACTAAAGCTCCCACAGATATTATAAGAATAACGAGTGACTATTATGAACAACTTTCTGCAAATGTATTTGATATCTTATGATAAATGTTCTAATAGAGGCCTCAGAAGCGGCCAAGTCATTTCTTCCACATCTGTGCCTGGTCTAATTGTGAGGCTTGGGACAGCCATGACGGGAAGGGCCACACAGTGTTTAAACTGCTGTGGGGATCAAGCCTCCAGCCCCAAGTGGATGGGGATAGCCTGGCAGAGGCCACACTGTGGTAACTGACCAGGTTCAAAATCTCAAGTTTATCTCAGGTCTGAGCCTGTTTCTCAACATCAGGTACACAAGAAATGGTGGCCATGGACTTAATTCTGGAGATTGCCCAATGGCAGTGTTGGAAAACCCCCACATTTAGGCTTTTCTTTCTGTCCAAGCCACGTTGGACACCATCTGACACAGGGTTCTCTCTCTCTGTCTTTCTCTCTCTCCCCATCACCCCACCACTCCACCCCCTTTTCCATTCAGGCTCAGGTAAATAGAATAAGAACAAGTAAGGGCTTTGATATCAAAATAACCAAGATTCAAGTCCCCGCTCTCCTCTAACTAGCTACCACTTCTCTAAGCCTCAGTTTACTCATTTACTTTTTAATGTTGCGATCTCACACCTCCAAGATTGCTGTAGAGGTTAAATAACAAGATGCATGTATACTGTTAAGAACAAGGTCAGGGCTAAGTTCCTATCAGTCTCTGGTCTCTTCCCAACTCCAATGCAGATTACTCCTCCGTCTTAGTTTGACCTTGAACTTCAGAAGCTCCAGGAAGCCAGGGACTAGGTCTGTTTTCTTCTCACCATTGTATCTGTAATACCTGCACAGGTTTTGCAAGGCAAAGAGCGTGTATATAATAACTGTGTTAAATGAATGAGTGAATGAATAAATGGATGAATGAATGACAACAGTCATTCTAGGTACCATGAGATTTAATACTGGATGCCACAATGTATTTTCCAAGTTCCCAGAGTGCACATGATTGCAGAGGCAGGAATGGGTAATAAGATGGATAAGATCCAGTCTTTACCCTTGAGCAACCCATAAATGTTTTCTGATGACTTCCTTGTGCCAGGTCTGCTCAGAATCACCTTTGTCCCTGCCTACAGTCAGGTGGAGGGGGAGGAATGCAGACAGATACATTATTTGGAGGTGGCTCACGCCTGTAATCCCAGCATTCTGGGAGGCCGAGGCGGGCAGATAACTTGAGGTCAAGAGTTCGAGACCAGCCTGGCCAACATGGTGAAACCCCGTCTGTACTAAAAAAAAAAAAAAAAAAAAAAAAAAAGTCAGGTGTCCCAGTTACTCGGGAGGCTGAGGCACGAGAATCACTTGAACCCAGGAGGCAGAGGTTGCAGTGAATCGAGATTGCACCACTGCACTCCAGCTTGGGCGACAGAGCAAGACTCCATCTCATATATATATAAAACAAACTGTTTGCTTCTCCAAAATGTGGCTTCTTCAAGCTGTGAGCTTCTAGCAGGGAAGGATTCTACTCCCAGATTTCCAGCCCAAACCCCAATGTTAAAGTTTTTGTTTGTCTGTGTGCTGCAAGCAGCAGAAGTGTTAAAGTTTAAGTGAAAGTTTGAAAAAGGGGTATGTGTGGTTGTAAAGAAGGCTTATTGGAGGAAGATGCATCAAGACAGGACAGATGGGCAGGGTGTGAAAAAGGGGGAGCTTGGGGAAGGGCTTGAGTTCAAGAGCACAGTGTGGGCAGTGACCCAGAGGTGGAAAAGCACGTTCAGGGGCACAGCAAGTGACCTGATGGGTCTAGGGAGCTGGACCCACATCAGAGCATGGTGGTGGGAGAGGAGTGAAGGCGGCTGGAGAGAGTGGCAGGAATAGGATCATGTGAGGCCTTGAATGCCAAGTTAAGGAGCTGGGGCCTCATCCTAAGAGCTATGGGGAGCCATGAGAAACAATGGGTTGGTTTCTGTGTTCCAAAGCTCATTCTGGGAATCTAGAGACAGGGGACCAGTGAAGAGGGTAGTACAGCTGTCTATGCAAGATGGCATGGCCCAAGGCAGAAGAGAGGGAGAGAACTGTTTCCTGGTTGTTGGGGGTGGAGGTATCAGTGTGAATGTTTTTATATGCATCCATGAGCACAAGCAATCTTTCTCAGAGGGTCAGCCTAAAAAAAAACCCAGCCCTATTCAGTTTCATGACCCAGCATACCCAGCAGCCTGGGGGAGGCCAAAGTTACCAAAGAAAGAGACTGAGAGGCATTCAGTCAAAGCCTGACTTTACAGTTCTTCCTCACCAACACCATCCTGCAGATTCACATTCTTCTACAGGCTTTCAGGGTGTTTTAATCCCAGTTATCTCATCCAAAATATTTGCTTTTCCGCCTTTCTTTGTGTTTCCTGTATGCCTCATGTCAGCATCCTTGTTCAGGTCACTTATTAAAAAAAAAATCCATAAGGCCAGGCTGAGGTGGAGCCTGGAGTGACCAGGAAACCTCACTCTAGAGTGAACTCCTACCTGAGGCAGCTCCTCCTCCCTAACAGGGCCCACACTGACCTGCTGGTCACCTCCCTGCTCAGGACTCTTCTGATACCATAGACCTAGTCCTAGGCCAGTTTGGGAATCTAGAGAGGCCATTGGAAAGAAAACTGATACGTGGATACCACCCCTCCTCGGTGACTCGATCGTAACTCCTGATAACTCAGGGTTTTGTTTGTTTGTTTGTTTTTTCTCTTGAGGGCCAGAGAACATCCTTTCTAGAATGCAGTTTATACAATTGACCTCAGAATAAGGCCAGGATTTTGCAGCTATTATAGAGCATAGTCTCTGGAGGCACACCATCTCAGCTTAAATCCTGGCTCTGCCACTTCCTAAGCTATGTGACCTTGGGCAATTTTTTAAAACTCTTTGTGTCTCAATTTCTCCATCTGAAAAACGGACTCATATAGTATCTACTCCAAAGGGTTGTTGTGAGGCTTAACTAAATCCACCCACGTATAGTAACTGGCAGACAGCAAATACTCACTGAAGTTTAACACCTGTTACTGCCTGCTGTAGTTCATGAAAACTGTTGCATCTCCTTTTGGAAAAATCAGGATGGCACTAACCCACCTCCAGTCTCCCAACCGCTTCTCCAGCTGAACAGCATTTCCTAGAGATTACAGATTTCTGTAATCTGCAGGTTCTCTGAGATGCAGTTGGAGCAATTTAACACAGCAGAGCAGTCCCATGCTCCACTGTAGTCTCACTACAAAGCAGTTCAGCAGCGGTTCTCAAAATGTGGGCTTCAAACTAGCAGTATCAGCATGTCCTGGGAACTTGTCAGAAATGCACATTCTCAGCCTCCCTCCAGAACCTACTGAATCAGAAACTCTGGAGGTGGAACCCAGAAAACTATATTTTAACCAGCCCTCTGCTAATGTTTGAAAACTGCCAAAACATAGTGTAGCACAGTGGTTTATTTAGATAGATATGACGCAGTTCATTGCCCGCTCCTTCTCCACAAAGGGTTCCTGATTCCCCCAGAACCCTCTTTTACTGACATCTCTAACTTCCTCCCTGTATTACTGTTGTCCATGCTCAAAAGTGCTCAATCCTCCCTGGATTGCAGGTTCCCTGAGAGCAGTGTTGGGTCTTACTCATCTCTGCACTGGGAAGCCCAGGGCCTGCCACAGGGGCCTTTGCTTAGGAAAGACGTGCTAAGTCAAGCATGCGACATTTTCAGTTTCCTCTGACTAAGCCTACTATTACTGAGCCTCTGTTCCTTCCAGGACCCTTGCTCAAACAGCATTTTCCTTTGTGAATTGTGGTGATCTCCTATGCTAAGATGCCTGGTTCTTTGTCATTTCTAGTGTCCTCCAGTTCCACTGCCTTCTCAGGCATTTTACTCTTCTCTCTCCCTTTATGTTTGTTCAAAGCCCTTTGGAGAAGGTGTCAGAACTCTAGGCAAACCTGTCCTCCTAATCCTTATTTTCAATCATAATACTTCTACTGGTAACAATAGTACATGCCAGGCCCTGTCAAGTAGTATATGCCAGGCCCTGTCCTGGGCATTTTTCATTCATTCATTCATTCATTCATTCATTCATTCATTCACTTAGAGACAGGGTATTGCTCTGTTGTCCAGGCTGCAGTGCAGTGACACGATCATAGCTCACTGCGGCCTCTAACTCCGGGACTCAAGCAATCCTCCCCTCCCCCAGCCTCAACTGGGACTACAGACACATGCCACCATGCCTAGGTAATTTTTTTTTTTTTTTGGTAGAGATGGGGTCTCTCTGTGTTGCCCAGGCTGGTCTTCAACTCCGGGGCTCAATCGATCCTCATGCCTCAGCCTCCCAAAGTACTGAGATTACAGGCAAGAGCCACCGTGCCCATATGGCACTTCACATTTGTTATTTTAGTCTTTACAACAACCCTAGGAGGAAGATGCTTATTCCCATTTGGATGGAGTACAGGGAAACTGAGGCTCAAACACAGCAAGCGACATTAACATGTGGCAAGGTGGGGGCTTATTCAGTCTGGGGGCAAGTCAGGGTCTGGGTGGATGGACCAGGAGAAGTGCCTTGTCTAGGCATATGTATTCATATAAAAATGATCCACCAACAAACCTGTTCAGTGCCCTTGCTCAGGAAGATGGGTCTGACCAGGTCCCAGCCCACCAGGGTGCCTTTCCACAGTGTGCAGGGGACATCCGCCTTAATGCCCATCTTCAGTGCATCCCCCAGCCCAGCACTTGCTATTCTGTGCAGCGGGAGTTTCAAACTGTGTTCCACAGAGCCCTGGAGATAGGGTGTGTGGGCTGGGCAAGAGAGAGACAGACCCTGAGGAACTGTGGGACTACCCCAGCAGCCTGTCATCCCTGTCACTTCTTGGGCTCTCAAGGCTGTATTTGAAGAAATGCTTTCGGCCCGGTGCCAGGGCACGCGGCACACGCCTGTGATCCCAGCACTTTGGGAGGCCGAGGCAGGCAGATCACGAGGTCAGGAGATCGAGACCATCCTGGCTAACATGGCGAAATCCTGTCTCTACTAAAAATACAAAAAAAATTAGCCAGGCGTGGTGGTAGTCCCAGCTACTTGGGAGGCTGAGGCAGGAGAATGGTGTGAACCCGGGAGGCGGAGCCCGTAGTGAGCCGAGGTTGTGCCACCACACTCCAGCCTGGGCGACAGAGCAAGACTCCATCTCAAAAAAAAAAAAAAAAGGAAGAAATTGTTTCACTGCTTTTAAAAAGCTAGAAACTACTGCTGAATGATAATTGTCATTTTAGGTGTCTGTTTCTTCCCCCAGAATGCCCCTGGGGAGCAAGAACTGTACTCACAGCACCCAGCACAAGTATGGGGGGGTCTCAGGAAAGGTCGGCCAGATAGGAGGGCAGATGAGAAATGAATGTACTGAGAGCTCTCTGTGTAATATCCCCTGCCCCACCCCCACCCCACCCCCAATTCCTGTAGGGAAGAGGCCTTGAGAGAGTTGAGCAAGAAACGAGCAGGCAGAATGATGCAAGGAGAGCTGTCTGTACACATTGCAACAGAACTTTCTAAAACAAGGCTGGGGCTGCTCCCAAGGGTCTCAGCCCTGCCCTATTCCTCTACTGTCATCCAGACCTGTCACACAAGATAAGGCCAAAGGCCATTACCAAGCCCTGCTAAGGCCTGACCTTAGAGCTGGCAGGTCAATGCTGTTGGGTTCTGGGTTGAAACCTGGAGCCATCTTCAATCACCCGCTTCCTTCCTTTCAGCCCTACATCCATCTACGCCATCAAGTCCTAGAGACTCTAAAGCTTCAGCATCTATCAAAACCACCCTTGCTTCTCCTTTGCCTTGCCACCCCTTCAGTTCAGGCTGTGTCATCATTATCTCTCTCCTTCCTCTCACCTGCCTCCCTCCCTTCCATCCAGTATCACCCAGGTCCCTCCTGTAGGCCAGGTCCAGTGTTGGGCCCTGGGACACAGAGAGGACTCTAATTCTACTTGGTCCTCAAGGAGCCTCTCCAGGAAGAATCAGCTGTATAAACATTAAGAGTTTCAGGTGTTCTGAAAGAGGGAAGCTGGAAGTCTGATGCCAGCACAGAGGTGGGGAGGGTCATTGTAGGGCCACGTGCTGTCCACCTTCCATCACGCCCAGCCCCACTCTCCACCTTTCTCCACCCGCACTCTCCTTGGATATTCTGTGTGGCATCTGTAGGCTGCCTTACCCTCTGGGCAATTAGAAGTTCTGCCAGACCAGGCTTGGTGGTGCCTGTAATCCCAGCACTTTGGGAGGCCGAGGTGGGTGGATCACCTGAGGTCAGGAGTTCGAGACCAACCTGGCCAACATGGGGAAAACCCATCTCTACTAAAATTACAAAAATTAGCCGGGTGTGGTATGCGCCTATAGTCCCACCTACTCAGGAGGCTGAGGTAGGAGAATCGCTTGAACCCAGGAGGTGGAGGTTGCAGTGAGCTGAGATCACGCCACTGCACTCCAGCCTGGACAACAGAGCAAGACACCGTCTTAAAAAAAAAATGTTCTGGCAGAAGACAAGGACCTGAGTTGGAGACAACCCAGGTCACTGTGGGTTGTCTGTGCCCCTTCAGCAAAGGCCACAGCTTCCATGTGGCAGCCCTCTCCACTCAGCCCCCACTGTACCTGCAGTGTCCTCCTCTTAGTCCTTCAGGCCAGACTCCCTATGAGGTGACTAGTCCTGGGCTACTGCCATCCCTTGAGTTTTCTCTATAGTCTGCTTAGGTCTTTGCAAACATCTTTTGTATTAAACTGTCCTCAAATTACCCAATTTGGGTGGGCTGTTTCCCACAGGGACACTGACTAATATAAGGCAGACGTAGTCAGGAAGGGTGCCATGGAGGTGACAGTTAAAGATGTGCTTGCCTGGACAATGATCTTTCTAAAGCATAAAATTCCTGCTAAAAACCTCTATGGCTCCCCATTGCCATTGCCCTGAGAATAAAGTCCAGACTCTGTAGCCTGCCACCCAAGACTATATACCATCAGACCCCTGACCACGAAGTAGCATGTGGGGAAGTCACCAGGAAGAGGGACAGTACGGAGCTTGGAAATGGGAGGCAAAGACTTCCAAGAGGGGTGCATCCATGCCACACAGCTGCTCTGGCTGGCAAATTCCTGAGAGTAAGGAGGCGGGTGAGTTTCTAGGCTAGAGGGCTATGCCAGGCTGCCTCTGCTTGCCAGAACCCTGCCCGCCCACTCTCCAAGTGAGTTGAGCACTGAAAGGAGTTTAACCCCAGTGGGCCCTAGCTTTGGGGCATGAGAACTGGTTATATCCCAACCCTATTTGGCAAGCTATTGGATTTCCTGAGCTTTCGTTTTGCCAACTGCAAAATGGGACTAACCTCCCAGGGCTGTGGGGGAAGTGTAAAGGAGGCAACGGATGGGAATTTGCTTTCGTCCAGTAGTTCTGCTGTTACAGATGCTCCCTCTCCCAGCCTTGGGAGGCAAGAAAAGCGTACAGGTTTGAGGCTCCGGAAGACTCGGTGTGAATCCCAGCTTTACTACTTACTCCCTATGTGATTAGGACAGGTCACTTCACTTCCCTGCACCCTATGTGCAAAGGGGTGGGGGTGATCACCCCTTGTGTGGTGGTTGTGAGGACTGGGCAAGCTCACACAAGCCAGGGCCTAGCACAGAGAGGGAGCTTGGTACATGTTTGTTTCTGTCTTTCTACCTGTGCCTCTCTTAGGGCAAGTGTCCTGTCTACTTTATAGGCTGGTCACTTACTCTCCTCATGTGTGCAATGGAGGCACTAAGACTGCCATCACTGAAACGTATCTCAGAGGTGCATGTGTCAAACCTCTCACAAACTACAAAGCTGCACGTGGAATCCCCAATGGCAGTACAACACTGGTGACTGAAGTGGGTGGAGGATGGGCCATCCTTGTGGATGCCCCTCTGCTCACAACCCTACTTTGGTCCACCCCCTAACAGGATGAAGTCCAAGCTTCTTGGCGGGACCACAAAGCCCAACCTGGTCAAGCCCTTCTTGGAGGCATGACTTGACCAATCTCTGATTTGCCCAATATACCCATGGCTTGAGAGATGATGAAGGAAAGGTAATCAGGTACTAGAACACATTCTCACAGCTGTCCTGCTCACACACCTGCAGGAAGAGCAGGGCTGGTCCTTACAGGAGTCTAGGGATGTCAGGAAGCATGGGAGGGGGCCAGGAGAAGTCAGACGGGTGTGAGCCCCCCTTGCCCCACCTCACACAGGGGAAAACAGTCCCAGGACACAGGAAGCTGCCTTTCCGGGCTACTCTAAGTTTGGGTCTGTTTTTCCTTCCAAATCCAACTTGGACCAAGCTGTTTAAGCAGTACCCATGGGCACGGTGACTGGAGGCCAAGGGGAAGGAGTGTTCTAGAAGCTGGGATGCCAGGGGCTGCTTGCTCTGTGAGGTGGCACAGAAGTAAGCAATTGTGACTCTCAGCCCTTGGACTCATGTCTGCATCCTCTCACAGATGTTCCTTCCCAATAGGCCTTGGTAACCCCAAGTCTTGCCATTTAAGACAACGATCTCTTACATTACAACACAGTGATAACACTCTTTTACATGCTGTGATTTCACTTTATCCTCAAATACTCAAGTGAAGTCAGCAAAACAGAAACTGTCACCTCCATTTCATAATGCAGAATCTGAAACCTAGACAAGATAGTGATACTGACTTGCCCAAGGTGAGTGGGTGGGCCATGAGTTCCAGCCCAGGCCTCCTCCACAGGAGACCCTTCCAGAGCAGAAACAAGCCACAGACTGACCTGGGATCTTCCAGGTCAGCAGGTATCTTGCCTCCAAGAGCACTCTCTCTGAGGAGAGGATGCCAGGATTTATTGGCACCTTCGGTATCCTCCTGGCTTCACTCCTCTTTGCCCAAAAATAAACCACACCTGTTTCTACCTCCCAGCCTTTCCACATACCAGTCCCCATGTCTCCCCCATCCCCCACACACGGCATGCCACTAGCCTACTCTCAGTTGCCTAAAAGACACTAAGATCTTCTCAGCCTCACGGCCTCACCACATGCTGGGAGCTCTGCCTGGGATGCTTTTCTTTCTACTCTTGGCCAATTCGGGCCTTGGGGCCCAGTGACATAGTTGAGAGATTTACCCATGGCCTTGAGAGGGCTGAACAAATGGAAGCTCTCCAGGTTGCACCAGAGGCATCTATTACCTGCTGCCCTGTGCCTGTAACTTCTGTCATTCTCCCCTCCCCCTGTGAGAAAATGATAAAGACCACAAAGGCAGGGACTTCCTCTCCTCTTATGCTGGGATCCCACAGCTAGCTCGCTCCAGCTATGCCTAAGAAATCTGTCTTATCACTGATGTGCTTGTTGTCCCCACTCATTCCCTGAGCCTCTCATCCAACAAGTCACTCCACCACATTCTGGTGGACCTTGCTTCCTATGCTCTTCTCTAGATCAGGCCTTCCCTCCATTCCCTCTACCACTGCCATGCCTTGAGGCTCATCCTCTCTCACATGGATCCCCCCCACAGCCTCCCCACTGCCCTCCTGGCCTACAGCCTCTCCTGTCCATTTCCCATACTATGGCTAAGGACTCTTAAAACCCACCTGACCAGTCATTTCCCTACTAAAGCTCTCCCAAGATCCGGCTCCCCTCCTGATGTCTCAAGAGTGGCATTCCCCAGCTTCTCTCAGTTCAAGCACCCGCGCCTCTCACTTCAGCCTCATTTTCCACAGTTGCCTGGGCTCCAGCCACTCCAGGGCCCCCAGCCCTGCCCCAAACACGATGGCTTTTCTAACACTTTATGCCTGTCTTTCTGTTTGCCCTCACATCCTCCATCTGCAAAATTCCTACTCATTAATGGGCAAACAATTCTGGAATGCCTTTTATGTGCCAGACACTACCTAGGCTCTTTTTGTACCTTATCTCGTTTATTTCTCAAAGTACCTCACAAAATAATAATTATTATTCCCATTTTACAGAAATGGAAACTGAGGCTCAAGAGAGGTAGGGCGAGAACTGGGCTCCTAGTCTATCTGATTCCAAACCTGCTGTGCACCAACCTCTCTGGGAAGTGCACTAGCCCCCCCACTCCCCCAGCCCAGGGCAGAGTCTTCTCTCCTCTATGGTTCCATAACCCCCGGTTTCTCGCTTGTCCTGGCCGTTGTCACCAGTGACTGTGTGAGGCTGTCTCTGCTGCCCTCCAACGTGGGTATCCCAAGGGCAGAACCTGGGCTGATCTGGCTGGGTCCCCAGCACCCAGCAGGGTATAGGTGCTCTGTGAGGTTTCCTAATAAAGAGATGGAAAGCCAGAAGCAGTTTGGGTGGTTGAGATACCCAGCCCTAACCTAACTAATTCCGATACCAGCGACCAAAAGCGGAACCTTCGCATCTTTGCTGCCAAAGTACAGCCCCGCCTAGAGGAAAGGCCCGACCCCCTGCAAGTCCTCGGCCTGCACCGCACGTGCTTGGTTTTCCCCGCCCAGGTACCGGCCGCCGGGCCGTACCAACCTCCGCGGGGAAGAGCCCGGGGCGGACTGAGGGAGTGGGGGAAATAACCGGGCGCGCCCCTTGGAATGAGGGCTCAGAGTTTCTCTCTTCTCACGCATTCCCCGGATCCACGCTGAGCAGCCTGCTGGCCCGCCCCGGGCCCGCGCCGAGCCGAGCCGAGCCTCAGGTGCTGTTCCCCCCACAAGCAAGTGGCGCGGGCCGCGGCTTGGAACGGCCCGCCCCGCCCCTCCCACCGCGTCGGCGCCCGCCCAGTTGTGAGGTGATAAAGTGCCGCGCTCCCGGACGCCAGCACCGCGGTCGCAGTCGCTGCTGCGCCCTAGGTTGTTTCTCCCGCGCCGCCTCTGGCCGACTGGCCGACCGGCCGCGGCTCCAGGTGTCCTAGCCACTCAACCTCGGCGCCGTCCCGGGGCCCCCGTGCTCTGCGCGAAGCCCTGGCCCCGGCGGCCGGGGCATGGGCCAGGGGCTCGGGGTGAGGCGGCTTCCCGCGGGGCCGTGACTGGGCGGGCTTCATATTCAGCCATGAAGACCCTCATAGCCGCCTACTCCGGGGTCCTGCGCGGAGAGCGTCAGGCCGAGGCTGACCGGAGCCAGCGCTCTCACGGAGGACCTGCGCTGTCGCGCGAGGGGTCTGGGAGATGGGGTGAGTGCCACCGCGCAGGGGTTATGGACCTGCGAGAAGATTTTCTGGAAAGGGCCCTGTGGCAGGCTGGTGGGTGCTGATGAGTGCACGTTCATTCTCCACCCTGGCACTCATCAATTGTTGCGACCTCTGTTACGTCACTTTCCACCCCCGGGCTTGTTTCCCTCATCCGTGAGTTGGGAGTGGTACCACCCACCACTCTTAGTTATGAGGGATATTCGAGAACTCCTCCCCAGCCCCCACTGCGACTGGTGACCCCTTCACCAGTTAGAGCTAGCTTTGGCAGTGAGAGACTGGATGGGGCAGGATGGCACGGGTTTTGCAGTCTCCTGAGACAGCCACCAGACGGGGGACATGCCCGCCTGGAACAGGTGTGTCTGCCCTGTCCTCTGCCCCACGCCCGTCCTCTCGCCCAGGCTCTGGAGCCCACACAGCAGCAACTGTGAGCCTGGCATGCTTAGGAGGCAGCGGAGAGGACCCTGCACGCCCTCCAGGGTAGAACTGAGGTCCTCAGTGAATCGCGCAGAGTTGAAATCAACCCCCACCCCCTACCCGCTGCAGCTTTTCCCAAGCGAGGAAGAGCAGCTCTTCCAACCCCCACTTCCCTTACCTAGAGTTGGAGAACCTGAAGTGGGAGGAAACATGCCTAAGTTTTCCTTAGCTGATGCCTTGAGCCCTGGATTCAAGTACACATCCGGGAGACCCTGGGAAGTCATCACAGCTGTCCTGGTCTGCGTGTGTGTCTTGCATGAAGCCCCTCTCCCTCCTTCTAAGTCTGTATTCTGCTTGCTGAGCCTCTCTGACATGGATTTTTCTTTAGTAACTAACAGTCGCCTACTCCGCCCACCTTTGTTATAAAAATAAAGCATGCTAATTATGGAAATTTTGAAAAATATAGACAAATGAAACAAATTTCTGGTAAATCGACTATCCAAAGATAGCTTCCTATTAGCATTTTAGTATATCTCTTGATCATTTTCTTTATACACATTGCATAGATACAGTTGAGGACATACTGTAGATATAGTTATGAATCTTGTTTTCTCTCCCTTAATGTAACATCGAGGTTTCCCTTCTGTTAATCAGAATCACTTATAATGTCCTAGTGGTTGCAGTAACCCACCCTGCAGGTGTACCACACTTTAACTGTGACCTAGGCATTCGCATTGCTCCTTGTGTGATTATCGCTGTGGTTATCTGCCCCTCTTGGTGTGGGTGCTGCTTGTAGCCCCATGCATCCAGCCAGTAGCCTCTGACAGCCCGCTCTCTCACTTGAGTCCTTTTCTGTTCCCTGTGTCTTTTGATGTCCTTAGGGAATGAAGGGACTTGCCCTTGTTCATGCTTTTAAAAATGTTTTGGCACTAGGCAGTGGGATAGGGATGTTCTCTGTGGTAGGCTTCCTGGAGACTCCATTCCCTCGGCTCTGCCATCCACAGGCTGGGAGCTGTGTATTCCAGGAGTCAGTGACCCTGGCTGTCATGTTTTTGACTTAGAGTTTGTTCCTTAGGAGAACTTGTACTCTAGCCAATGATTTTAACCAAGGCACTTAATATCATGTCAGGAACATTTCCCTATGTTGTTATCAGATCTTGAAAACATTTTTTTTTTTTTTTAACTCGGTGCAAGGATTTACATCATGGAATGTAGGAAGGGCTGGTATGAAATACAAACCAGTCAGTTCAGCTTTCTGGGATCTACTTTGGTGAAAGATTGGGTGGAGTAGGGGAGGGCACTGAAACACATTTTGTTATCTGGGCATCTCCATTATACCTGCCTTCTAGATCCTTGGTCCTTGAAGATACTCCCCAGTGGCCTAGTTTGCCTCTGTGGATAAGGTCCCACTGTTGTGAGCTGGTGAACAGCCTGTCAGTGACGGTATTCAAGTAGAGACCATGGATTCTGTGAAGGGAAGTCCTGTGATGGGTGAGATTGAAATAGATACCCTGGCGTCTGGTTTCTTGGCCAAAAAAACAGGCCAACTGTGGGAGTATGGGTAGGTGGGTGCATGCTGGGGGAAGCGGGAGTCTGTATTGATATTTCCTAACCTTTGGAGGGCTGTCCTGTGCCAGGCATGGAGGTTGCAGAGTTCATCAGGACACAAGGGATATATATCTTGTTCTTCATCCTTGCCTTTGGACTGGGGGCTCTTCATTCAGAAGAGCCCTCTGACACCTGCCTGTATCCACAAGGTTCAGCACAGGACCTAGCATGAGATGGTGGTGGTCCCGGTAAAATTCTGAGCTGATTTGTTGTGTGTGGCTCCAAAGAGCGAGGCCAGGAACAGGAGTGGGATGGTGGGTACAAGTTTTGATGTAGCAGAGGAGTCCTTTCTGACAGCTGCTGAGGATTGCAACAGGCTGGGGTGGGTGAGGGTGGAGTTCCGCATCACTGTGGATCTGCTTGAAACTCAGTGGCTAGATTGTTGGGGGTAACTGGGAACTGAGGGTTGACAGTCATTTAACCTAGTCCTAAGTCAGAATGAGAACATTACTCTCATGCTCCCCTCTCTAGTTCCGTGTGGCTTCCCTCCTCACCTACATCACTTCCCCGGCTGAATAGATGAATAGAGGCAACTTTGGGGCTGCGTTACCAAGGGCTCATCTAGGCTGAGAAAGGAGGGCCAAGAGTAATGTATTAACAGGCTCGATGACTCAAAGGGCAGTGTTGAAATCCTGCCCCAACTTCACCCTCACGCCCTCAAATTCAACAGCAAGTACTTAAGTTGTAAAAATTAGTGCTGAATTGGGCCCAGCCCTCGTGTTACAGATGGGATCACTGGGGTCCCCAGAAAGAAGAGACTTTCTCAGGGTTATCAAAGCCAGGCTAGAACCCAGATCCATTTCCCAGTCTGTGGCCTGACTCCTTAAGCCAAGAGAGGGGTTGCAAGGCCATGAAGGGCTGAGTGCAGGGCTCTGTGTATTGTAGATGCTCAGTGGTTTACTGAATGAGTGAAGGTTGTCTTCATGATGCGGGTGGCAGCTCATTCCTACTCAAGCTTTTTGAGGAAGCTCCCCGAGCCTGCCCTAGTGGATGAGAGACACTAAGATCCCCCAGGGCTTTGGCTGCCAGGTGAACTGCCAGTTGCCCCCTCCCCATACCCACTCACACTTCAGACTTCCCAAACTCTTCCTCCTGGCCTATGAAGTAAGCCCCATGTGAACAGCCTCCACTGCCATCACAACTTCCTCTCCTAGCATGTCACTCACCATGCTGCAGACACACGGTGGTCTTCCTGTTCCTGCAGCATTACTCCCAATTCTGTCTTACCTCAGGGCCTTTCAGCCCAGGTCTTTGCATGGCTGGCTTCAGAACAGTCAGTCTCCTCTCAGGTCTTCCCTGACCACCCTATCTAGAGAGCCACCCCTAATCACCACATCTTCTTTTATTTGTATAGCCTTTATCAGTATCTAAATTTTCATTTGTGCTTATCTGTTTAAGCAATTATCTCCCCCATAAGAATATCAGCCCCTTGGCTGGCCACGTGCCATGGCTTTCTCCGGTAATCCCAGCACTTTGGGAGGCCGAGGCAGGAGGATCACTTGAGGTCAGGAGTGTGAGACCAGGCTGGCCAACATGGTAAAACCCCGTCTCTACTAAAAATACAAAAATTAGCCAGGTGTGGTGGTGCGTGCCTGTAATCCCAACTTTCCTGGGAGGCTGAGGCAGGAGACTCGCTTGAACCCAGGAGGAGGAGGTTACAGTGAGCCAAGATTGTGCCATTGCACTCCAGCCTGGGTGACAGAGTGAGACTCCATCTCAAAACAAAAAAAAAGAACAAACAGAAAAAAAGTATCAGTCCCTTGGAAACAGGAACCTTGTCTGTCTTTCTCAGTGCTGTGACCCCAGCATCTAGCACAGTGCCTGGCACTGGTAATAGGTACTTAGTATTTGTTGAATGAAAGAATCATTAATTGGACTGCCCCATTCCTCTTGTAGGAAGCCCTGCTTTTAGCTTCAGTGTGATTCCTCGAGCCTTTCTCGGGCCTCCTCTGTACCTGTAACCACCTGTGCTAGGGGCTGGGTGCTGGGGTTGCAGCTGTTCCCTACCCTGGAGGTCCCCACAGTCTGGCAAGGAGCTGGCTCCAAGGCTGAGTGGCAAATGGGCAGAGCCAGGCTCAGTGGTCACCCTTACTGCTTCCCAGGGCTTATTAGAAGCCAGAGAGCCGGGGTTCCAGGCCTCACTTTTTTCTGGGATGTCACTAGGAGGGGTTCACTTCCTCTCTGGGGATCTCACTCCTCCTTTCTGGAAAATAGGGTCAGAATTCTCAGATCCTCAAGGATGGAGGGTTTGGGTTAACCTGAGTGTGAATGTTTGTGAACTTGTGACATTCATGTTAGTCCTTGTCATTTGTCCTGTGTTACACATTCAACAGGCCCCCGACACAGTAGAGAGTGGCAGACCCTGCTCTAAGGTATCCAGGAAGGCTTCACTGAGGAAGGGACTTGGGGTGTGAACCCTTCATTGTATTGGTTGAGTGCCTTCTGTGTGTCAGCTGAAGTCCCTGCCTTTGAGGAAGTGAGACCGGGGGATGTACACAAGATGACTGTGCAGAGTGATCTGAGCAATGACAGGAAAGACTGCAAAGAGGTGAGACTGGGGAGCTTGATCACCCTGAGGTCAGGGAAGTCTTCCTGGAAGAGGTGACATTCAGTCCGGATCTGGAAAGATGAATAGACATTAGTAAGACAGGCAAGAACATTCAGGTACAGGAAGTAGCATAAATGGAGGCATAAGATTTGGATGGGAGAGGCAGGCTGACTGTAGGGCCTCTGAGTGACCAACTGAGGCTGAGGTCCTAGTGTACTGAGAGCCAGAGACAAAAGATTCAGAGAGGATGCTGGATCCAGGCCTGTAGTGGCTCACCTTTGTCTGCAGCAGGAGGAAGACTTGAGAGCTCATGGGAAAGGAGCCTGGTGCAGTTAGTTTATTGGCCTCCAGCACTTTGAAGGCCTCCTGGTATGGAGCTGCTGGCTGATTTGAGGGCCTCATGGGCAGGGCCCAGGGCTAGGAGTCAGGCCTGTGTTCTGTCCAGCTCCTGCTTGGCCACTGAACTGCTCTGCAGCCTCAGCAAGCCACTACCCTTCCTTACCCTCAGTCTCCTCATCTATGAAATGAGCAAAAGTGTCTTAAGAACCTGTGCAGATTATGGTGCAGATGCAGAGAGGCTAAGACTGTGAACCTTTTGGGTAAATCAATGGAAATGGGAAACACAAACTCCTTTTCTTATTAGAGCAGAATTAGCCATTCTAAGCCCTGCCTCTGCTTCCCATGTGACCTTGGGCATGACGCTACCTCTTGGGGCCCCAGCTCTCTCATCTGCACAGTGAGGAGGACTGGTTGAGATGACCCCCCTTGGCTTCCTTCCATCCCTGCTGGAGAAATGTGATTCCATTCTTGTCCCTAACTGCTGTGGGACTTTTGAGGTCAGCCACCTCCTTATTCTTGTCTTCAGCTTCTCCTTGTGAAAATGGTGCACTCATCTACTTGGGGCCAAGGTAAGTGCCCCAGAAGAACCTGTCTCCCCACGCTTGCCCATATATTGTGATGGGGACGTATTTTGGAGATTCCTTGCTGACCTACTCACAAGCTAGTAGTGTTGCCATGGCAGCCCCTTCCACTGCAGTAGCTACTTTTTGAATGTGCTCGGTCACAGTGGGTGGGGTGGGCAAAGCGGGCCCCTGGGGTCCTCAGCAATCATGTCCAGGGTCCTGGATGTAGCTCCATGTTCGGTATCAGGAACACGGCATTCTAGGAGCCTCACTTCCTTGGCCTTACCTCTTGCAACTCTGTCCTATTTGATGAAAACAGAATACACAAAAACCCAGGTGTATGGAGTAGCCTGAGGACAGGCTTATATTCCCTTTAGGGAGATCTTCTGTGGATAAAAAATCATTAGTGGATTTTAGCAGAGCACTGGTGACCCAAGTTAGCAGCACTCAGATTTCAACTAATCTACCCCAGCTTCCTAATTTAGTGCTCATGGGGAAACCTAGAGAGGGGAGGAAGAGGCTTAGGGCCCCAGCAAGTCTACAGATCCTCAGGATGCCTGGCTCCCTGCAGCAGGCCCTGGCTCCCTGCAGCAGGCCCCTGCAGGGTCCTGATGGCCCACTTCCCACCTGGCACACCTAGCATAGCTGTGTGCTGGCTCTCCAGTAGTTTGGCTGCCCCTTTGGGCCAGATGTCCCAGTGGGCCCTGCTTTAAGGATACCTCATTTGCAAAACAGAACGCTTAAAGGGAATTATTAATCTCTTCAGAAAAGAACTCACTGGCATTTTGGGACCAGATAGATGGCTAGCTAGCTGCCTTAGGGCTCTTAGGCACCAGTGGAGGGAGTGGGCTCTGACTGGCTGTCTTCTCTGCCTTCAGGGTAGAGGCCAGGACTCCTCTACCTAGCATCCCAGTCCTTCATGCCTCCCTGTTTCTCTACTTTTCCAACTAGACTCACAGTCTCTGTGCTGCAGTCTGACTAAACTACTTGCAGTTAATTCCTCCAACTTGTCTTCTCTCTCAGTTTTGGGCCTTTGCAATGCCTTTTGCAGGACTCTACTTCCTGGGGTCCTGTCTCTGTGCCTTCCTCCTGGAAGGCATCCCTAAGAACACCCTCGTGTGGGGGTTGGGGACCTCCCCTGGATTCCCGGTCCTGACTGATCCTTTGTATATAATTGTTCGCAGCCTTGTCTCCCAGCCATATCTGGGATGGGCAGTCCAGGAGCAGAACTCAGCCTCTAGCAGATGCCCAAGAAGCAGAGGAGAGGCAGGGTCTGGAAGCTCCCCTCCTGGTGTGGAGCCTGGCGTGTAAAGGGTACTTAGAAAGCACTGATATGGATGTTAGTGTTTAGGTTCCACCCTTCTCTCTCCCTTCCTCTGGAGCTTTCCATCATTGCCCCAACATTAACCAGCCTCCAGCTGGAGAAGACCTTTCCCTCCTGATTCCTCAGAAAGCTCTGCTTGACCCTCCGTCATAGCACAGGTCAGTCAGCGGTGGGTGGACTTTTTTCTGTCTTTATCTAGGCCCTGTTTATTCATCACAGTCCCCTCAAGCATTCAGTCATTCAGCAAACATTGATCGAGCACCTTCCCTGCGCCTGACCCTGTGCGGAGCATCAAGGCCCAGATGAATGAGACATCATTCACACACATACCTTTTCCCATAATGAGAAAGGGCTGAGTACAGGGGTGAGATGGGACAGGCAGGGATATGGTCAGTCCAACCTGAGTGGAGGAGAAGGAAGACTTTCCAGAGAAAGGGTCAACAGGTTGGTCTCTGGCAGGCCAGTGCTCAGTGTCTGGTGGATGCCTGGTAAGTGTGTGCTAAAAGACTGACCAAACTAGACTTGGAAGCAATAGAACTCTACCTGGGAGCACTGCAGTGAGGTCAGAGAGTGTGGGGAGACTTCCTAGAGGGAAGGAGTCTCTGGCTGAGCACATAGTGAGGCACCAAGTGGAGACAGCTTCCTGTGTGAGGCTTGCGGGAGCCCAGCCCTAGCCTGGGATTCTAATATCAGCGGGCATGACCCTCCAGAGATGGCAGCTTTGCCATGACTGGCCTCTCATCATCATGTATGTGGACTCCCGCTGAAAGGTACCTGCCTGGAGGAGCCTGGAAGAGAGCTCACCTTCAGCCTTGATGAAGTGGCATCTCTTTGGCACTTGGCCTGACTTCCTAGACCTCCCTGGGGCTGGAAGAGCCTGCCAGGGGTCAGTATGTACTGACCCTCACTCTGCTACCTCTTCTCATAATACACAGTCTGTTACCCTGCACCTCTTTAAAAACTGTTTGTGCCCTCTGTGTGCAACTTGTCCTCAGCCCTTTGGGGGTAACTTGGGAGTGACTTTCTCACTCACCTAGACCCAGGCAGACATTAGGTCCAGATGGGCCCAGGTGTGGCATCCTTGGGGTTGGGGATATGGGCAGGGTGACCCCCCCTGCCTCAAGGAGCCCAAGAGGCTGTTCACACCTCTTTTAGCTGGCATCTTTCTGGCTCTCTTACATTCATACCAGACATTCTGGCCCTTTTCCATAAGTTATTTAGATTCCTTATGACAATCCTGGATTAAAGCTAAGGAGGACACTGAGTCCCAGGGAGGGGGAGTGACTTGCAAGATCTCATTGCAGGTAAGAATCAGAGCCAGGGTTTGAATCCTAAGTCAGCCTGTCGCCTACGCCTCTATTCCTAGGCAGGGCAGGCATTATTTTACCCATCAAACAGGAGAGGACACCGAGGCTTACTTGGTAATTAACCAGCATTCATACAGATCTTTACTTTTTATGAAGCTCTTGGCTACAAATTATCTCATTTAGTTCCCACAACAATCTGGTGAGGTAGGTATTAGCCCCACTGTATAGATGAGGAAGCTGAAGCTTGTATAGGAAGTGACTCATTCAGTCCACTTCCTACGAGTTAGAGGCCAGGTTCTCCTAACTCTCGGCCCCGTTCTTTGCACCGTCTCCAGGCTGGCATGTCCCCTGCCAGATGCCAGTATGGAGGTGAGGTGGGTAGAGGACACAGTGTGGGCTGTCCAGAGGCGTGAGCTGCCCATATTTTCTGTCTACTACTGCTTCCCCATGTGCGCTCAGGTCCTCCTCTCCATAGGCTAGGGATCCTCCTGCCCCTCTATCTCATTGCCCCAAATTATTTTTCTTCATAGCGCTCATCGCTGCCTGATGTTATATCATACATTAATACATAAGTGTTTTATTTCTCCCTCAGCAGAAGTTAAGCATCCTAACTTAACTTGAGCCAGTCTAACTTGGGTATCAGGCCTATAGCTGCCTCTGAGGCAGGACATCATCTGCTGTGCTCACTGCTGTTTCCCCAGGGCCAGTATTAGCGCTTAGTACCTTGTATGTACTCTATGCCTTGGGTCTTAGCTCTGTCCCCACCCACCTCCCCCAGGAAGCCACCTTTGACTACTCATTCCAACTTCTTTATTCTCAGCTTCTATTTCAGACAGTCACGCACCCCCCTTTCTGGGCTCTTGAGTATTTGAGTCTGCCTCATTAGAACTCCCTGCAAGGCTTTGTTCCAGCAATTTCCCCCATCCACAGTGCCCACTTCCCTCCTGTTTGCCCCCTAGATCTTCAGGGCCCTGGTGAAGCCTCATGGGCTCCTTGGAGCCTCCTCTATGCTACCGTCACTCTGCGACCTCTTCTTATAACACACACCTATGGCCATGCGCCTCTGGAAAAACGCTGCTTGCTCATTATGTATACCCCCTCCCACTCTGGAGACAGGAGGAGCAATGCCAGTAGCCACCGCTTAATTACCTAACAAATGCCACATGTGCCCTACATGTTTTAAAATTTAATGTTCCCAACAATCCTGTGAGGTGGGGATTATCACCCTCATCCTACAGATAAGAAAACCAAAGCTAGAGTTAGGTGACTTGCCTGAGGTCACAGAGCCAGGCAGGGGCAGAGCTGGCCCAGGGCCCTCTTTCTCAGATTTAGGGAGTTGGGGCTCAGACACTGCTGCCCTCAGGCATGTGAGAAGAAGCCCAGAAAACTTGGGTTTCATCAGCCCTGAGGTGTGGCCTTCCTGGTCACTTTGATATCAGATATTGGGCAAGGAGGTGCTCATAGACACCCTTCAACACCCCAGCCCTGGGCTGGGCCCTGGGTCTGAGAGCTACTTGAAAGCACGTGGGCTGGTGGGGGCAGGGGGTGGAATCCAGTCTCACCAGAACGTCTACATGAGACTCTGGGCATGATATGGGCGGAGGAGGCAGCTCTCCTTTGCCAGGATGTGTTCCTGAAGTCTGGGTGTGGGCTGGCTTGTTTAATGGGGCCAGCCCTCAACAGCATAGCATTGTAGAGATGATGAGGGACTGGGAGCCTGAATACCCTCCTTAAGTCCTGGCTGCCACACCCTGACCTCAAGCAAGTAATTTTGCCTCTTTGGGCTTCACCTCACGTCAGTTTCCTTCTCTGTGAAACGGGATTGCCAGTTCTCCCCTTGCCTACCTTCCCAGAGAGTGCTGTGGGACGGTGAAGCCCCACATAGGCGCAGGAGAAGGGGATTGCTTTCCGGGTGGTAAAAGAGCTGCTCCGGGCCTCTGGCAGCTCTACTTCCTGTGCCTTCCCCAAAGATAGGAGCAAGTGCGTAAAGCAAGTGCTGCCTGGGAGCAGCTATTTGAGTTGTCTATTGGGAATCTTCCCCTACAGCCTGTCTCATGTCCCCCCATGAAACAGAGACATCTGTAGGTAGCAGGGTTGTGTTCCCTTCATAGGTGGAGAAACTTGTACCTAGGAAGGGCAAAAGACGCTCATCCCCCATCTCTGGGGTCAGTCCTCAGTGATGGGGCTGGCTTGGCCTCCTGCCAGACAGTCCAGTCTAACTTGGGCATCCAGGCCTATAGCTGCCTCTGAGGCTGCTCTGGATTTGCTTATGGATTTGCTCAGCTATGCAGTAAACCTCTATGGCTCCTCTTACCACAGATGAATCAGGTACCAAGTCCTGGCACCCATGAGTCACTGGCAGTGGGATGGCCAAGTAAAGTGACATTGGTGCTGTGCTGTGGGAGTGTGCAGAGAGAGTGCAGGTGTGGTGAGGGGCAGATTGGCTGGATGCTGAGGCTCCTTGGCAGCCCCACCCAGGAGTCAGGAACAGTCAGGTTGGGTGTGAAGATGGTGGCATGCGGTGGCATCTGATTGCAGCATCGGCATCCCCACCAGCTTCTGCTGGACTCCTCCCAGCCACAGCTGGGGCAGAGGAAGTACTGACAGCCAGGTGGCAAGGACTGGCAGTGTTGTGTGGGTGCCCAACTGAACCCTCACTTCCATCTGTGTGAGCAATGGTACCAGAACTATGGCAAGCAGGTAAGCTCCAGGTCCCAAATACCCTGCTAGGTCCTTAGGAGGGTGGATGCCAGAGATCACAAACTTCACCCTCCTTACCCCCGTTTCACAGATGAGGAAACTGAAGCTCAGAGAGGTGAGGAGACTTAGCATGGTAGTTGGTGGCAGAGCTGGGACTAGAACCCCAAGTCCTGCTGCCACTTTACCTGCTCTAGAAGATGCGTGTTCTTGACCCACCCCTCTGAAGGAAAACAGATCATCCATTTCTCCCCTTCCCCTCCCAGCTCCCCACCACTGCCCCCTGCTTTGTTGTGGGGAGCAGAGAGAAGGAACTTGGGGACACACAGCATCGGAGCAGACGCAGGCCTGGAGGTTGGGCCTGAATTGAGTTCAACTCTGCCAGCCCCTGGCTGAGTGACCTTGACCCAGTATCACCATCAAAATAGGGTATTGATGCCAAACTCACAGGAGTCCAAGTGCCTGTGCAAGGGCATGGAGGGTCCCAAAGCTTTATGGGCCTCATGTGCATCATACCTGTCACTCAGCCCTGCCTGGAGGGAACCCCAGGGGCCTGAAGAGTGGCCAGAGCACCCCCTTGGGGTGGGCCCTGACAGGGCACTGGGGATCCAGATATGGATCAGACCCAGACCTGGCCCTCGGGCAGTTTCCAGTGTGATGCAGAATCAGCTTGTAATCAGCAGTTACTACAAGGCCAGGGACTGTAGGAGCCCTGAGGATGACTCTCTTTTGTTTCTCCATTGTGCCGGTCTGACTTTATCTTCAAATAGATTATCTCCTTGGCTGTCAAGATGGCCCCTGGTAATTCCAGGCCTGCATAGACCTTAGTGTTTATCATCCCAGAGAAGGAAAGTCCTTCTCTTTCCAAAGGCTTCCTGGAAGACTGCTGCCTTATCACCATCTCTGGGTTTTGAAGGATGTGTTGCTTTATCTCATTATCAGAGAATCATCAAGTGAGTAAAGCAGGGAAGGGCCTCTGCCAAGAATATTTCTTAGGTGGACTGGGGGCTCCCACTGGCCCGGGATTCAGCATCCATGTCCAGGCCAGCTCCCAGGCCTCGGCTCCATGGTCAGCTAGGTTGGGATTGCCTGAGAGGGCCTGGGCCTGAGAAATGCAGAGATGCAGTCCTCCCAGCTTCCCTCTCCAGGAGCCTCCCAACTCTTAACCCCCACGGAAGCACTTGCCATTTGGTATTTGGGACCTAGAGCTCACCACCTTGCAGCATCCCAGTACAGTTGCTCAGGCAGATGGGAAGTGAGGGTTCACTTGGTAGACTGCATTTCCCACTTGTTGGCAGAGTGAGCTGTGGGCGGTAGTTGGGGCTGGATAAGGCAGGGTGAGAACTGAACCAGCAGTGTGTGAAAACCCTGAGCTCAGACCCGCCTTGCTGCAGTCCCTCAGTTTCCAGTCTGTATAATGAGGTGAGGGTTGAACAAGATGGTGTGTGTTTCCTGTGCTATGACTACCTGATTTTAAGACACCTAATAAGCTTAGCAGAGATATTTGGATTAGGCACGATGAAAAATTTTTAGGTCTTCTCAGTTGTTTCAGTTGGGGATATGTCATCAGTGAAATTTCTATACTCCTCCTCCAAGCTGCATGGGGGCTGGCCCTGGTGCCAAGGTAGGGAGCTAGATAAGCTGACATCCAGTGTGCCTCTTCCCTAAGCACCCCTCAAACCACTGGCTTCAGGGACCTGTCTGCAACGGGAAGCAGTCAGCCACGAGAAGGCATGCTTTCCTTTTTTTTCTTGCTGAATAGAAGGTGGTGGCACCCAGTGCTGTGTCTCACCCCTACCTGAGTGTTTGGACTGAAGTATTTATGGTGGTGTTTCTCAGACTTAATCACCTGGGGATCTTGTTAAAATGCAGATTTTGATTCAGTAAATCCAGTCTGGAGCCCAAGGTCCTGCATTTCTAACCCGCTCACAGGTGATGCTGATGCTGCTGTTCCCAGACCACACTTTAAGTAGGAAAGTGCTAGAGTACATTTTGTCTTCTCTCTAGCCAGGGCATCCAGCCTGCCTCAGATGGAGCAGGAACTCACCTGTCACTTAACCAGCCCCCGGTGGCTGTGGCTCCTGCTTCGCTTCATCCAGCACGACTCAGGAGGTAGAGCCAGCTGCTGGAAGATGACTTGTCCAGCCCCAGCCCTTGGATCAAGGGCTCAAGCCTGTGCTTGGACTTCACTTCCCTCCCTTATATACTCACCCAAACCTGTCCCCACTTGCAGGTGAAGGTGAAGGGTTATGAGACCCTCAAGGATAAGCATGTGATGAACTCATCTGTCCAGGCCCCACTGCTGGGCAGGTTGATCAGGCCCTGAGCATGACCCTCCCATTGTGTCCTGTGTACAGAGCCTTTGCACTCAGAGCTGCTCTGGGGAAAGGGAAGGTCCTCTAAGCAGGGTCAGGAATGCTGGGTTTCAGTCCTGGCTCTGCCGCCTACTGCCTGAGTAGCCCTGGGTCAGTCAGTGCCTGTCTCTGGGTCCCCAGTCTCCCTGGCTGTCTAATTAGGCTATACTGGATGACCCCAGAGGGCCCTCAGGCTCTAGGATGGGTTGCTGGGCAAGTCTGGAGGTGGGAAAGTCCTATGAAGGTAGGATTTTTATAAAGGGGGTGAAGGAGCAATTATGAGGCAGACCTCTGGAATGGCTCTATGGCCCAGCCTCTTTATTTGTTTTTGTGAGTTCACATCCTGCTGCCTACACCTCAGTTATGCCTGTGGTGTTATTAGATGCTACTGAACACCCAGTTTGTGCACCGAGGATATGGCAGTGAACCCTGCGAGCTTGCCTGGGGGCACATAGTGAGTAGAACCAAAGTCTGAACCTAGGTTTGACTCTTCTGCTAAACTAAGCCCCTTCCCTCTGATGCATCACACCAGGGAAAGGGGTCATCTTGAGGCCTAGCATTTCCTTCCTTCCTCCTAAAAGTCAAAGCAGTTGTTAACTTTCAGCTGATAAGGGTAGGTCTCTTTCTAAACTCTGCTGTGGCTTTGTTGCTCTGCAGATTTAGAATAAAAGCAAAGGCTTGAGTGTAGGCCCCTAAATCCTTTTCTCTCCCTGCTCCCAGCTTGTAGGCTCAGTTGAAAGATCATGAGACCCTCAAGGACAGGATTGTGACTAACTCATCTGTGCTCTGGGCCTTTCACAGAGCAGATGGTATGAAGGAATGTTTGACGGGCACACAGTAGGTGCTTGGTGAAGATGTGTCGAGCAAAGGGCATGTAGTGGGGGCTCAGCAAAGAGGGGTTCGAGGTGGCCCACTTCTTCAGCTGCTGGAAGGAATGGGGTATGGGTGAGGAACTTTCATCCATGCTCTTCCCCAGTGCTGTCTCTCCTGCAGTCACCAGGCTTCCTGTCCCCACTGCCCATCAGCTGCTGGAGTCCAGGGTGTCATCCTAGGGGCACCAAGCCAATTAAGTGAGCACATCTCGTCCTAAGTTCCAGGCTTGGCACTTGCTTGATAGCGAGCATAATTACAGCCCTCAGTGTCCTTCAGGCTGCCTGAAGCTCACTGGCCACTGGGCCCTTTGGGGAAGCAAAGGCTGTCACCTTACTCCTTTCTGGGCCCCACACTTTGGGCACTGAGATGAGGATGAACATGTACATCTCTCTGAAAGTGGTAGTGGTGTGGGGAATCAGTGGTGTTGGGGGTGGGGGCAAGAGGGTTCAGCTCCTTGGAGAAGGGGTATTAATCTGGGACATACAGAAGGCCGAGCAGGGATTGGGGATGCTCAAAGTACACTTGGAGAAAAAAAAACATTGGAAATTGGATGTTGAACCTCTGTCCTTGGCCTCACAGACAGATAGCAAAGATTAAATATTTGTACTAGATCCAGATAAAGGACAGGAGTTTGACTGGGGTGGAGGGGATGGAAGAAAACTGGCAATTACGAGAGACTTCCCAAGGCCTAGCCCCTGGATTAGCCTCTTTAGATACTTCATGTGGTCTCCAAAATGACCCCCTGAGTGCGATACCATTCCCATTGTGTATCTGTAGAAACCAGGGCACAGGGGAGCATGCAGACAGCCTAGAGTTACAAAGCCATGGGGTGGAGGGCTAAGATCTGAACCTAGGTCTGTCTGATTCTATAGCTGATGGTCTTCTCACATCTAGAAAAGTTCCTGTGGGAGGTGAGGTTTGTACTGGGGACCCTGTGACTGGAGGGAAGGGTGACAGTGGACTGACATCTTCCCTCTGCTGTAGGCACTGGATCCAGCATCCTCTCCGCCCTCCAGGACCTCTTCTCCGTCACCTGGCTCAATAGGTCCAAGGTGGAAAAGCAGCTACAGGTCATCTCAGTGCTCCAGTGGGTCCTGTCCTTCCTTGTACTGGGTAAGCTGGGCCTTACAGTGGGGGCGGGTGGGCAGGCAGAGTCCATTCCCCAACAGAGGTTAGAGTAGGAGCCCTGCTCTGCAGGGGTGAGGGAATAAGAGTAAGTCTTACACACGCTGCCCCCCCAGCACCTTTCCACATCTACCTTTGGGTCCCAGATCAAGTGCTCTACCCCTCAGCATGCATGAGGATTCAGCGAGATTCGGTGGGAGGTGGTGTGATAGTTCCCATTTACAGATGGGAAACCTCAAGTCTTAGAGAAGGTAGGTAACTTGCCCAAGGTCACACAGATTTGAATCCCTGTCTATAGGACCCCCAAAGCCTGTGCCTTTCCCACAGTGCCACCCTGCCCACCAACAGACATTTTCTAGCAGGTATGTTACTTAGCCTTAAGGTAGTTTGGTGCCATGTTTAAGTACTGAATCTCCTGCATACAAGCTCTGTGACCTTACACAGATTATTTGAACTCTCTGAGTGTTAGTTTCCTCATTTTGAATGTGAGGAAAGTGCTTGCTTCACATGGCTTTTGTGAGGATTGAAGATAAGAAATGAGAGCACCTGGCGCAGGGCCTGGTCATGATGGGCCCCCATTACATGGGAGTCATCAGGAGGTGCCCTCAGACCCGACTCCTAGCCCACACCCATCCTTAGCTGAGCACATTCCCCAGGTGCTTCCCGAGGCCTGCTCCCTGCTGTCTCTCAGCACAGCCCACATCGGTGCTTTGGTTGCTTTTTCTGCAGGTCTGGCTAGATACCCTCACTCCTTAGGTTGCCATCCAGGCCAGAGGCAGGACAATATGATTGTCTGAGGGGAGGGAAGAGGCCTCTTGTTTTTCCCCAGACCCCTGTGCTCTCAGCATAGCAGGTAGCTTCCTCAGCACGTCAAGGCAGATGAACCTGCTCCAGAGCATCACAGAGTGCATTCTAGCACCTGTGAGCCAGTCCCTCTGGGCGACCCACTCTTCGGGACTGTATAGGCTGGTAGGGGATCATCAGGACTTACCATGTCAGTGCTGAGCAGCTGTCCTTCAGACAGATGCATGGGGTGCTCTGAAACTCAGACCATGTTTGCAGAGCCAAGGGATAGAACTTCACAGGTGAGAAAATGGAAATTTGCAGAGGTTCATCAACTACCTGCTACCGTGAAGCTCATTAAATGGCAGAGTTGGGATTTGAGCAGAAACTCAGTGCATTCCCCAGGAATCCCACATTACTGGAAGCCCAGAATTAGTGAACTGGGGCTGAAACAGCCAGTCTTCACCTTTAGGCCCAAGAACGGGCTTTGAGGAGGGGATACATGAACCCTTAAAATTATATGCAAGATTATATATGACAGTATGTGCACATTTTTCTAGGGAGAAGGGCCATACTGTCCTCAAAGTCTTACAGGGACATGCAGCCTCGAGAAGCCAAACACTGGTTGGAAGAACTGAGCAAACTAAACAGGCTCCCTTAGGACTCAGACCCTAACATGGCTTGCATTTGGCCACTTACTAGAATCCCAGAGTAGCGAGCACAGTGTGACCCCTTCTTACTCAAAAAGGAAGTGGAGGCCTGCTTGGGGTCACATGAGAAGAAAGTACTGGGACCAGGACAAGAACCCAGGGACTCCAGCCTCCCAGACCCCCTGCCTAGTCTGCTAGACCAGCTCCCTTTGTTCCCTGTTGCACCCAAAAGCCACCACTATCCCTGTCTTAGTGGGTCTGGGCCTGGCTGGTAGGGAGCTGAGCAGCTTGTAGAACACCAGCTCACGCAGCTGGTGATGGGGACTGGCCCTAGGCTGTAGGTTAATAATTGATCAGACCCAACCACAGCCCAGAAACCGGCCCAGCATCTTCTGAACACCCTTGCCTGGCCTCGCCTCGCATAGGTGGGAGCCTGGCCTGGTTGGACAGGCAGATCTCCTGAGCTACTGCTAATTACCGGCCTCAGCAGCCCCAGCCACTCCCTCCCTCTGCCTCTCAAACCTGCTGGCAGAAGCTCACCTGGCAAGCAAAGACCGTGGTAGCCCTGTTGGTCTCTCCCTGGACCAGAGATTTTTCACCACTTTGTGCCATGGAACCCTCTGGCATTCTGATGAGGCCTATGACCTTTCTCAGTGTTTTAGAGTATTTAATACAAGGTGCATTGGATTTCAAAGGAAACTACTGATAATAAAATATAAATATCTACACATTAAAAAAGTTGATTACGGCCGGGCGCGGTGGCTCAAGCCTGTAATCCCAGCACTTTGGGAGGCCGAGACGGGCGGATCACGAGTTCAGGAGATCGAGACCATCCTGGCTAACACGGTGAAACCCCGTCTCTACTAAAATACAAAAAAAATTAGCCGGGCGAGGTGGCGGGCGCCTGTAGTCCCAGCTACTCGGGAGGCTGAGGCAGGAGAATGGCGTGAACCCGGGAGGCAGGGCTTGCAGTGAGCTGAGATCCGGCCACTGCACTCCAGCCTGGGCAACAGAGCCAGACTCCATCTCAAAAAAAAAAAAAAAAAAAAAGTTGATTAGACATGTAGTAACAGGTGCCTTTTTATTACTGTAAATAAAACGATCTAGTAGCAAGTGTAAAACTGCTACAAAGTTATGTGAAAATACCTTTATTATTTATTTGTGTCATAAATACTGCTGATAATTCTGTGATTTATTACATTGGTAAGTGAAGGAAATGCCAAATTTCCATAAGAGATAAGTGAAAATTTAGATGTCATTTGTTTCCCCATTCAAGTCCATGGATATTGTGTGTCAGGCTAAGTAAGTTCAAACATCATGTTTAATTTTCCCAATACCCTGTAAGGAAATTAAGACTTAGGAATGGGGCTTGGCCAGCAAGTGTCAGGACTAAGGCTCTAGGCCTGTTTGGTCCCAGAGTCCATGCTCTTCACCAGGACACACTGCTGCCTTCCCTGCCATTGATCATCCACAGACTGCCCTGCACCACAGGCCGCGGGGCTCCAGAATTTTGTATCACAAGTGTCTTTGCAGGCACCATGATGTGCAGGAAGTGGGTCATGTGTGAAAGCGGTCCTGAACCTTCCATGTGTGGGGCAAGCAGGGCCTTCTAAGCTTCTCATGAGCTCAGCAACAGTAGTTTTTACTGCAGCCCCATGACCTAAGAGCATGGAACCAGAGCCTGTTGTTCAGAGGACAAGGATTAGGCTCTGAGAAAGGAAGGTCATTTGGTGGATTTAGTTCATCCTTTTGCTCTTCCTGTGTTTGGTTTCTGGGGCTGGAGAGATTAATCTCACCTGGTTTCTGCTCTCAAGGAGCTCAGGGGCTAAAGAGCTGTCTGCTAGAGGGAGTCTAATGAGGGAGGCAGATGACGAAAGGGATGGTAAGTGGTTTGAGAGAGAGTTGTGCACACATAGGGGAGGGGAGGAAGCCCCCAGCTGAGAAAGGCCAGGCTAGAATTCAGTCTCTGGATACCCCATCAGGCCTCTTCTTCTCCATCCAGGCTGCCTCAGCAGCAGAGTAAGGACAAGTTGGTAGGGATACCCACCTTCCCAGAGAGACCAGCCCTCTAAGCAGTGGGGCCTGGAGCTCAGCCCACTCTGGTCCCATTACCCCTCAAGAAAGTTAGAGGTTTCTGGAAGCTAGGTTTCCAGGGTGCTCAGACCATAGCCTAAACCTCATGGTTCCTGTCTGGCCCACCTGGAGCATCTACCTAGAGGATACCACTAGAGGAGCCTGGATGCCTATGGAGTCTGGGGGGCTAGAGTCATCCCTTTTCAGGCCTAAGAAAGGGAATCAGGCAGACTGCTGAACAGTAAGTATGACTTTGTAGGCAGCTTTTAGATATAGCTATTCACCAAGCTACCATAAGCTTTTCACAGTTTGCTTTTAACAGGCTCTTGTAGGCTGCACATGCTTCCCTAGAAACTTGTCTTCCCTTCTGCGATGTCATACTCCTAAGCTGGTCCTGACAAATTGGACATCTCGTCACTCTGTGTTCACTGCCCCTCCCAACAAGAGAGTTGTACCCTGTTTTTAGCTACTCTGGGGAGAGGCTGGCTCAGGAGTCTAGAACAGGGCTAGACTGGGGGGCAACAAGGGGCTACCATTTCCCTCCCCATAGGCTCATGGAGAGTCTACATCCAGCCTTATCTTCTCCCATGGGAAACCAGAGGAGGCTCAGCATGGTGAGAAGAGAGCATGACATCCAGAGCCAGGCAGCCCACAGCACCTGGGACCACCAGGGGATGGGCACACACAGCAAGGGTTGGCCTCCTTCTTGGGTAGTGGAAAAAGTCCTAGAAGGAGGCCATGCTTCTCCCACCAAACATGAGTACCTGCTGCCCTTGCCCTTGTGCCGAATACCAGGCACCAAAGAAGATGCCTCCCCGCCCAGTGTGGGGAATTTACAGGCAAGAGATGATATGTAGATAGTATGATATTGGGGAATACTTCTTGAAGAGCTGAGGTCTGAGATAGGCCTTAAAGGTTGGGTAAAAAATGGAAAGAGAGAAGCCCTGCTGAGGGCAGCTAGTGGCAAGCCATGAAATAAAGCAGGCATGGCACAAGCTCTCCTTTCTTTCTGTGCCAGGCTAGGTTAGTCTCTTTTATGGCCTACAGGCCCAGAATATGGTGACCAATGGAAGCCAGCCCCCAGGCAAGTCTTCCAAGTGTGCTGTTAGGGTTTTTTTTTTATACTTTTGAGACAGGGATTCCCTCTGTCGCCCAGGTTGCAGTGTAGTGACACGATCATGGCTCACCGCAGCTTCAAACTCCTGGCTTAAGGAGTCTTCCCATCTCAGCCTCCAGAGTAGCTGGTACTACAGGCACATGCCACCTTGCCCAGCTAATTTTTAAAATTTTTTTGTAGAGAAGGGGTCTCGCTATGTTGCCCAGGCTGGTCTTGAACTTCTGAGCTCAAGCAGTCCAGCACCTCAGCCTCCCAAAGTGCTGGGATTACAGGTGTGAGCCACTATGCCTGGCTGCTGAGGTTTTTGAAGACGGGGAGGCTGATGGGCTCTGCGCTTTGACCTGGGACTTCCTGGACTGCCGTTATGTTGGAAGGGAGCCAGCCCTCCTCCTGGGCAAGCATCTCCTCTCTGGTCCCTCCAGTGATGGTCTGGGACTCTGGTGAATTTCTAAAGCCTAATGCAGAGAATGGACTGTAGAGTCAGACCTGTGTTTGAATCCTGGCTCTGCCACTGTCCTGCTGGGTGACCTTGGGCAAGTTATCTCCCCCTTGAACCTCAGTGTTTTTATCTCTAAAATGGGGCAAAGTCACCCTGCCTCACACTTGAGACAGTGGCTTAGCCCAAGTCTTGAGATGCAGAGGCACTGGGTATGTGTTCCCTCCCCTCATCCACAGTGTCTGGGCTGGGTGCTGGCATGGGGGCACACACAAGGAGGGGACAGTAAGAACAGCTTCACAAGAAGCTGAAGCCTATCTCCTTTGGTGTTCCTGCACAGATAACATGGAGCCCATGGGCCCCTCAATGCCCAGACAGTCCATCAGAATCTGGGAGATGAGGCTCGTCTTGTCCCAGGAATCTGCTCCTCCCTGGGCTGAGCATTCCTGTAGCTATTTCTCAGGGTTTGTGGGCCCTATGCAGCAAAGGGGGAGAGGGAGACCCAGGAAGCTGGAATCAGTCCAATGGGGAAATCCAGGAATTGAATCTCTCCAGAGAAACAGGCAGTAGGAAATCAGTGGAAAAGAACCTGGGTCCCGAATTCAATAAGCCTGGATGGTGGTTGCAATGTTGCCATCATACTAGACTATGCAACCTGGACAAGTCCTGCCCATCTTTACCTGCTCAGTTTCTTTACCTCCAAAATGAGAGGAATGCCTAGCTTGGCCCTGGGTGTGCCTAGCTTAGTGCCACAGTAAACACTCATGGCCCTGGGTGTGCCCATGGCCCTGGGTGTGCCTAGCTTAGTGCCACAGTAAACACTCATTCCATCCACCATGGCCCTGAGGGGAGATGAAGCCCAGTAGGACATGACCTGTGACCATTTGCCCCCGCAGGAGTGGCCTGCAGTGCCATCCTCATGTACATATTCTGCACCGATTGCTGGCTCATCGCTGTGCTCTACTTCACTTGGCTGGTGTTTGACTGGAACACACCCAAGAAGGGTAAGTGCAAGGCCTCCCTTGCCCCACCCCTCATTCTAGGTATGCTCTCCCCCCTGCACAAGCTGAAGGGCCTCATCGTGAGTGCTGTCTCTTTTAACACCCACTTTGTGAAAAGCACTGGACTAGTCCTTTGAGGGGAGGTTAAAAGCCCCTCAAAGGGCACTGTTCTGGTCCTCACAAGAGTTCACACTCAGTCGAGGGTTTGCATAACATGAGGGAATGAATGTGGAAAGGGGCCCGATAGGAAGGGGGCAAAGATGCTCCATGGGGTGATGGTCACCCGCTTGGATTTCACACCAGCCCTGTCCTGTCTGCCTTGCCCGAATGTACCCCCACCCCCACTAACTCTGTATTTTATTCCCTGGAAGGTGGCAGGAGGTCACAGTGGGTCCGAAACTGGGCTGTGTGGCGCTACTTTCGAGACTACTTTCCCATTCAGGTAAAGTGCTGTGAGTGTTGTCTTGGGAGGGTGGGAATGGGTGGGAAATCTGAACTCGGGCCTTAACCCACCCACAGGGAAGCAAGTTTAGACCAAGTTGGTCTCTGGGTTTCCTTCCTACTGTGTCTAGCTGTGCTGGGGACCTCACTGCTCTTCTGAGTATCCATCGTCTTTGGGCCAGCCCTGAGGTCCTGACAGGGAAATGTGGCTCAGTTTGGCTTTCATTCTCAGCTCTGTCTGGTCCCTGCCTGGTCTGCAAGCTGGGCTGGTGAGGCACAGTCATCTGGCCCTGATGCATGTGGGCGATTGGGCGATGCTGGTGAATTGAGGATAACTCTGGCAGGATCCTGAAGGTTTTCCCCCCAGGGGGGAAAGACCTGTCTGGCTAGCTCACTCAACACCCCAGCCCCAGCACACCCTAGTTGCTGAGTCCCCCAGACAAGGTAGGGGTGCTGAAGAGTGGAGGCAGCGTGTGAATGTAGAAAGTGTTCGGAGTGTGAACTGGCTCCATGCATGGCTCCAGCACTTTGGGAGGCGAGGCGGGTGGATCACAAGGTCAGGAGATCGGGAACCATCCTGGTTAACTACGGTGAAACCCGTCTCTACTAAAAATACAAAAACTAGCCCGGCCCGAGGTGGCGCCTGTAGTCCCAGCTACTTTCGGGAGGCTGAGCCAGGAGAATGGTGTAAACCGGGGCCGAGGAGCTTGCAGTGAGCGAGATCAGCCTGCACTCCAGCCTAGGCACAGAGCTAGACTCCATCTCAAAAAAAGAAAAAGAAAGTGTTCTGTGCGGGGTGCAGGGTGGTGTATATTTGCTGTTGTGAGTCAGTGACTGAGATCCTGGTGTGCTGCCTGGGGGCAGTGGCTGGGTAACCCTGCATCCTTCACTGCATTCAGTATTTTGAGGGTGGCAGGGCCAGCTCCTTCTGCTCATCCTTAGCCTAAGCCCAGTCTTCCTGGGACCTTACTGTTCCTCAGGGTCAGAGTTCCTTCTCCTTTTCCTGACCCCATCTCTCTGACTGCAGAAAATTTGAAGCTGCTTTTGTTGGGAGAAAGTTGGATCATAGGACCCAACCCTCTCATTTTGGAGGTAAAGAAACTGAGCAGGTAAAGATGGGCAGGACTTGTCCAGGCTGCATAATAGTCTGAAATATGATAGCAACATTGCAGCTTCCTATCCAGGCTTATTGGTCCGGGACCCCAGGTTCTTCCACTGATTTCCTACTGCCTGTTTCTCTGGAGAGATTCAATTCCTGGATTTCCCCATTGGACTGATTCCAGCTTCCTGGGTCTCCCTCTCCCCCTTTGCTGCTGGAGATCTCGGTTTAAGTTCCTGCCCTGTCACTCCATTCATTGACCTGCCACCATTGCTCCCTGTCCAGTGCAGGGCTCTGCTGGGCATGGGGACACAAGTCGGCCACCCACTTGGGAGGTGAGGCTCACTGTCTAACCGTCTGACTTTGTCTTTCTGCCATGGGGGCCATGGTGGGCACTCTCAAAACCTGCTGAGCCTCATCTGCAAAATGGAGCTGTATGATGAAAAGTGAAAAAAAGCTGTATGATGAAAAAAATGAAAAGTGATCAGTTCTGGTTGGGTGTGAGTGATGATAGACTGTTCTCTCTGCTTTCTCTCTCACCTCAGGGGCCAGGCTCCAGTGTTCTCTGTTGCCACTGTGGCCTGGTCCTCTGGAAGCCTCCAGGAGGCCAGTAGCCCCATCCACTTGGAACAGGATGACCTGATGACCGTTGGTCAGACCTTGGACAGGCAGGTGTCCTTTGCTATCTCCACCCTTCCAAAAGAACCAAAACAAACCCCTGTGTCCTTCTCACATCTCTGTTCCAAGAAGTCAACTGGGAGTTGGAGCCATAGGGCACATGCAACCTGGCCCTGTGAGGGCTCCCTGGGGCACTAGGACAAAACCCAAACTGGGCCTGAGGCAGGCTGGGGTGTTGAGCCTCAACCTGGGGCTTAGGCTGGGCCCTGCCTCTGTCCCTCAGGGCCTCAGTCTCCCCTTCTGTGCAGTCAGGATTTAGCCATAGTGATCTGACATCATGCCTGACACTCTGTAGGGGTGTGTGTGACCCTCCTGTCCCACCCCCTTTTCCTGGCCTCTTGCCAGTAATCATGTAATGAAGATCTGCCATTGTACCCACCCACCCACCTATTCCCTTCCTGGTGGGACTCTGGTCTTTGCCAGCAGAACAGCTCATCTGGCCCAGAATGTATCCCTTCTGTTGGTACAGATGGGGTTCATGTGTTAGCAACAGCCACTGAGACCACCAGCCACCTGGAAGAGGAGCAGACAGTGCCCCAGGTCACCTCTCCCCAAGGTGTAGGCAGAATGCTTGGAGAGGAGACTAGGAAAGTCTCTCTGTAAGCTTAGAATCACCTGTCCATCTGCCTCATTTCACTGATAGGCTTACTGAGGCACAGAGATGAGGGACTATCCCAAGGTCACAAAGCTTAAGTAGTAGCAGGACTAGTGTAGGAACCAGGGCTGTCTGCTTTGAGGCCCATGGTCTTACTCCTGTGTTACTTTCACCATCACTGTGCTGTGCTGTGTAAACTTAAGCAAGCCTTTGCTCTTCTGTGGGTCTGAATTTTTTCCTCTATGCACTGCTGTGGTGGGACAAGCCTATCTGAGCACCTTTCCTCTTGTGGGAGGCAGGGTATAAAGAGTGACTTGATAGGAATGTTTCCCAGACTGACATTAGCCAGCAGGCTTGGCCTGGGCATCGTGTTGGGCTAGGACTTTGCCACTGGAAACAGGCAGCAAGAGGACACAAGAGCAGGCGTGTCAACAGAGCCTTCATTGGCGGTATCCTTCCCCTCCCTCCAGAACAGACATTCTCTTCAGCCCTGCGGGAGGGGAGTGTGACATGAAAATAGATCAGAGCTGGTCAGATGCCTACATTCTTTTGGGTCCTACAGCAAGGGCATTGACTTGCACTGTGTCCCAAAGCACCTCATTCAAACAAATGTCCCATCAGAGCCTTGAGGAGGGAGGAGATGATTTAAAGAGCCACCTGGGGCCCACTGGGTGACACGTCTTCATCCAGCAGCTCAGGGAAAAGTGCAGTGACTGGCCTGCTGCAGACATGCAGGATAATTTGCTGTGACCTCCACAGGGGAAGTGCAGTTCCCTTCTCTAGGCCTCAGCTTCCCTCCTGTCATCCAAGGAATGGCTTAGACCTTTCAGAGCTCTGCCAGCCCATGCTGTGTTGTGTGTTCCTGGTTATCAAGGCCCGATGGGAAGGTGGGGGTAGCCATAGGAAGGGGACAAAAAGATGCTGCGTGCCATGATGGTCACCTGCTGGGGTAACTATCCCAGGCCTGGCCATCAGCTCAGGAGCAAGTTTCCAAGTTTCCCACCCGGTATTGGCTGCCCCAGCTCTTCCCTCAATGCCTGCCTGCCTTTTTCATCAAAACTAGCACAAGGAGCCTTTTTTTTTTTTTTTTTTTGAGACGGAGTCTTGCTCTGTCGCCCAGGCTGGAGTGCAGTGGCCGAATCTCAGCTCACTGCAAGCTCCGCCTCCCAGGTTTACGCCATTCTCCTGCCTCAGCCTGTCGAGTAGCTGGGACTACATTAGCTGGGACTACAGGCGCCCGCCACCTCGCCCGGCTAGTTTTTTTTGTATTTTTTAGTAGAGACGGGGTTTCACCGTGTTAGCCAGGATGGTCTTGATCTCCTGACCTTGTGATCCGCCCGTCTTGGCCTCCCAAAGTGCTGGGATTACAGGCTTGAGCCACCGCGCCCAGCCCACAAGGAGCTTTTTAACTCCAGCTTCACTGAGAGCTAATTTGGTAGGCAGACCTGCTTGTTAGGAGGCGAAACATTGGAACAGCAATCCTACAGAGCTCACATAAACGAGATTTTGAGATCTGCTCACTGTCCCAAGCCCCATTAGCCATGGATTAGACTGCTGCTGTTTCCCATTTATTTGGGGAGTAGCTGAGAGTTGGTTGGGTTTTGGAGCAACTTTAATCTGTTTGCCAAGGGCAAAACGGGAGAAAGAGCATCAGTGCCCCAAGCAGTGGGGATGAGAGTGAGGGAGTCTTGCTCACATTTGCATAGACTGGCAGCGTCAGAGCTGAGAATGGTGCCAGCCACCCTTTTCCATCCTCTCTGTCACCTAAAGATTGGGATTTCAATTTTCCAAGGTCAGCCACCAGCATCCTCTCCCACAGAGCTGTACACAAGGTCCTTCAACTCTGCCAGGAGGCTCCCAAATCTAGAGTCACAGAAAACCTGGGCTCTTGATGTTCTGCTGGTGGCCAGTGACTCTGCTTCCAGGTGGCACCAGTTCAGGGAAGGGGCACTTTGCAGCACTCAGGTGGGAGTGTCATTGATACCACTTCTCTTGAGGCAGGGCAGCCAAAAAGACCAACGTGTTCATTCCCTGTTATCCAGGAATTGTATTTCTAGAAGTTTGTTTCACAAAAACAATCAGATATGTGGACAAAGATAAGGTATTTATTGAAGCATTACTTCTAAGAGGGAAATTTTGGAAGTTTTTAAAATGTCCATCAAACAGGGTTTGAGTCGGTGCTGTTACATGTAGGAGAGCTGTGCTGTAGAATACGAATGCAGCCACGAGAAGACATGGAACTGAGGGATTTTGATAAGGACAGATAGCTGTATGTTTGGTAGAAAATGATATAAAAATGATATCAACCCATATAACCTCAATTTTGTGGATTTTGAAAAAGAGCATGTATATTTTTGAGTAGAAAAAGGACTCAGTGAGTCAGATTGTTTCATCTGGATGGAAATATGAATTTTTTTAAATTTTCTTTTTGCTTTCCTATATTTGTAAAATTCTTTAGGAGTTTCTTTCTTTTCTTTCCCTCTGCTGTCTTTTCCTCTCCTTTATTTCCCTGTCCTTTCCTTTCCTTTCCTTTCTTTTCCTTTCCTTTCCTTTCCTTTCCTCCCCTTTTCCTTTCCTTTCCTCCTTCCTTTTTTCCTTTCCTTCTTTCCTTTCTTCTTACTCTGTCACTCAGGCTTGACTGCAGTGGCTCAGTCTTGGTTTACTACAGCCTCTGCCTCCTGGGCTCAAGCCATCTTTCCACCTCAGCCTCCTGAGTAGCTGGGACCACAGGTGTGTGCCACTATGCCCAGTTAATTTCTGTATTTTTGTAGAGATGAGGGTTTCACCATGTTGCCCAGGCTGGTCTCAAACTCCTGAGCTGAAGCAGTCCTCCCACCTTGGCCTCCCAAAGTGTTGGGATAATAGGCATGAGCCACCATGCCTGGCCCTATTATTTTTCTAATCAGAATAAAAGTAATGTTTTTATGAGCAGAATACCCTTACTCATTGTCTCTCTCAGCCTCCTCCACCCCCATCATGTTCCTTGTAACTCAGGGTAGGTGTCACAGGCTCTGCCTCTCATGGCTTAGGGTTTAGGGACACTGCATCACCCACCCCTCCAAGCACCAGCCCCAGGGCAGCGGGTGGGCCCTGAGGAAGCCAGTCATCGTTTGGAGCAGCCCAGTGTCCTTAGTACCACAGGTCAGGTTCTCAGCTGCTACAGCCTTACAACTGACCTCTACCCTAGGCTGGCTGGCACAGGGCTGTTGCTTGTCCTTCCTGCCTCAGAACCTGAGCTGAGCCCAGCTGACTGTGGGAAAGTTTCCATTTGAGCCAGCCAGTGTCCCTTTTCCAGGCCAGGGGAGTAGGAGGTGGGCTGCCTGTCTCATTCTGTGAACTGTGGAGGAGCCCACAGAGCACAGGGCCAAGTAAACCTTACCTCCAAGGAGCTCATAGTTTGGAGAGACTGACAGTGGGGGCAGAGCTTGCAGCCAAGGCCCTGGTTGCCAAACTCAGGAACTTGGACCTTACTCATATGAAGCCAGACACCCTCTCCAGTCTGAGAGTGACAAGGGTTGGATTTGAGTTTTAGAATAATCACTCTGGCTGTGGCGAAGAGGATGGGCCCAGAGGGAGGGAAGGCCGGAGGCTGGCAGAGTGCAAAGAAGAACTGCTGTGTGCTTGGCTGGGGACTGAGAGGAACAAGAGCAAACATTACCCACCCCTTCCCAGAGACCCATAGCGCAAATGGTGACTGCCCAACACCAGCACTGTGGCCCTGGGGATGAGAGTCTGAGGTCAGGTGTGGAGAGTCATTGCAGCAGCCCTCAGGCCCACGGAGGCCCAGGGGAAATGACACATCCAGTCCCTCCCTACCCTCTGGGTATGCCCTGGGATCCCTCTCCCAGCCAGTTTCCTCTGACCCAAGGTCATCCTTGCAGCTGGTGAAGACACACAACCTGCTGACCACCAGGAACTATATCTTTGGATACCACCCCCATGGCATCATGGGCCTGGGTGCCTTCTGCAACTTCAGCACAGAGGCCACAGAAGTGAGCAAGAAGTTCCCAGGCATACGGCCTTACCTGGCTACACTGGCGGGCAACTTCCGATTGCCTGTGTTGAGGGAGTACCTGATGTCTGGAGGTGAGAATCCACCCCCTGCTTGCTCCTGCTGGGCACTGTTGTCAAGGCCTGAGCCTCTCCATCGAGCAGGGTGACACAGGGAGCCAACACACCATTCCTTGGTGCTGGGCCTACATTGGGAGATGCGACCTGCTGCAGACATGGTGGGTCAGGGCTGAGGAGGAGAGCTGTCCATATGGTCTTCAGAATTCAACTCGGATAACAACTTCCCTAGGAAGCCTTCTTTGACCCCCTTTTCCAGGGATCCCCAGCCCTTGTATTGCCCTCTATACAATCTGATTGTTGTCCATGGCACTGTAATTGTCCAGCCACCTGGGACTTCCCACCAGACTGATGCATTGGGATCCCCAACACTTTGCACTGACTTGGCAGGATTAGGGCCCAGGGAATGTTTGCCAAATGCATGAGTTCCCAAAACAACCTTGTATCATTAGCTGCATTTTACAGATGAGGAAACTGAGGCTCAGAAAAATGAATAGCTTACACAGAACCAGACAACTCCAAAGGGACTGGGCTAGGTCTGGGGCCAAGACCAGGGTTCTTTGTGTTTTACACGTGACTGTGTGCTGGGGATGGGGAGTGGATCCATGGGCAACCCTGACTGTGCGTCCTTCCCTCCCCCCAGGTATCTGCCCTGTCAACCGGGACACCATAGACTATTTGCTTTCAAAGAATGGGAGTGGCAATGCTATCATCATCGTGGTGGGGGGTGCGGCTGAGTCTCTGAGCTCCATGCCTGGCAAGAATGCAGTCACCCTGCGGAACCGCAAGGGCTTTGTGAAACTGGCCCTGCGCCATGGGTGAGTACACACACACTCACTCCCTCCAGTGTCCCTCAGCACAGGGCAGCAGACTCCTTGGCCCCTGAAGACAGGACCCAGACCCCAGGAAGGCATGGAAGGGAGTCAGTCATTCTGTTGGGGAGGGGATGATGTTGGAGCCCAGACTGCACAGTGTGGGCCAAGTTTGCCCATGTGTGTCTGGGTGGGCACAGATGCAACTTGTTGCCTGGGGGCCCTTGCAGGTGGGCCAAGAGTCCAGGCTTATATGCCGGACTGGACCACCTGGGGCCAGAATACATCATTTTGCTGGGAGACCAGGAGGTCAGGAAGGAGGGTGGCATGGAATGTGACTGGGGGACAGCAGCTCTTTTCTCTGTCCCCTGGGGACCTTACCTCAGGCTTTGGAAGAAGAGGCTGCCCTTCAGGCTTAGCCCTGGGCCAGCCCCTGGGGACCCATTCAAATTGGACCCAGTCCCTGCCTTCAGGGAGCACCAAGGGTAGGGAAGGGTGGAGGGACAGACAGTGACAACACAGTGTGCTGAGACTGTGACACAATGGTGAGTCCAGGGCTGAGAGAGACCTGGGTTGGCTGGGGGACAGGGAGAACTTCCTGGCAGAGGCAGGCCCTGCAGGAAGAGGTGGAAAACAGGCATTCCAGAGCAGGATGCTCAGCCTTCCCTTTGCCTGGGGGACCCAGAGCTCTGTATGCTCCCCAGTCACTAGCAGTGGGGCAGAAGGCCCATCAGAACCTGGTAGAGAGGGGTCATGTGAACTTGGGACACCCCAGGTGATTCTGGTATACCCAGTTGGAGGGGGACACTTGGCCAGTGTCCAGGGTCTCTAGGCTGACAGAAACTGAAGCCAGTAATTAGGGTATGACAGACCCTGGCCTCTCCCTTCCAGAGCCGACCTGGTTCCCATGTACTCCTTTGGAGAGAATGAGGTGTACAAGCAGGTGATCTTCGAGGAGGGCTCCTGGGGCCGATGGGTCCAGAAGAAGTTCCAGAAATACATTGGTTTCGCCCCGTGCATCTTCCATGGCCGAGGCCTCTTCTCCTCCGACACCTGGGGGCTGGTGCCCTACTCCAAGCCCATCACCACTGTTGGTAAGCCCCTAGCCTGCTGACCAAGGGCTGTCCTGAACACAGGGTGCCACACAGCTAGTCAGCAGTAGAGAAGGGATTCCATTGCAGGCCACCTGGCTCTGATGGCCATGCCCTTAGCCATGAGGACTTTGAAGTGTTGGGTGCTGATGGGCTTGGTCAGAGAGGGTAGTAGTAGGGGTCGGGGACTGAGCCTATGTGATGAACCAAGCTCTGTGATGGGTGAGGAAAGAAAATCTGCAGTCTCTGGGTTTGCAGCACCTACTAGTCTATCAGGGAAGACTATTACAGCAAGGACTGGTGGGGGAATGTGATGAGGATGGGCAGGTGCTCTAGGGAGTCCTAGCGGACCCCAGGGAGGAGGTAACTCTTGCACTGCTAACTGATAGGAATTATCTAGCAAAATAGAGGAAGAAGAGAATTTTTATCAGAAACAATAGCCTAAGTGAAGTTCAGAAACAAGATTGTGTAGTTTTTTTGAAGAACAGAAAGAAAAACCTTAATATGACTGCAGCATAGACCTGTCAGAAGAGTGGAAAACAGTGATTGCACTTGGCCCTCATCTGTGTTGTTTTGGGTGCATTTGGGATTGTTTAGAGGATTCTAAAGAATTACCTATAGTAGGTGTGTGTGTGCGTGTTAATGGATCCCCCAGGAGCACATGGGCCCTTGGCAGTGGACTTGAGGGGCCAAAGCTCATAAAGATCCTTTGCGCTCCTAGGCCATTTGTCCTGCCTTGTACTTTTAGATAGAGACAAAGCAACAGGGAGGCAGCAGGAACATTTCCATGCACAGGTGTGGCTGGGGAGGGGCTGAGTCCTGTGGGCAATGTGAAGGAATTTGCTCTTCACCTTGAGAATGGAGAGCTACCAGAGAGTGTTTGGGAGGGGAAGTTCAGATTTGCATTTTAAAATGATCCTTGGAGCTGCTGGATGGAAGATGGGTTAGAAAAATGGAAGCCACAAGACCAGCCCAGAGGCTGTTTTGGTAGCCAGTGGCTTGGACCAAGGGAGTAGCAGTGGAGATGGAAGAGATGTGCATGATCTGGGAAAAATTTCAGAAATAGCATTGACAGGACATAGGAATGGATTGGGTATGGAGATGCAGCAGGATAAGAAAATAAAGCAACACACATATCATAAATGCTGGTCTTCTCCCTCCTCTCCTGCCCTTAACCACACTTTTTATTTTTTATTTTTTATTTTTGAGACAGGGTTTCATTCTGTCATCCAGGCTGGAGTGCAGTGGCCGCGATCTCAGCTCACTGTAACCTCTGTCTCCCAGTCTCAAGCGATCCTCCCACCTCAGCCTCCTGAGTAGCTGGTGCACCACCACGCCCAGCTAAGTTTTTGTATTTTTTTAAGTAGAGACAATTTTCACCATGTTGCCCAGGCTGGTCTTGAACTCATGAGCTCAAGCAATCTGCGGGTCTTTGCCTCCCACAGTGCTTGGGATTACAGGCGTGAGCCACCATGCCTGGCCTACACTTTTTAAAGCATGTCACATTCCTCGCAGAATCCTCAGAAAAGCCCTGTGAGGAAGAATCCCCATGTAACAGAGGAAGAAACTGAGACTTAGAGAGGCAGGAATGGCTTGCCCAGAGCAGAGCAAAAGCAAAGATGTTTACTTGATCCCCTGACTGTCATAGACCCTCCTAGCAGAATGCAGTGGGTTCAACCAGTCTTTTTTTTTTTTTTTTTTTTTTTTTTTGAGACGGAGTCTCGCTCTGTCGCCCAGGCTGGAGTGCAGTGGCCGGATCTCAGCTCACTGCAAGCTCTGCCTCCCGGGTTCACGCCATTCTCCGGCCTCAGCCTCCCGAGTAGCTGGGACTACAGGCGCCCGCCACCTCGCCCGGCTAGTTTTTTGTATTTCTTAATAGAGACGGGGTTTCACCGTGTTAGCCAGGATGGTCTCGATCTCCTGACCTCGTGATCCGCCCGTCTCGGCCTCCCAAAGTGCTGGGATTACAGGCTTGAGCCACCGCACCCGGCGGTTCAACCAGTCTTGATCCCATCTGCAGCTTAGCACCTGTGTGGCCTCGGGTGGGTCCCTTCACATGCCCCTGGGCCTCAGTCTTTTCATCTGTAATAGGGGACAACCAGAGATGCAGCACATAAAGCATTTGGCACAGTTCCTGCCACATGGCAGGCCCACAGCCCAGCATCACTGCCTTTGGCATCATGGTAGATGCCCAGGGGAAGGGTGTTGACTAACCAGAAGCCTCTGTCTTGTCTCTGCAGTGGGAGAGCCCATCACCATCCCCAAGCTGGAGCACCCAACCCAGCAAGATATCGACCTGTACCACACCATGTACATGGAGGCCCTGGTGAAGCTCTTCGACAAGCACAAGACCAAGTTCGGCCTCCTGGAGACTGAGGTCCTGGAGGTGAACTGAGCCAGCCTTCGGGGCCAACTCCCTGGAGGAACCAGCTGCAAATTGCTTTTTTGCTCTGTAAATTTGGAAGCGTCATGGGTGTCTGTGGGTTATTTAAAAGAAATTATAATAATTTTGCTAAACCATTACAATGTTAGGTCTTTTTTAAGAAGGAAAAAGTCAGTAATTCAAGCTCTTTCACTTCCAGTTTGCCCTGTTCTAGGTGGTGGCTAAATCTGGGCCTAATCTGGGTGGCTCAGCTAACCTCTATTCTTCCCTTCCTGAAGTGACAGAGGAAACTCAGTCTTGGCCTGGGGAAGAAGGATCGCCATTAGTGACTTGGGCCAGTTAGATGATTCACTTTTTGCCCCTAGGGATGAGAGGCAAAAGCCACTTCTCATACAAGCCCCTCTATTGCCACTACCCCACACTTGTCTAGTCCTGAAACTGCAGGACCAGTTTCTCTGCCAAGGGGAGGAGTTGGAGAGCACGGTTGACCTGTTGTGTGAGGACAGTAGTAGGCATCTGGAATGCTCCTGTTTGATCTCCCTTCTGTCACCCACTCCTCACCCCCAGTCACTCACATCAGAGCCTGGACTGGCCTCCAGGATGAGGATGGGGGTGGCAATGACACCGTGCAGGGGAAAGGACTGCCCCCCATGCACCATTGCAGAGAGGATGCCGCCACCATGAGCTGGGTGGAGTAACTGGTTTTTCTTGGGTGGCTGATGACATGGATGCAGCACAGACTCAGCCTTGGCCTGGAGCACATACTTGCTGGTGGCCTCAGTTTACCTTCCCCACATCACAGATTCTGGATGTGAGGAAGAGGTCCCTCTTCAGAAGGGGCCTGGCCTTCTGAGCAGCAGATTAGTTCCAAAACAGGTGGCCCCCGAACCCAAGCCTCACTTTTCTGTGCCTTCCTGAGGGGGTTGGGCCAGGGAGGAAACCCAACCCTCTCCTGTGTATTCTGTTATCTCTTGATGAGATCATAGCACCATGTCAGACTTTTGTATATGCCTAGAAAATAAATGAAAGTGAGAATCCTCTATGAGTTATTGCTGGGGCTGCATCTGCATCTGCTGCTGACACCTGGGGGAGACTGGGGCCCCAGCTGGCTGCCCTCTGAGCCCTCTAGCCCCTTGCACCTTTGGCCCACATGACACTGCTGTGGTGTGTTAGTTACCTATCACTGTGTAACAAACTACTTTAGAGCTCGATGGTTTCCAGCAGCATCTGTTGTCTCCCAGTTCCAAGTCACGATTTGAGGCTTGGCTTGGTCCTCCACTCAGGGTTTCTCACAGGGCTGCAGTCGTCTTGGAGCCAGGCTGAGGAAGGATCCACTTCCAAGCCCATTCCTGCAGTTGTTTGCAGGATTGACTTCCTCACTGGCTGTTGACAGAGGCCACTCTCAGTTCCTTGCCACATGGGCCTTTCCATGGGGTAGCTCATGGCACAACAGCTGACTTAGCAAGATGAGTCAGTGAGTGGAGTGAAGTGTGTGAGCAAGACAGAAGTCCCAGGCCCTTATAACCTAACCTGGGAAGTGATATCCTGTCACCTTTGCCATATTCTGTTCATTAAATGAACATTGCTAGATCCAGCTCCCACTGGAGGGGAGGGGATTACACCAGGGAATGGATGCCAGGGGGCAGGGGTCATTGGGAGCCACTTCACATGGTGCCTACCACATGTGGTAAAGGGCTCCTGTCCAGCTGGAGGGCCCTTCAGTGGCTGAGCTGGAAGGCTCCTTATGGGTCACTGAAGCTGTGTTCCCTGCCAAAAAGGCAGAGGCCTGGCCTGCTGTCACCCTAGTGATTTCAAGATGCCACCTCTTTTCTAATTCCTTTCTGTTCAGTGAATACTAAGCACCTGGGAACCCTTCCCAGCCGAGGCCAAAGGACCTCGTTCTAACTTCCTTACTGCCAGAACTGTCCTGCCTGTCCTTGCTCTTCATCCCCCTCAGGTCCAACTCCTCTGTGCTGGAAACTGAGAGAGCTACTTGGGAGCAGAGACAAACACTGAGAACAGCTGAGGATACACAGGGTAGTCAGAGCTGTGCCAGAAGTCCCAACCTGCCTGGGGGTGCCTCATGAGGAAAGAACGCCTGAGCTGGGCCTTGAAGGGCGGCTGGGAGTCACCAGGAAAGGAAGGCGGTGAAGGGCAGAGCAGCAGGGGAAGGATAGGGAGGCCTGATTGGAAAAACATTGCTGGTTTGAAAGATGGAGGAGACAGAGACAGCAGTGGGGCTTGGCTTGGAAGGGTGGAGAGCTGGTGTCTCCGGAGTTTCTATGTGGGCAGGAGGGCAGAGCAGTGAGAGGAGTGCTGGGAGGGGACAACAGAGGCTGGCTTCTAGTGCCAGGCAGGCCTCAGACTAGAGAGCTCAGGTCAGAGGACAGCCATTTCCTTTCGGATGGGGAAAAGGCCTTTTTTCTGATGAGGGTCTCAGCATCACCCCAGCCCGAGCCTGAGGCTGACCCAAGGCTGGACTGCAACCTCAGTCTCTGGCTTCAAGTCAAGCCCTGGCCTTAACTGAGGCTACTCCACCAAAGTAGGCTGTTATCCTCAAGCACTGCTTTTGGTGAAGAGTGAGCGCCTGTGCACTGGGGAACTCTGCCATCTGCCTAAGGAGAACAGGGACAACCGGGTCCCAAATCCCAGAGGGATGCCCTCAGTGGTCTGACCAGAGCTGAGACCACCCTGGTTTTAAGCTGTGCATGGGGCAGGCAGGGGGACTTCAGTAGGTTCTGTGAACATTGCCTTGGGATGGGAGTTGTTATCTTGGGAGAAGGAACTGGAACCTCCTTTCCCCCGAAGACCTTCTGCCCTTGGGTGTAGTGGTGAGGGCTGCCCTTTGAGACTGAAGATGGTCAGTTCCATGATTCTGCCTGTGGTTCCCAGATATAGCCACAAGGGGGCACTGAAGATGGCTCTCAGGCATAGGCCACACAGCTGCTTAGGCTTGCTTTCCACATTTTCTACATCTCTCCAGCTCCTACCCAGGCTAGAAGCTAGGGTGTTTCACAGATAAAGATATCTTTTAGGTCAAATTGGCTTATCCCGTTGTTCAAATCTCCTGTTTCTTTGTTGGTCTTCTGCGTAGTTGTTCTATCCATTATTCAGAGCAGGGTATTGAATTCTCTAGCTGTTGTTACTGATTTATGTCTCCCTCCAGTTCTGTCAGTTCTTCATGTGTTTTGGGACTCTGCCATTAGCTGCATGCATGTTTATAACATGTTTATATTATGTCTTCCTGATGAATCCACCCCTTATCATTATAAAATGCTGCTCTTTGTAGTAACAGTTTCTGTCCCAAAGTTTACTGTGTATAACTCTATTGGTACAGCCACCCCCACTCTCTTTTGTTCCTGTTTGCATGGAATGTCTTTTCTATCCTTTCCCTTTCAACTTATTTGTGTCTTTGAATATAAAGTGTGTCATAGACATAATAGTGTTGGATGTTTTTTATATCCACATTTCTACTCTTTGCCATATGATTGTTTAGTCTCTTTACATTTAATGTAATTATAAGGTGGAATTTACGTCTGTCATTTTGCTATTTGTTTTCTGTGTTTTCTTTTTTTATTCCTCTCTCTTTCCATTCCTGCCTTCTTGTGTGTTAGACAACTGTTTTCTAATACACTATTTTAATTATCTTGTTTCTGTATATTTTTTAGTTATTTTCTTAGTGGTCGGTTGACACTTTAGATTAATACAAATTAAGATTAACATCTTAATTTCCCCATCGTTTGGGCAGGGTAGCTTGAGAGAAAAGAGAGGCAGGCCATATGAGAATGGTATAGTGGGTTAAATAGTGGCCCACACAATATGTCCACATCCTAATCCCTTGAACCTGTGAATGTAGTCTTATTTGGAAAAAAGGGCCTTTGCAGATAAAATTAAGTTAAAGATTTCAAGATGAGGTAATACTGAATATCTAGATGGGACCCCAATTCAATGATAGGTGTTCTTAGAAGAACAGGCCAGGCGCAGTGGCTCATGGCTACAATTCCAATGCTTTGGGAGGCAAAGGCAGGAGAATCACTCGATCCCAGGAGTTTGAGACCAGCCTGGGCAATGTGGTGAGACCAGCCTGGCCAACATGGCAAAACCCCATCTCTACTAAAAATACAAAAATTAGCCAGGTGTGGTGACGCACACTGTAGTCCCAGCTACTTGGGAGGCTGAGGCACAAGAATTGTTTGAACCCAGCCGGGCACGGTGGCTCACACCTGTAATCCCAGCACTTTGGGAGGCTGAGGTGGGCAGATCACCTGAGGTCGGGAGTTCAAGACCAGTCTAACCAACATGGAGAAACCCCGTGTCTACTAAAAATACAAAATTAGCCAGGATGGTGTTGCATGCCTGTAATCCCAGCTACTCAGGAGGCTGAGGCAGGAGAATTGCTTGAACCTGGAAGGTGGAGGTTGCGGTGAGCCGAGATCGCGCCATTGCACTCCAGCCTGGGCAACAAGAGGAAAAGTCCGTCTCAAAAAAAAAAAAATTTGTTTGAACCCGGGAGGTGGAGGTTGCAGTGAGCAGAGATCGTGCCACTGCACTCCAGCCTGGGCGACAGAGCAATACTGTCTCAAAAAAGAAAAAAAAAAAAAAAAAGGCAGAGTTTGGAGTTGTGTAGGCACAAGCAAGGAACAAAGGAACACCTGGAGCCACCAGAATCTGGAAGGGGCATAGAAGGATTCTCTCCTCGAACCTTCTAAGAGAGCACAGCCCTCGATTTTGGACTTCTGGACTCCAGAACTGTGAGAGAATAAATTTATGTTTTAAGCCACCCAGTTTGTGTCTTAAACTAATACAGTGACTTTAATATATTTGCACCACCTGATAGAGAAGTTGGATCAGAGGACGACAACCTCTAGTCTTCTCACAAATCACATATTTCACTTTTCTTTCCATGGGGTGGACTGCAAGTTTGGAAGCCACTCTTCCCTATACTTCTGAGAGGGTGGAATATTTTCCCATTTAATGAGTTATAATGGGATCACGAGGAGGAGAAACGTGGGGACTTCCCCGACCCCCTGCTTCCACCACCATTTTTACAGCAAACTCATGCTTCATATATATATTTCAAACTTCTTTTTCATGTTCCTGTTTCCCTTCCTTGCAAACTCTTTTTCAAAATATTTTTTACCACTTTCCATTTAGGGAGTTTTGTTTCATATATTTTCATCTAATTTTTTTTAATCATACACAATTTTATTTCTTATGTTTTTTATGTATCATTAAATCACACTAACATATACCTTTAAAAGTTTCTTCTCTGAAATACCAAATGATTTTTGAGATTTATATTTACTTTTGATGAAAACTAATACATCAAAGTATTTTTCTTCTAATTAAACATGAACAGTATATTTTTTCATTCAATGTATATGATATAAAAATATATTCCAAAAAAAGTATGACTTCACTATATAAATTTATCGAAAGTATATGCAGTAACACTATTTCATTAGAGGCAATAAAATGTAGGATTAACAACACTGGAGTTACACTGCTTTAGAATCCCAGCTCAATACTCAGAACATGTGACCTTGGGCAAGTAACATGACTACCTTCGCTTTCTAATCTCATAGCACTGTTGTGCCGATACACAAAAACTGCTTGTAACAATGCCTGGCACAATCCAAGCACTCAATAAATTATTGTTTTTTAAAATCTAAGTTTTAGGGAGTTGAGCCTCATCTCTCTCTCCTGCTACAGAACTCCACTGTGGTAGCCCCTCTTGAATAAAGTCTGCCCTACGCCCTACTCTTTTTTTTTTTTTTTTTTTGACAGAGTTTTGCTCTTGTTGCCCAGGCTGGAATGCAATGGTATGATCTTGGCTCACCACATATTCCACCTCACTGGTTCAAGTGATTCTCCTGCCTCAGCCTCCCGAGTAGCTGGGATTACAGGCACGCGCTACTATGCCTGGCTAATTTTGTATTTTTAGTAGAGATGGGGTTTCTCCAAGTTGGTCAGGTTGGTCTCGAACTCCCAACCTCAGGCAATCCGCCTGCCTCGGTCTCCCAAAGTGCTGGAATTACAGGCGTGAGCCACCACACCTGGCCCCTACTGTTCTTAAATAAACGAATCTAAGCTTTAATGAGCAAAATATTAGGATAAAAGTAAAATAAATAATTTTCATTTCGTTTACATGAAATAGATTACAATGAACATTACACAATTTTTAAGTCATTTCTTAGAAACAATCTCACAAAAATTTTCAAGTACAATATAAATAATTTTTTTCCTAAACTATTTGAGAGTAAGTTGTGGACATGATACCTCATCACACTCAACAAACAACAATGTTATTCTTTCTCTTTTTTTTGAAAGAGGGTCTTGCACTGTCACCCAGGCTAGAGTGCAACGGCACGATCATAGCTCACTGCAGCCTCCAGCTCCTGGGCTCAAGTGATCCTCCCACCTCAACCTCCCAAGTAGCTGGGATTACAGGCACGTGCCACCAGGCCTGGCCAATTTTTTATTTTTTATTTTTAGTGGAGATGACATCTCTTTCTCACAGGTCTTGAACTCCTGAGCTCAAGCAGTCCTGCCTTGGCCTCCCAAAGTGCTGAGATTACAGGCATGAGCTACCATGCATGGCCAAGAATGTTATCCTATATAACTACAATGAAACCATGAAGACCAAGAAATTAACATAAAAACATTGCTACAGTCTAATCCTCAGGCCCTATTCAGATTTCACCATTTGTCTTAATAGTGTCCATTCTGGCAAAAGGATCAAGTTCACAGTCACATATTATTTCGATCTTCTTTTATCTGAAACAGTCTTCCTTGACCATCATGACTTTGACAATCTTGAAGCTGACGGGCTGGGTACTGTTAGAATGCCATTCAGTTTTGTTTTGCCTGTTGTTTCCTTATGATTGATTCAGGTTATTTATCTTTGGCAGAAATATCACAGATGTGATGATGGGCTCTTCTCACCACATCCTATCAGGAAGCACATAATTTGAGTTTGTCGTATTACTGATGATGGTTATGTTGATCACTTTTAAGATGGTGACTTGCCACACTTTTCCACTGTAAAGTTACTCTTTTTTTGGTAGTTTGAGACTACACAAATATCTCCTTCCTTATTAAACATTTATTATAAAGACTCATGGATCCTATTTTATTCAACGGATTATAAGGCATTCTAACATTATTTATTCTGATGCTCAAACTGCCCCGGTTTTGGACAGTGAGAACCCCTTTGAACTGGCTTCTGTGTCCTTTTGATGTCATTTGTCCCATCATTTTGCTGAGGACTTCCTTATTTTCTGGCACAACTAGATGCCCCAGGATCATCTTTGGCTTTTTTTCTGGCCCAATCCTGGAATCAGCCACTTCTCCAAAGAGTCTTGATTCCTCCTAGTGGAGGACGGTATCTAGAAACCAAGATCTGGCCAGTCTTAATTTACGGACAACAGGGTTCATCCTAGTTCTCTCCCTTCTCATATTTATAACTAACTAGTCCTAAATAGTGTATTCTAATGAATGCAGGAGCTATGGTGTGGGTGACAAAGTCCTGGCCTGAGGACCTGTGTTCACACCATCAATTTGCCCTAAGAACCATGTGATGGGTCATTTTAATTTCTGAGCCTTTTTTTAGGCATCTGTAAAACAGACAATAATACCCACTTCAGCCAGGCTTGGTGGCTTACTCTTGTAATCTCAGAACTTTGGAAGGCTGAGGTGGGTGGAGCACCTGAGGTGAGGAGTTTGAGACTAGCCTGGCCAAGATGGTAAAATTCTATCTCTACTAAAAATACAAAAATTACCTTAGTGTGGTGGGTCACACCTGTAGTCCCAGCTTCTTGGGAAGGAGAATTGCTTGAACTTGGGAGGTACAGGGAGGTGGAGGTTGCAGTGAGCCGAGATCGCACCACTGCACTCTAGCCTGGGTGACAGAGTGAGACTGTCTCAAAAAATAAAATAAAACGAAGTAAATAATACCTACTTCACAGGATCCTGTGGGGATTGACCAGAGTAATGTATGTAAAACACTTAGCAAATGTTAGTTCCCTCTAGGTCCTAGGGAAACCTATAGACTCATAGAGGGGAATTGATTTGTCTAAAATCATGCAGTGAGTTAAGCTAAAGGTTCAGACTGGTCTCCAGTTGCCTACCCCGGGTGTGGAGTCTTTCAGCCACACCACTTTGCATCCAGGGTGTACCTTCTCAGGAACCCTGTGACGCTATGCCTGCCTGGGGAGTGGCTGACCAGTCAAAGAATCAGCCTAACAGGGAAATCAGACATCCCTCGAGTGCCTTTATTACCAGGAACTCAGCACATTTTTGTCCTAACTGTCCTCAAACTCAATGAAGAAATGTCACTATTTATCATCACCATTTTCACAGCTTTGCCCACCACCGAATCCACTCAACACAGTAGCCAGAGTGACATTTCTGAAACATAAATTAGAGCATGTAACTCCCCTGCTTAAACCCCTTAGTCCATGAGCCTCAAAGAAATCCAGACTCGGCTGGGCGCGGTGGCTCAAGCCTGTAATCCCAGCACTTTGGGAGGCCGAGACGGGCGGATCATGAGGTCAGGAGATCGAGACTATCCTGGCTAACACGGTGAAACCCCATCTCTACTAAAAAATACAAAAAACTAGCCGGGCGAAGTGGCGGGCGCCTGTGGTCCCAGCATCTCGGGAGGCTGAGGCAGGAGAATGGCGTAAACCCGGGAGGCGGAGCTTGCAGTGAGCTGAGATCCGGCCACTGCACTCCAGCCTGGGCGACAGAGCCAGACTCAGTCTCAAAAAAAAAAAAAAAAAAAAAAAAAAAAAAAGAAATCCAGACTCCACTGTGGCCTACAATGCCCGGCAGGACCTGGCCCTGCCAGCGTCTCCGGCCTCATTCTGTGCCATCAGGGCTGGATTAGGACTTCAGAAGCTCTAAGCACCACAGGAAAATGCTGCTTCTGCTGTATACAATTACAAATAAGGGCCAGGTGCAGTGGCACACACCTGTAATCTCGGTCAGCATTTTGTAAGGCCAAGGTGGACAGATCACTTGAGCCCAGGAGTTCGAGACCAACCTGGGTAACATACCAAAAGCAATCTCTACAAACAATACAAAAATCAGCCAGGTGTGGTGGTGCGCTGTAGTCTCAGCTATTTGGGAGGATCGACTGAGCCTGGGAGGTTGAGGCTGCAGCGAATCATGATCACACCACTGTACTCGAGATGGGGTGACAGAGCAAGACCCTGTCTCAAAAATAAATAAATAAATAAAATTACCAATAAAAACAACACTAAACTGTTAAAGAAGCTGAAGGTGGTCTTTGGTTTGGTTTTGGTTTTGAAATACCAATTTCTTTCAAAAGTGTTCTCCTCTTCCTCCTCGGCACCGGCTGGCCTTCTCTTTGAGTTGCTGCAATGCTCCATGTGGTCCTTCACAGGCTGTTCCTCCTGTTGCTTTATCCAAACAGCTTCCTCTGCCCTCACTAACCTCCTTTGTCCAGTTAACTCCTACTCATCTTTCGGACCTCACTGTAAACATCAGTTCCCAAGGAAAGTTTTCTCTGGACAACTCTCAGTAAATCAGCTCCCTGGGTTAGATGTGCTTATTTCCCATATGTGTTACCCTTACTGGCCCACACATTCACAAGCTCCTGTGTTCACACTTGCATCTTTACAGTCGGTGGCAGTGGGAAAACCCCTAGAACTGAGGAAAGAGCGTTGGTCTTGGGGACGAAACGCCCAACTCTTTGTCTTAGCTTTGCTGCAAACTTTGTGTGACCTTAGGCAAGCTTATTTCCCCTTTCTAGGGGCTGTGTCTAGTCGGGAGGAATGGAGGCCCCCATGTGATCCAAACATTCACTTACTCAAGATTCATTCATTGACTTCATTCATTCAGCCATTTGCTAAATGAAGCTATGGAGCCTGTCCTCTGTGTTGGGATACTGGGGACTCAGATAAATCAAAAGCAGAGGTTCACAGCAGAGTGGGAGGGACAGATGTAGACTGCTCAGTATATGACTAGGCACACAGTTACACATACCGAAGAGAGGTCAGACAGCTGCTGTAGGAGCCCAGAGGAGGTAGCAGTGCGTTCAGACCTGGGAAGGCTTTCTTGAGAAAATGACCTTGCCGAGTTGGGAAAGAAGAAGGGAAAATGCTGTCTAGGCACGTACCTGTCAGGGTTCTTGGGTATGTGCAGTTTCTTTGGGGAACTGCCTTTTTCTTTTACAATTCTCACCTGACTTCTGCAAGTGTCTCACTCTTCTAGTCCTGCCCCTTCAAAGTTACCCCTCCCCCAAGGGCTGCCTGAGCCATATTTCTAAGTGCTTTCTGTTGCCCAAGATGAAACTTATGTACTTTGGCCTCGTAGTCAGGTTCTTCTCACCCGGCACTAGCTTCCTCTTCCAACCTCTTTGCCTGTTGCTCTCCCATGCAGCCTTTGTTTCAGCCATGTTAGACTCTGCTGCTGCCACATCCTCTGCCCCTGTGCCTTTGCTCATGCTGTTCCTCCTGTGTAGGATACTCTCCTCTCCTAGGAAGCCTTCCTGGACAACACGTGACAGTTAGCAACTTTCTCTTAGTGCTTCCACTGTACTTTATACACCATCTCTATTATTGTACTTACCACTTTGTACCGAATGAGCTGTGATCTCCTTTCAGTTAGGAATTCTATGTGCATCATTTTTTGAAACGTAGTGCCCAGGCTGGACACCTGGCAAAGGTCTGATGGGTGTTTGATTAGACAAGTAAGTGAATGGAAGAAAAAGGGCTCTGTTGAAAGGAAGGCGATAGATTTAACTCAATACAGTTTAAGACACTGAAAGACCCATCTGACCTGCCTTGCTCTTGTTTACCCAATGCATCAGGCCCATGAGGTGAGAGGAGGAAGTGGAGGCAAAATGGATTGGGGTAGGCTTAGCTTTTTGGCCTGGAAGCTGAATGTTTGACTTAAATACCCAACATGGTACTAATTGGCTGTTAAAACACGAGCTATTCCCGAGCTAAACCAGTCTAAACACCTATTGTTCATCTCCCAATCATCCTTTATAACTTTGGTGAAGCCTGCTCTGACCTTGCCCACCAGCTCCTGAAGAGTTGGTCACTCTTACTACTTGACCTTGGACCCCATTCTATCATTGCATATATATTGCATTTGGCCACCTTATAATCTGTGTCCTCTAAACTTGGATATATGTTTCTCTGGGGGATATACAGCACTACGTAAATATTATAATAATTTAATTCTGTGATTTAAAATATTTTTACATTGAAACAAACAGCCATATTATGAAATAGGATCCCAATAATAAAAGAATTTTTAGGGCCAGGCACGGTGGCTCACGCCTGTAATCCCAGCACTTTGGGAGGCTGCGGCGGGTGGATCATTTGAGGTCAGGAGTTCGAGACCAGCCTGACCAACATGGTGAAATCCTGTCTCTACTAAAAATACAAAAAAAATTAACTGGGTGTGGTGGCGCATGCCTGTAGTCCCAGCTACTCGGGAGGCTGAGGCAGGAGAATCACTTGAACCCGGGAGGCACAGGTTGCAGTGAGCTGAGATAGCGCCACTGCACTCCAGCCTGAGTCACAGAGAGAGACTCTGTCTCAACAACAACAACAACAAAGTTTTTAGAATGAAATAGGACATATGAAAATAATGACAGCTAGTATTTATTAAAAATGTACTATCTTCAAGACAGTGTGTTAAATGCTTTACATTATCTTGAATACTTTGCAAGCAGCAGGCTTTTGAGTTCTTCCCAATGCCCCTAGGGATGAGAGTTCTAGTTCTCCTAGTGTTTGCGGCATTTGGGAAAAGTGGGAGACGGGTTGTTTACTTGAGCTCTGCATTTCCAGCACTGAGTAGCTAGCCTGTGCAAAGGTGAACCTCAGTAAAGGCTTGTGGAAAGAATGGATCCTGCTCTACGCTGGAATATCCTTTCCTCCCTCCCTCCTGACCTGGTGAACTCTTATTGGCCCTTCAATACCCTGTTTCAATGTCACCTTCACTGTGAAATCTGACTCTCAACTATTTTCTCTGGCTCCCACTGCCTTTGGGCTTCCCTCAGACCCAGCAGTGAGTAACTGGATGATCACTCTTTGTTTATTTTTGATGTGGAGTCTCACTCTATTGCCCAAGCTGGAGTACAGTGGCATAATCTTGACTCACAGTAGCCTCGACCTCCCCAGGCCCAGGTAATCCCCCCACCTTAGCGTCCTCAGTAGCTGGGACTATAGGTAAAAACTACATGCCGGGCTAATTTTTGTATTTTTTGTAGAGATAAGGTTTTGCCATGTTGTCCAGGCTGGTCCCAAATTCTTGGGCTCAAGCAATCTGCCCGCCTCAGCCTCCCAAAGTGCTAGGATTATAGTGTGAGCCACTGTGTCTGACCTACTCTTTGTTTACTGGACTCCCATATAAGGGGTTGGGCAGCTCCTCTAGGGATGGATCTCGGTCTGATTTCCCAGCATCTAGCAAAGAGCTTGATAAGAGAAGCCCTCAGTGTGCATTTATTGAATGAATGAAGTGATAAAGTTCAGAACTGATGCCCAAAGGAGAAAGAAGTGATTCTGTGTTCTTTCTCTAGGTCCATTTTCTTAACTGAGTTATGGCCCCCTAAAAGATATGTCCATGTTCTAACCCCTGGAACCTGTTAATATGACCTTATTTGGAAAAAAAAAGTATTTGCAGATGTAATGAATAATCTCAAGATAAAATCTAAATTATCTAGGTGGGCCCTAAATCTAAAGACAATTTTTTTTTTGAGACGGAGTCTCGCTCTGTCACCCAGGCTGCAGTGCAGTGGCACGATCTTGACTCACTGCAACCTCCGCCTCCCAGGCTCAAGCAATTCTCTTGTCTTAGCTTTCTGAGTAGCTGGGATTATAGGCGCTGGCCCCCATGCCGGGCTGATTTTTGTATTTTCAGTAGAGATTGGGTTTCGTCATGTTGGCCAGGCTGGTCTCAAACTCCTGACCTCAAGTGACCCACCCACCTCAGCCTCTCAGAGTGCTGGGATTTCAGGCGTGAGTCATTGCGCCAGGGCCTAAAGACAATGTCTTCATAAAAGAAAGAAGAGGCGGCCAGCTGCAGTGGTTCATGCCTGTAATCCCAGCACTTTGGGAGGCCGAGGTGGGCAGATCACCTGAGGTCAGGAGTTCGAGACTAGCCCGACCAACATGAAGAAATCCTATCTCTACTAAAACTACAAAATTAGCCGGGCGTGGTGGCGCATGCCTGTAATCCCAGCTACTTGGGAGGATGAGGCAGGAGAATCACTTGAACCCATGAGGCGGAGGTTGCGGTGAGCCAAGATCATACCATTGCACTCTAGCCTGGGCAACAAGAGTGAAACTCCATCTCACACACATACACACACAGACATAGGAATAAGAGAAGCCCATGCAATGATGAAGGCAGAGATTGGAGTTATGCACCGCTAGCTAAGAAACTAGAGCCACCAGTAACTGGAATATGTAAGGAAGGATTCTCCCCTAGAGCCTTCTGAGAGAGCACAGCCCTCCTGACACCTTGATTTCAGGATCCTAAACTCCTGAACAGTGAGAGAATTTCTGTTGTTTCAAGATACCAGTTTGTGATAATGTGTTATGGCAGCCTCAGAAAACTAATACAGCTTAGAAACAGAAATGTGTTTTCTGTGAATTTCCCCCAGATCTTGGCACCACATGAGTTCAATCAGATAATATTTGGGATTTCCCAGTGACTCCTTTCTCAACAAACACCTGACCAAGCAACTCCTTTCTCAGCAAACACCTGACCCCACACCCCAGACTCCAGCCATGAGGAACCACTCAGTGTGTCAGAACAGGAGACGGTGTGACATCTTTGTGATCCAGCTCTGAGAAAAGATCCAGGGTGTTTTTCAGGCTTCTGAACACCCTGGAAAGATAGCATGCTTACATTTCGTTTAAAAAATTTAAAATGCAACTATTATATGCCAGGTCCTGTGTGGGCACTTTACATATGTTGATTTACTTTAATCCCTACAGCAACCCTACTACTATTTTAAAGCTGAGAGAGGTGAACTGACTTGCCTTGGGATACATAGCTCAAAGGTGGCAGAGCCAAGATTCCAAAGTGCCTGATTCCTATTATGTCTGACTCTAAAATATTATGTTCTTTCTGCTCTGTTCATCCAGGTGGTGGAAAAATTCAGTCTGGGAGCAAAAAAAGGAAGATCAATATCCTGCAGAATGACTCATGCTATTTATTATAGAAGGAATTACTGGAGATGCTATCACTGTGGATCACAGAAGTCTTCATGGAAGAGGTGGCATTTGAGCTAGGCCTTCACTGAAAAAAAAAAAAACAAACATTTCCCGATTCTCTGTCAGGCACTGGGGATCCAGAGATTAATCAGACAAGGTCCTTTTGCTTGAGGAATTCACAGTATTGTGTGTATGTGGGAAGGATGGTGGCTGCTTGTGTGTGTTAAAAGACAATGTGGCCAGGCCCAGTGGCTCATGCCTGTAATCCCAACAGTTTGGGAGCCCGACGCTGGAGGATCGCTTGAGCCTGGGAGTTTGAGACTAGCCTAGGAAATATGGCCAGGATCCCATCTTTACAAAAAATTTAAAAATTAGCTGGGTGTGGTGGCATATGCCTGTATTCTCAGCTACTTAGGAGGCTTAGGTGGGAGGATCACTTGAGCCCAGGAGGTCGAGGCTGCAGTGAGCCGTGATTTTGCCACTGCACTCCAGCCCGGGCGAAAGAATGAGGCAGTGTTAAAAAAAAAAAGAAGAAGAAGAAGAAAAAAAAACCGATAATCCAGACCTACGGTACGGTCAAAATTCCTAACTCAAGGTCCCAAAGAAGCTCAGAGAAGCCTTTTGGAAGAAGGGACTCCTGCCCCAGCTAAGACTGATGGATAAGTAGCAAAGGCTTTCTAGGGACGGCATAAGCAGCCCACCTGAAGCGGTGAATCTGGCGTCCTGGGTGCCTGGCACACCTTGTAGCTCAGCGTACTAGTTAGTGGAGTGCGAGAAAGGGCGTGTACTTGTGGGTTGGAGTTGGTCACGAAAAAGCTGGTGGGACTGCCCAACGGTTCTCAGGTCCCAGTGCATCCTGCGTGGTGGCTATCCGCTGAACCATAAAGCATTCCTTTTCAATCCCTGCACGCTGATGAGAACGCCGGGAAAAGACTGCGCAAGGGGCCTGCCAAGGCAGACAAGTGATCGCCACCCAGCTGGCTTCCAAGCGGGTCCCCGCCCTCCACCGGAGGCCTGTTACCACGGCAACCAGCGAGGGCGGAAGTGGCTCAGAAGACCGATACTCCCTAATCAGGTGACTCTCCCGCCTCCTGCACGTGACACCGGAGCCCAGGCGCGCACTCTACCTAATCAAGACCCCACCCCTCTTTCCCTTTACTGACAATTGACAGCGACCTCGTGCAATGGCCCTCCCGCCTCCACCAGGACCCTCTGCCCGTTGGTAGTGAATGAACCAATTAGACTGGGAAAAAAAGAAGCAACGCCCCGGGTTTCATTCCGGCTTGACAGACGCAATTGAGGCCATCCTCGAGTCCCTCCGCCTCCAAGTTCAGTACGGCCAGCGATGGACAGACCTTCTACCCAATAGCACGCCCCTTTTCTGCCGTTGGGTCCCGCCCCTTGAGGGCTAAGCCAATGAGCGCGCCGGATCTCGGCGGGTGGAGGGGTTGCACTGCGGTAATATGGCTCTTCCTTAGCCAGCGGCGGCAGCGGCGGCGGCCACTGTGCGGACGGAACAGTCCTGCCTGTCGGGTGGCGGGTTTCTAGGCTGCAGGAGCTTGGCAGGTCGTGGCTAGGAGGCAGCGGCGGATGCCGGGGGGGCGGCCGCCTCGCCGCTTGGCGGCTCCTGGATCCAGATGAGCGCCTCCGCGTCGGTCGGGGGCCAGGTCCCCCCGCCACCCCCGGGCCCGGCCGCCGCGCTACCTCCCGGTTCTGCCGCGCGGGCCCTGCATGTGGAGCTGCCGTCTCAGCAGGTAAGCCCGCGCGGGTCGCAGCGCTCGGGAGGGACCCGGGCAGGCCCGCGTGGAGAGCCTGCTGGCTCCGGGCTGACCCCACGAGCCGGGACACCCAGAGCAGGGACCCGGAGGGCTCGCGGGACTGAGGAAGACTGTCAGGAGATCTTGTACGGGGAGGGGTCCAGTGATGGCCGAACCTCCGGGAGATCCCGGAGTCCTAGGAGAATCCGGTTACAGGAGATGGGCTTGTGAGGGGACAAGCAGCCAGCCAGCGAAAGTCCCTGGGGCCCCAGCCCGAGGCCACCTCCCCCAACGCAAGGAGCCGGGGATTCCCCCGCGTAGACCATCTCCCTCGTTCCCACCGGGAGGGACCCGGGGAAGCCTCTGTGTCCCACGGGCCACAGCGAAAGCACTTTTTCTTTCTTTCCCCACCTGGCCGTCCCCGCTTACGGAGAAACCAGTTTGTACTCTTCGTGCAAGAGCCCTGGAGGAGACTTTAGGGTGTCTACCATTTGCTTTAATCTCCCTTGATTATTAAGTATTCGGCCTCTTTAGAGAAATGTATTTGAGACTTGGGGGTTTCCTTCCTAATTCTCCGAGTCTCAAGGAACGCGTCTTAATAATTAGGAGGACTCTTTCCTTCTTCATTCCCTCCAGTGAGTCTCTGTGGAAGGAGGATTTGATGTATATATTCATGTGTTCATCCTTTAAGAAGGGCTTTGAGGACCTCTTGGCTCTGCCTTGTAGGGAGTTAAGAAGGGGGAAACACTGACTTTGCAGGTCTGACAAAACTCTTTGTTTTACTCACATATTTGTAGAGTACTTCCCTCCTTATATCGGTTGCCTTCCTTCTGTCCCCCTAGGGGAGATTTTGCAGGAGTCTTAGCATTAAAGAGACCTAAAGAAAGTACCGTTCACCCTCTCCCTTTATTCCTCCTTCCAAGAAGAGGATCTAGGAGAAACTATCATTTATTGAGAACTTACCGTGTTGGATTTGTGCAGAGGGCTCAGTGGCCATTAGTTCACTGAATTTTCACAACTCTGTGAGATAGCTGATTTTATTACCCCCATTTGGCAGTTGAAACGGGCTTGTCCAGAGCCTTCCAGTTGGTAAGTGGTGGGACTGGGTTGCAGAATCCAGTGTCTGACTCTGCAGCCATGCACGTTCTTGAGACTTCGGCAGCCTTCCTCAACCACCTTTACACAGGACAGAGTGAGTTCCTTCATACACCCCTCCAACTTTTCATCAGCTGCCAGTGGGACTTAGGAAGGATTCACAAAGAGGAAGGGAGAGGTTGTGGGGGAGAGAGTGGTTGAAAAGTGAAATGGATTTGAATGCAGTAAAGGAGGCGGGGGCTAAAGGGAAGAGAAGAGTTGGAGATAATAACCACTGTGGTTGCCATTGAATAGGCAGACAGAAGAGCTTACAGTAGCAACGGCTTTTTGCGTGACTACTACCTACTACCGAAGAGGATTGAAAAGATACCATGTGCCCTGGTTTTGTGATGCTGTTGGCAGGGAATTTCTGAATAGTAGGAGTTTGAGGGTAGTGGGAGTTTGGATTGTATTGTGAGATACTGGAAGAGGGTAGAAGTCTGGCTAGGGAGACACGTCTCTGGAGTGAGCATTAATGTGAGTTTTTGTACGTGTAGGAGGTAGAGTGTGAGGGTGGATACTGGGAGAGGGAATAGGGAGCACCCTTAGAAACAGCCTGGAGAAGTCCTAAGGAGTTCAGGGGCCAAGAAGGGTTTAGTTTGGGGGAGCTTCGAGAGCATGTGGGATTAGGAAAGAGAAAGCATCATTTACTTCATAGAGCCTATTCTCTGATAACAGTTCACAGTTTAACACTGGGAAAACTAATGCAAACAAACTGTTGATGGAATAATTTCAGCCTCATTTGTTAGTGTTTGTCAAATTTTTGGATAGGTGCCGAGGGATATATAGTGGCTTAAGTGTACAGCTGAATGCTATATGAGTGCCGAGTATGCTATTTACAGCTTTCTGGGGGTGTCATCCTTGAATTCTTGGAAGGCAGCCTATATAACAAAGCACTTTTACTTTTGCAGTTGACATTAATTTAGCTTTTGGGGTCAAAAGGCTCAGGTTTTTAGTGTATAAATAGTATCAATAAAATTTTGTTGAAGTTTTATCTGTATATAGTTAAGTGCACAGATTATTAGTATTCAGTTGATGAATTGTCACCAAGGGAACAGTTATGTAAGCACTACCCAGATTAAGAAATACAAAATTTTGGCTGGGTGCAGTGGCTCATGCCTGTAATCCTAGCACTTCGGGAGGCTGAGGTGGGGGGATCACTTGAGGCCAGAAGTTTGAGAACAGCCTGGCCAACTTGGCGAAACCCTGTCTCTACTAAAAATACAAAAATAAAATAAAATAAAAAAAATAGCCAGATGTGGTGGTGCACATTTGTAATCCCAGCTACTTGGGAGGCTGAAGCAGGAGAATCGCTTGAACCTGGGAGGCGCAGGTTGCCGTGAGCCGAGATTGTGCCACTGCACTCCAGCCTGGGTGACAGAGTGAGACTCTGTCTTTAAAAAAAAAACAAAAAAACTCCAAAATTATTGACATCCTGGAAGTCCTCCTTATGTTCTCTCCCATCTCTACTTTTCCTTTTTCTCTAAAGGAACTACTTTTCTGATTTCTAATGTAAAAGATCAGTTTTTGCCTGTTCTTGAGCTTTGTGTAAATGGAGTTGTGCAAACTGTATTTTTTTGTGTCTGGTTTCTTTTACTCAGTATTGTTAGAGTCATGGAGTATCTGTGTATGTCTAATTTTTTTTTTTTTAAGCATTTCTTTGTTGTCTTTTTTTGCTTTTACAAAATTTCAAAGGTTTAGATAAATTGGAATGTCAATTGTTAACTTTCCTTTAAATAATACTTCCAAACCATACATTTTAATACATCCCATACTAGTTAGCAAGGTATCTTTTTTTTTTTTTTGAGACGGAGTCTAGCTCTGTTGCCCAGGCTGGAGTGCAGTGGTATGATCTCCACTGATTGCAGCCTCTGCCTCCTGGGTTCAAGTGGTTCACCTGCCTCAGCCTCCCAAGTACCTGGGATTACAAGCGTCTGCCACCACACCCAGCTAATTTTTGTATTTTTAGTAGAGGCAGGGTTTCACTGTGTTGGCCAGGCTGGTCTCGAACTCCTGACCTTGTGATCCTCCCGCCTCAGCCTCCCAAAGTGCTGGAATTACAAATGTGAGCCGCTGTGCCTGGCAGATATCAATATTTCTAAACAAATAAGCCCTGTTGGTTTAAGATTTCTATGATAAAGTTATCTCAAAGCGTAGGTTCAGTGGCTCCAGACTTCTTCTAAGATGGGGTTTGTCAACCTTGGGACTGTTGACATTTTGGAATGAAGATGGACGTTACATGTTTAGCCACATCCCAAGATATCAGCAGGACCTCCCCAGTCCTGACAATCAAAAATGAGTTCAGACATGGCCAAATGTTTCTTAGGGGGCAAAACTACCCCTAGTTGAGAACCACCTTTCTACGGTGTATTTTCATTTTAGGATAGAGAATAGTATCCTTATTATTATCGACTCATTTATTCCAGTCTTCATTAAGTCCTGTTGATTCTAGAAGTGGCTGTAATGTTTAAAAAGTTAACACTGCAAACACCTGAACTTTTCCATGTATGAGTGCTAACTATAGTCCGAATCAGCCCCTTGACAGTGTCAGATGGGACTACTACTTAATTTTGTCTCCTTTTGCTTCTGTGTGATCCTACTTTACTGTAATTTGAGCAAGAACTAGTCACACTTTTTTTTTTTTTTTTTAAAACACTTTCTTTGTTTGTGTGTTTGTTTTTGATTTTTGAGATAGTTTTACTCTGGTCACCCAAGCTGGAATGCAGTGGTGCGATCTCCTCTCACTGCAACCTGCCCCTCCTGGGTTCAAGTGATCCTCCCACCTTAGCCTTCCGCGTAGCTGGAACCACAGGCTGTGCCACCATGCCCAGCTAATTTTTGTATTTTTAATAGAGATAGGGTTTCACCATGTTGGCAGGCTGGTCTTGAACTCCTGGCCTCAGGTGGTCTGCCTGCCTTGGTGTCCCAAAGTGCTGGGACTACAAGTGTGAACCACTGTGCCTGGCCCAAAACAAACTAGTTTTTAGAAAGTTTTGTTTCTATTTTTGACCAAGCGCGGTGGCTCATGCCTGTAATACCAGCACTTTGTGAGGCCGAGGCAGGATGATCACTTGAGGTCAGGAGTTTGAGACCAACCTGGCCAATATAATGAAACCCTGTCTCTATTAAAAATAGAAAAATTAGCCAGGTGTGGTGGCAGGTACCTGTAATCCCAGCTATTCAGGAGGCTAAGGCAGGAGAATTGCTTGAACTTGGGAGGCAGAGGTTGCAGTGAGCTGAGATGGCACCATTGCACTCCAACCTGGGCGACGAGAGTGAAACTCTATCTAAAAAAAAGAATTATTTCTATTTTTTTATTTTTATTTTTTTTAGAGACAAGATCTTGCTCTGTTGCCCAGTCTGGAGTACAATGATGTGATAGATCATTGGCTCCCTGAGGCCTCAACCTCCTGAGATCAAGTGATTCTCTTGCCTCAACCTCCCGAGTATCTAGGACTACAGGCATGTTGCCACCATGCCCAGTTCATTTTTAAAATTTTTTCATAGAGATGGGGTCTTGCTGTGTTGCCCAGGCTAGTCTCAAACTCCTGGCCTCAAGAAATCCTTCTGCCATGGCCTCCCAAAGTGTGGGATTATAGTTGTGAGCCACTATGCCCAGCCAGAAAAGTTTTATATTTATAGAAAAATTGAGAAGATAGTACAGAAAGTTCCTATATACACCTAGTTTCACTTATTCACTTATTCTGGTTTATTTTATTTTGTTTATTTATTTTTGAGACAGAGTCTCACTCTGTCACCCAGGCTGGAGTGTAGTAGTGTGATCTCCGCTTACCACAACCTCTACCTTTCAGGTTCAAGCGATTCTCCTGCCTCTGCCTCCTGAGTAGCTGGGATTACAGGCATGAGCCACTGTGCCTGACTGATTTTTGTGTTTTTAGTAGAGATGAGGTTTTGCCATGTTGGCCAGGCTGGTCTTGAACTCCTGACCTCAGGTGGTCCGCCCGCCTTGGCCTTCCAAAGTGCTGGGATTACAGGTGTGAGCCACCGCACCCGGCCTCACTTATTCTTAATATCTGCCTTGACATATGGTACATTTGTTAGAGTTAATGAACCAACATTGGTATATTATTGACTAAAAAAATCCATAGTTTATTTAGATTTTCTTAGTTCTAAACAACTGTGGCCAGGCCTGGTGAGCACTTTGGGAAGGATCCCTTGAGCCTGGGAGGTCAAGGCTGCAGTGAGCCCTGATTGCACCACTGTGCTCTAGCCTGGAAGACTGTGATTAAATGTGATTAACTATATATACAACATAAAATTTGCTGTTTAAATATTTTTAAAGTATACAATATAGTGGCATTAAAAACACACTTAATGTTGGCCGGGCGCGGTGGCTCAAGCCTGTAATCCCAGCACTTTGGGAGGCCGAGACGGGCGGATCACCAGGTCAGGAGATCTAGACCATCCTGGCTAACATGGTGAAACCCTGTCTCTACTAAAAAATACAAAAAACTAGCCGGGTGTGGTGGCGGGCACCTGTAGTCCCAGCTACTCGGGAGGCTGAGGCAGGAGAATGGCGTAAACCCAAGAGGCGGAGCTTGCATTGAACTGAGATCCGGCCACTGCACTCCAGCCTGGGCGACAGAGCAAGACTCCGTCTCAAAAAACAAAACAAAACAAAACAAAAAACAAAACTTAAAAAAAAAAAACCCCACTTAATGTTATACAACCATCATCACTGTATATTTCCAGAATGTTTACGTCATCACAAACAGAAAACAACTCCCCATTCTCGCCTCCTACCAGCCCCTGGTAAATTCTGTTCTACTTTCTGTCTCTATGAATTTGACTATTCTGGGTACCTCATATAAGTGGCATCATACATTATTTGTCCTTTTATGTTTGGCTTATTTCACTTTGCAATGTTTTCAAGGTTCATCCGTGTTGTAGGCTATGTTAGAATCTCATGCCTTTTAAGGTGGATGGTATTCTGTTGTATGTATATACTACATTTTGTTTATTCATTCATCTCTTGATGGGTCCTTTTTTTGTTTGCTTCTTTGTTTTGAGACAGGGACTCACTCTGTTGCCCAGGCTAAAGTGCAGTGGCATGATCATGGCTCACTGCAGCCTTGACTTCCTGGGGTCAAGTGATCCTCCCACCTCAGCACCCCCGCAAGTAGCTGAGACTACAATGGCATATGCCTCCACGCCCAGCTAATTTGAAAATTTTTTGTAGAAATGAGTCTCACTCTGGTCTCAAACTCATGGGCTCAAGAGATCCTCCTTCCTTGGCCACCCAAAGCAGTGTTGAGATTATAGCATGAGCCACCATGCCCAGCCAACCCTTAGTTTTTACCTGATGTCCTCCTTCTGTGCCAGGATCCTGTCTGGATACCACATTGTATTTAGTTGTTCTGTCTCTTGCCTCCTCTTAGTTGTGGCAGTTCCTCAGACTTTCCTTGTTTTTGATGACCTTGACAGTTTTGAGTATTGGTCAGGTGTTTTGTAGGAAGCCACTCTATTGGAATTAGTCTGCTGTTTTTTCTTATGATTGCTAGGGTGGTGGTGTTTTGGGAGCAAGACTCAAGAGGTAAAGTGCTATTTTCATCATACGTTATGTACATATTATTAACATGATTTATCACTGTTTTTTTTGCTTGTTTGTTTGTTTTGTTTTTTTGTTTTTTTTTTTTGAGATGGAGTTTTACTCTTGTTGCCTAGGCTGGAGTGCAATGGCGTGATCTCAGCTCACTGTAACCTCCACCTCTCAGGTTCAAGCGATTCTTCTGCCTCAGCCTCCTGAATAGCTGCAATTACAGGTGCCCACCACCACGCCAGGGTTTCACCATGTTGGCCAGGCTGGTCTTGAACTCCTGACCTCAGGTGATCCACCCACCTTGGCCTCCCAAAGTGCTGGTATTACAGGTGTGAGCCACCATTCCTGGCTGATTTATCACTGTTGATACTAACTTTTATCACCAGCTGTGGTAGCATATGTTAGGAAAAGCAAACTAGCTGTTTTCTCTTATTACACTATTATACCCTCAACATATATATTAGATTTTATATACAATCTATATGTTAGATTTGGGGGGTTTAGATGTGTGGGGTTTTTTCCCCACACACCAAGCGATTCTCGAGTGATAGTGTCCTATGATTCAATTCAATTCTGCCACAATCTCGTTAGAGTTAGTATCATATTCCACAAGTTAAAGGCTCAGTCCCATAAAACTGTCCCCTACTTCACATGCCAGTCGTAAGTCTGGGTCTCTGGAACTTCTGACCAACTGGCTATAAATTGGGGGTTCCTATGTTCATCTCCTCAGGCTCAGTCATTTACTAGAGCAGCAACCGGAACTCAAGAAAGCACTTTGCTTGCACTTACTGTTTTTTTTTGTTTAAATAAACAATATTACACAGGATACGGATGAACAGCCAGATGGAAGATATGCATAGGAAACAGTATGGGGGAAATGTCCCTGAGCTTTCATGCCCTCTCATGGCAGCTCCACCCTCCACATGTTCAGCAACCCAGAAACTCTCCAAAACCTGTAGTTCTGTGATTTTTATGGAGGCTTCATCGTGTAGTCATGATCAATTATTAAGTCAGTCTTGCCCCTCTCTGCTTCGTGGAGGATGGGGAGTGGGGCTGAAAGTTCCAAGCTTCTGATCATGGCTTGGTCTTTCTGGTGACCATCCTCCTTCTAGGAGCCCAGCAAGAGTTGTCTCATTAGAACAAAGGATGTTCCTCTCACCTAGGAAATGCTGAGGTACTAGGCGTTGTGTCTGGAACTGGGGTCAAAGACCAAATATTAAAAGTAGAGATTTTCTAGCACCCCTGTGGCACCCAGGGAATGACAGAGGTTTTAAGAGCTCTGCATCAGGAACTGTGTACAAAGACCAAAGTATACATTTATTATTATAAATTAAAGGGCCACAGGTAGTGTTTGTCAGGTTTCTCTGCTGTAAGGTTACTCTTCCTCCCCTTCCCTCTATACTGTAGTGTTCGGAAGGAAGTCACTATGTGTAGTCTACACTTGAGTGAGATCTGTGCTCCCCCTTCTTGAGGGTAGTGTATCTACATAAATTATTTGGAATTTTTCTGTGTGGGAGATTAAATCATGGCTCACTGCAGCCTCTAACTCCTGGACTCATGTGCCTCAGCCTCCCAAGTAGCTGGGACCACAGGTGCACACCACCATGCCTGGTTCATTTTTTAATTTTAATTTTTGTAGAGACAGAGTCTTGCTATATTGTCCAGGCTGGTCTCTAACTCCTGGCTTGAAGCAGTCCTCCTGTCCTGGCCTCCCAAAGCGTTGGGATTACAGGCATGAGCCACTGCGCTGGGCAGGTAACTTTAAAGTCACACAGAATGTCAACAAAGGGTCTACAATCTAGGTGTTTCCTGTTTGCCCTAGACACCCATTCTTTGCAGGGTTTTAGTGAAAAGTTTTAATTACCTCAGAGTTTGGTACCATCAGGCTTTATATTTTATTTCCTACAGCACTTGTGCCTAACACTGTGCTAATGATTTAGTAGGAACTCATGTACAATTTTTTTGTGTATGAGTCTTTCCCTTGAAAACTTTATAGCCTAAAGAAAACAAGGAAAGATTGGATTCAATGGTATTGAAACCCATACCAAAAAAAAAAAAAAAAAAAAATGATAGAAGCAGAAAAGGACATCTAAAGCTTGATTTTGCTGTACAGGATAAATATTTTCCCCTTGTATGTTTATGTTTATTTGGATACCCTACTTTTGTAAATCTAATTTAATCATCTTTCTGTTATTAAAAAAATCAGTTTTATTGGCAAGGCCGTTCATCTTATCAGAAACATGTGCCTCACGCAATGCACTACCATACTGTGTACATTCATTCCTTCTGCAAATATTTACTAAGCCCCTTGTAACTCGAAGAAAAAATGTAATATATAGTTCAGTATCTATAAAGTAAAATGATGGCAATTTTTGTGCTGCTTTGGCTCTTGTAAATAAAATGATATGAGGAAGCCTCAGAAACTTAAGATATCAGTATCTTGAAATCATTATTTTTTATGTGACAAAATGCTATTAGGAATTTATGTTTTTTGTTTGTTTCTCTTTTTCCTGTGAAAATGAGTTTTTTTTTTTGAAAGGAAAAGCTATGTTTATTTAGTGTTTACCTTAAAATGTCTCTATAGGATCACAGTTCTTTGTGGTAGAAAATTCAGAAGTGAAACTGACTAGAAATAGAGCACAAGCAGAATTGAAACTAATAAGTTGGGCCTGAAGTGAAATGTATGGTAGAATGAAAAAAAATTAGATTTTCATAGTTTCTAAATGTGTATTTTTGATCAGCTGTGTATTTTTACCTGTCAGACATGTTACTGCTGGGGAGAAAAATAAATTTGTCATTTTTAACATACTGGAATGTGTACAGCCACAAACTAAAGGTGTTTTAGAAAAATTAAAGACATCTTTCTGAAGAGAGAGGTTGAAACATTTTAGGTTTATGCTTTGTTTTAGGTTTAATGACATAAGTAATGTCTTTTTTTTTTCTTTTTTTTGAGACGGAGTTTCCCTGTTGTCGCCCAGGATGGAGTGCAATGGCACGATCTCAGCTCACTGCAACCTCTGCCTCCCAGGTTCAAGTAATTCTCCTGCCTCAGCCTCCCGAGTAGCTGGGATTACAGGCCCCCGCCACCCCGCCTGGCTAATTTTTGTATTTATAGTAGAGATGGGTTTCACCACATTGGCCAGGCTGGTCTCAAACTCCTGACCTCAGGTGATCCACCTGTCTCGGCCTCCCAAAGTGCTGGGATTGCAGGCGTGAGGCACCGTGCCTGGCCAGTAATGTCTTATATTGTTAAATTTTTTCAATGCCTTGTACGATATTTTAGCAGTTGCCTCCTTAGATTATAAAGGTGAGGAGTACACGCAGAATGGAAACTTGAGATTGGAATTTTACAATTCATAGTACACCTTCTTGATTTAGTATCACATAACCTTGTTTTCCCTCTTATTTTAAGATGGAAACATGGATTTTGAATCATGGAATTTTACAGATGCAAAACCTGAAACCCTCCAAGGTGAAACTATTTGCCTGGCCACAGACTTGTTCTATCTGTTTATTCTTGCCCTGAAGTATTTAGTGAAGAGTATTAGTTTAACAGATCTGTGTTGTGTCTTGTTCCTGCTTGTGGTGGAGAAATAAACAGAACCTGGGTCTTGTGAACAGTTCCACTGTTCTTGGCTGGGTGTGTTGAGAAGTTGTTTCTTTTTTTTTTTGAGATGGAATTTTGCTCTTGTCACCCAGGCTGGAGTGCAGTGGGTGGTGTGATCTCGGTTCACTGCAACCTCCGCCTCCTGGGTTCAAGCGATTCTCCTGCCTCAGCCTCCTTAGTAGTTGGGATTACAGGTGCCTGCCAGCACGCTCGGCTAATTTTTGTAATTTTAGTAGAGATGGGGTTTCACCATGTTGGCCAGGCTGGTCTCAAACCCCTGACCTTAGGTGATCCACCCACTTTGGCCTCCCAAAGTGCTGGGATTACACGCGTGAGCCATCGTGCCTGGCCAAGAACTTGTTTCTTTTTCTTTTCTTTCTTTTTTTTTTGAGACGGAGTCTTGCTCTGTTGCCCAGGCTGGAGTGCAGTGGCCAGATCTCGGCTCACTGCAACCTCCGCCTCCCGGGTTCACGCCATTCTCCTGCCTCAGCCTCCCGAGTAGCTGGGACTACAGGTGCCCACCACCTCGCCCGGCTAGTTTTTTGTATTTTTTAGTAGAGACAGGGTTTCATCATGTTAGCCAGGATGGTCTCGATCTCCTGACCTCGTGATCCGCCCGTCTCGACCTCCCAAAGTGCTGGGATTACAGGCTTGAGCCACCGCGCCCGGCCTCTTTTTTTCTTTTAAGATGGAGTCTGGCTCTGTGGCCGGGCTGGAGTGCAGTGACGCAATCTTGGCTCACTGCAACCTCCGTCTCCCGGGTTCAAGTGATTCTCCTTCCTCAGCCTCCAGAGTAGCTGGGATTACAGGTGCCCACCACCGCTCCCAGCTAATTTTTTGTGTCTTTAGTAGAGATGGGGTTTTACCATGTTGGCCAGGCTGGTCTCAAACTCCTGATCTTGTGATCTGCCCGCCTCTGCCTCCCAAAGTGCTGGGATTACAGGCGTGAGCCACTGCTCCTGGCCAAGAACTTGTTTCTTAAACTTCACTCGATGCTTTGGCACTTTAGCCTCACAGCTTTGGGGATTTTAGGCTAGAATTTGAAACGGGGGAGAGGCTGTATTTTAACGTTCTCTTTAAGGGCAGAGCACTCAAGAGTCTACCCTCCACCTCCCTTTTATGGTGTGAATAAAAGTGAAACTTTGGAATGTCCCTTTGGAGCTTAAATGATCAGTCTTCTGTTTTGTCCCTGGGTACTTACCATGCCTATCTTTTTTTTTTTTGAATACTCTACTTAACTTCTGTTCTCTGCCTCTTTAAGTTTCTGAAAGAGTAACCTTCTGGTGATGTGGGTTTTTTGATGGCAAGGGTTTTATTTTGTGTAATATTTGGTGTTGACTGCTGTAGACCCTATGTAGTAGTAATGTCATTAGGCATTTTACTTATCCATTCTTTGTGAAAACTCCAGTATAGTGTGCTTATTGATTAAGAGGCTGAGAATGATAATGCTGAAGTTGAGCATCAAAACTTACCACTTTGGAGTCTCACTTTGTTGGTCCATTGAAATAGCTGGCATTTTTTCCTACTGTGGTTTTTATAATGCCCAAAAGATGCAGTCAGACATTTTTGAAAATAATGAGGAATACCAGGAAGCTGAAACTAGCAGCAACCTTTGGCTTTTGTCAGTAAACTCCTGGGAAACAAAAACGGGATGACATAAAAGTAAAAGTGAGAATCAGACTTAATAGATCATAAAAGTAAACCTGAGAATCAGGCTTATGATCTGTTTTTTTTTTTTTCTCCAGGAAAAACTTTATACTCTTTAACATGAGTGTACCTTTTGTGATTAAGGGTTTAGCAGTGAATACAAGTAATTCATGTGTTCATATTCGCCCATGTTAAAACTAATTCTGGGCTGGGTGCGGTGGCTCATGCCTTAATCCTAGCACTTTGGGAGACTGAGGCAGGTGGATCACCTGAGGTTAGGAGTTCGACACCAGCCCGCGCAACATGGCGAAACCCCATCTCTACTAAAAATATAAAAAATTAGCTGGACGTGGTGGCAGGTGCCTGTAATCCCAGCTACTCAGGAGGCTCAGGCAGGAGAATCGCTTGAACCCAGGAGGCGGAGGTTGCAGTGAGCCGAGATCACGCCACTGCACTCCAGCCTGGGCAACAAGAGCAAAACTCTATCTCAAAAACAAACAAACCAATAAAAAACTAATTCTGAGTGCAGGATAGGAAAAACTAAGAGATAGCCATTTATTCAATAGATACTTTTAAAGTGCCTTGTTAGATTTGTTAGACACAGGATTTGGAACTGTACGTCTTGTGTCTGCCAACCTACTTACGTCTTTCAGGGAATATGAACTGTTTCCTTCCTCAATTCCAATCATTCTTTTGTTTGAGAGCTAATCCAGAAAACTAAACTCTTAAAAAATACAAAATAAAAATAATCTTGCTTAGGATTTTGAAAAACCTTTTTTGTTTTAACATTGTCTCCTTTTAATGAAAATAAGACTGTCCTCAAGAAAATCAGTATTGCTTTCATCCACTAAAATGTTAATATCTCAGTATACATGAGAAGCAACAACATGAAGAAAGCTTTCTGGTTTTTTATTCTGAAAATAGATTATGAAGCAAGGTTGGCAGGTAGGCTGTGGGGTGCTCATTGCAGGTCTAGGATAATTTGCAGGACTATACTCATTACAGGATAGAATTGGTACCATTATAGAATTATATATATAGTAGATATTTCAGACTTGTTTTCATGCATTGACTTATTGGAGTTTATTCTACATGGAGTGTGTTTAATATAAATATAAAAATAAAGAGTAGCTGCCTAGGTACTCTGGAGTGATTGGTTGACTGGTGATAGTCATACACTTCTATCAAAAACATCAGTATAAATTGGGTGCCGTGCTATGCTCCTGTAATGCTAGCCTACCTGGGAGGCTGAGGTGGGAGGATTGCTTGAGGCCAGGAGTTTGATTCCAGCCTAGGCAATATAGTGAGACCCCCATCTCTAAAAAAAAGACACCAGTCTGATGATGGTGATAATGATGATGATGATGATTAATTAATTTTTGGAGACAAGGTTGCCCAGGCTGGAATGCAGTGGTGCAATCATGGTTCACCTGCAATCTTGACCTCCCTGGGCTTAGGTGATCCTCCCACCTTAGCTTCCTGAGTAGCCGAGACTACAGGCGTGCACCACCATGTCTGGCTAATTTATTTATTTATATATATATACACACACACACACACACACACACACGTAAAAATAAATAATAAATACACACACACACACGTATATATATATTTTTGGTAGAGACAGGGTTTTGCTGCTGGGACTACAGGCACGCGCCACCATGCCTGGCTAATTTTTGTAGTTTTTCTGGTAGAGATGGGGTTTTGCCATGTTGCCCAGGCTGGTCTCAAACTCCTGAGCTCAAGCAATCTGCCCACCTTGGCCTCCCAAAATGTTGGGGTTATAGGTGTGAGCCATTATACCCAGCCAGTCTGGTTATTAGATGAGGACACTGTAGAGTTGCAGAATTTCTTTTTGGATTCTTTTTTTGAGACACTGGGTCTCATTATATTGCCCAGGGTCAGGCTGAAGTGTAGTGGCTATTCACAGGTAATGCACTACAACCTTGAACTCCTGGGTTTTAAATGGATCCTTCTGCCTTAGCCTCTGCAGTAGCTGGGACTATAGATGTGTGCGACTGTACCCTGCTGAATTGCAGAATTTCTTAATTGCAAACTAGTGCATTTTTGATATTATACAACTACCCAAAAACTACTAAAAAATTAGAAAGCTGCTTCTCATGGATACCCAGACATTAACATTTTAACGAATGAAAGCAATACCACTTTTCTCAATGACATTCTTCTCTTCATTAAGGTGTCCTGTAAAGATCAGTGTAATACGGAAGACTTTCTTAACTGTGACCCATTTTGTTAGGCTTCTTAAAGTTTGTTTGAGTAATTCCTCACTTATTTAATGTTGCATAAATGTGAATGCTTGTAAATGCCAGAGACTGTCTAGGTGCTGGAAATAAAACAGCAAGCAAGACAGAGACACTGCCTTTATGGACCTTACTTTCTGGTGCATGAGTGACAAGGTGGTTAGCAAGCTTTTCTGTGAAGGACCAGATAGTGAACATGTTTCTGTCTCAGCAGGCCTCCTAGAGTCTTAGTAGCAAGTACTCAACTGGTTGCTGTAGTGCAGAAACAGCCTTATACTATATGTAAACAAATGAGTGTGGCTGTATTCCAGTAAAACTTTAAGGATACTGAAATTATTAATTTTCATTTGCCATGAAATATTTGTCATCTTTTTCTTTTTATTTTTTTGAGACAAAGTCTCACTCTGTTGCCCAGGCTGGAGTGCAGTGGCACAATCTCGGCTCACTGCAGCCTCCACCTCCTGGGTTTAAGCGATTCTTGTGCCTCGACCTCTCACGTAGCTGGGACTACAGGTGCGTGCCACCACACCTGGCTAAGTTTTGTATTTTTATTAGAGACGCGGTTTTGCCATGTTTACCAGGTTGGTCTCCAGCTCCTAACCTCAAGTGATCTGCCCCCCTCGTCCTTCCAAAGTGTTGGGATTACAGGTGTGAGCCACTGTGCCTGGCCAATTAATTGGTATGAAATTCCTTCTGTGTATCAGATACTGCATTATACTCTAGTGTACTTCCTTCTCCAACTTCTGTTATTCTTGGAATGCCAGAATATCTTTGAATATGGTTTTGGGGCTTCTTACAGCAAGTAAGTATTCCTATTTTTTTTTTTTTTTTTTTTTTTTTGAGACAGAGTCTCGCTTTCGGCCAGGCTGGAGTGCAGTGGTGCAATCTTGGCTCACTGCAACCTCTGCCTCTTGGGTTCAAGCAATTCTCCTGCCTCAGCCTCCTGAGTAGCTGGGACTACAGGTGCATGCCACCATGCCCAGCTGATTTTTTTTTGTATTTTTAGTAGAGACTGGGTTTCACCATATTAGCCCTGTGGTCTCAATCTTCTGACCTCGTGATCCACCCACCTCGGCCTCACAAAGTGCTGGGATTACAGGCATGAGCCACCGTGCCCAGCCATAAGTATTCTTTAATACGGTGTCATAGGAAGACTTGTTGTAAGGCTGGTCCGGGGTATAACTAAGGTAAGTTTGGAAAAAGTGCTTTGTTCTCGTCCTCATGTTCTTAAGCTTTATACAGTGAGAAGACTAGGTTATCTGTAGCTCTGTGCATATTTTTAACCTCTGTGTGCCTCCATTTCCTCAGTCGCCAAATGCTTTTGTCTTGAATACTTTCATTCTACAAATACTGTGTTCAACTCTGTTCTACACCATAATTAATTCAACAGTTATTTTTTGGGTTTCTACGATGTATCTCAACAGTGGTTAAGAATATGGACACTAGAGCCTGATTGCTTGTGTTCAAATCCTGGTCCAGCCATTTCCTATGTGCCTAAACTAAATTAGGCAATCTGGAAGTTATTTAGTCTCTGTGTGCCTCAGGGAGACTCAGGTAAAATGGGCATAATAATAGCCTACCTTGTAGGGTTGTTTAGAGGATTAAATGCGTTATAAATTTCCCTAAAAAGGTGCTTGGTTTACAGTAAGTGTTCAAAAAATGTTGTTGCTACTGTCATTGCTATTCCCATTTGTCAGGCACTGAAGATACAGGATAAATGTGTCCTTGCCCTAGAGGGACTCATAATCTAGTGGGTGGCCAGGAGTTGTGGCTCACGCCTGTAATCCCAGCACTTTGGGAGGCCGACGCGGACAGATCACGAGACCATCCTGGTCCACATGGTGAAACCCCGTCTCTAAATTAGCCGGGCGTTGCCTATAATCCCAGCTACTTGGGGAGGCTGAGGCAGGAGAATCACTTGAGCCTGGGAGGCGGAGGTTGCAGTGAGCCAAGATTGCACCATTGCACTCCAGCCTGGGCAAAAAGAGCGAAACTGTCAAAAAAAAAAAAAAAAAATTCAAATCTAGTGGGTAAGACAAATACGTCACTAGGCTATTTTAGTGCAATATAAGAGATGGTTCGAAAGAAGTACTGAGATGGGAAAGATGGGAAATGCATGCTGGCAGAGGGACCAGCTTGAGCAAAAAAGAAGGTATAAAAAGAATGGCAGATAATTGAGGCTAGAGTTTAAGGAGCTTAGAGGTGGGCAGTGGAAACAAGGAGTTGGAGAGTACAAATGCCTTTTGACTTACGATGGGGTTATGTCCTGATGAACCCACTGTTAATTGAAAATATTGCTAAGTTGAAAGTGCATTTGATACACCTAACCTCTCAAACACTGTAGCTTAGCCTAGCCTATGTTCTCAGACACTTTCCATTAGCCTATAGTTGGGCAGAATCGTCCAACACAAAGCTGATTTTTAAAAAAGTATCGAATATCTCATGTAATTTACTCATCTAATTTATTGAATGCTGACCTGAAGGTGAAAAACAGGATGGCTGTATGGGCACTCCATGTACGATTTCTACTGAATGCATATTACTTTCACACCATCATAAAGTAAAAGCATCATTAAGTCAAACCCGTCCTAAGTCAGGGACCATCTGTACCTAGGACAGTCTGTACTGTTCTACTTATAGCACTTCTGACGACAAATATGTTGGGTTTTCCCCCCAACATCAACCAATTCTTTTACACCAGCTGTGCATCCTTGCGTTGAGTTCAATTCTGATGCTATTTACCAGGAGTTATGACCTACAAGTTAAGGGCCCAGTCCCACAAGGCTGCTCCCACAGACGTCAGTCGCAAGTCCCAGTCACAGGCCTCCTGTACTTCTCAGCTATCAACTATAAACTGAAGGTTACCGTGACCTTCTCCTTGTGGTCAGTAATTTGCTAGAATGGCTCACAGAACTCAAGAAAACATTTCATGTATTATTATAGGTTTATGATAAAGGATACAACCTGGGGACAGCCAATGGAAGAGATAAATAGGGCAAGGGACGTGGCGCTTTCATGCCCTCTCTGGGTGCACTAGCCTCCTAGCACTTAGATGTGTCCACCATTTCAGAAGCTCTCCAAGCTCTGTTTAGGGTTTCAGGGAGGTGCTATTACATAGCCATGATTGATTATATCATTGGCTGTTGGTGATTAACACAATCTCCAGCCTCTCTCCCCTCCCTGGAGGTGGGGGGGAGGGTAGAGCTAAAAGTTCTAACCCTCTAATCAAGCCTCAGTGTTTCTGCCCTGAAGCTCTCTGAGGGGCTCCCAGCCACCAGTTATCTTATTAGCATGCAAAAGACACTGTTATAACTCCAGAGATTCCAAGGATCTTAGAAGGTCTTGTGTCAGGAACTGGAAACTACCAATTATTACATTATAACAAAAGATGCTTCTGTCCCCCTATACCAAGGGTTTTAGGAGCTATGTGCTAGAAACCAGGGCTGAAGACATACATTTCTTATACTATAGTGTCACAGAGAAGTTGTACTAATAGTTCGGAGTTAGATTGTAAAGGGCCATGTACGCCATGCTTTAGAATTTGGAATTTGGACATTATCCTATAGGTAGAGGGGAGCAGTCTTTATTTATTTTTATTTGGAAAGAATTTCAAGCTTATGGAAAAATGGCAAAACTAAAACATTTTATTTTATAAATTTCTGTTTTTCAGAACACCTGTATACTTGTTACTCAGATTTGTCTGTTAACATTTTGTGTTCAAATCCTGGTCCAGCCATTTCCTAAGTGCCTAAACTAAGTTAGGCCATCTGGAAGTTACTTATCTCTGCATGCCTTGGGCAGACAAAGGTAAAATGGGCATAATAATGGCCCATTTTGCTTCATTTGCAAGCTTGCTCTTTCTCTCTGAATATGTGTAGGTAAAGATACATAATTTTATGTGAATCATTTGAAGTTGTTACATACATCATGACCCTTTACCCTTAAATACTTGAGTATGTATTTCCCGGAATAGGGATATTCTCTTTCATATCCACAGCGTAGTTATCTGCAGAGACAGCTCAGTCGGGGAGTCCCTAACCCAGAGGCGCTAGAGGAATTAAAGACACACACACACACAGAAATATAGAAGTGTGGAGTCGGAAATCAGGGGTCTCACAGCCTTCAGAGCTGAGAGCCTGGAACAGAGATTTACCCATGTATTTATTAACAGCAAGCCAGTGATAAGCATTGTTTCTATAGATTATAGATTAACTAACAGTATTCCTTATGGGAAACAAAGGGGTGGGTTCTGGCTAGTTATCTGCAGCAGGAGCATGTCCTTAAAGCACAGATCGCTCATGCTATTGTTTGTGATTTAAGAATGCCTTTAAGTGGTTTTCTGCCCTGGGTGGGCCAGGTGTTCCTTGCCTTCATTCCAGTAAACCCACAACCTTCCAGTGTGGGCGTCAATGGCAATCACGAATATGTCACAGTGCTACAGAGATTTTGTTTATGGCCAGTTTTGGGGCCAAGTTAATGGTCAGATTTTGGGGGGCCTGTTCCCAACAGTTACCAACATCAGTAAATTTAACATTGATACTTTGATCTGAAGTTCATCGGTTGATTCTATAATGTCCTTTATAGAAATTTTCCTCCTCCAGTTCAGGATACAGTTGTAGGGTAGGTATTACATTTAACTGTTGTTTCTCTAATGTAGAACATTTCCACGGCTTTTCTTTGTCTTTTTTTTTTTTTTAAATGTCACTGTCATGATACAGACCCTGCTCCCTTTAAAAAAAAAATAGGACATTCCTCATTTTCTGTTTATCTGATGTTTCCTCATTATTAGATTCAGATTACACATTTTCAGTTGGAATATTGCATGGGTGGTAATATGTCCTTCATAAAGTATCACTTCTGGATGTTCATTTGTCCCTCATTGGTAATGTTAATTTTGTCACCCGGTCAAGGTATTGTCTGATTTCTCAACTCTAATTCTTTGTGTGTACATGCATGCCCTTGCAACTAATAGTCTATAGGGAGACACTTTAAGATGATGCATGGAGCGGGGCGCGGTGGCTCACACCTGCTATCCCAGCACTTCGGGATGCTGAGGTAGGTGGATCATGAGGTCAGGAGATCGAGACTGTCCTGGCTAACATGGTGAAACCCCGTCTCTACTAAAAATACAAAAAATTAGCCGGGCGTGGTGGCACGCACCTGTAGTCCCAGTTACTCAAGAGGCTGAGGCAGGAGAATAGCTTGAACCTGGGAGGTGGAGGTTGCAGTGAGCTGAGATCGTGCCACTGCATTCCAGACTGGGCAACACAGTGAGACTCCGTCTCAACAACAACAACAACAACAACAACAACAACAACAAAAAACCCCAAAATACTTTTTGTGGCAAAAGGTCTCACTAAGTTGCCCAGGCTGGTCTTGAACTCCTAGCCTCAAGATATCTTCCCTCCTCAGCCTCTCAAATTGCTGGGATTATGTGAGCCACCATGCCCGACCTCATTTGTGTTTGGTAGGGAAAAAAAGAATATAATTATGTAATTATCGGAGAGCCATAAACTATAACTGATAACACTGGTTGCCCCGGGGGGAAGGAAATGGGTATTTGGGGCACACAGTAGTGTGGAGACTTCACTATATCCTCTTATATTCTGTGCCTTTTGAATTGTGAACCATATGAATACATTATCTACTATATTTTAAAAAATAACATTCAATATACTTTTTACTTCTTATTTTTTAAGACTAGTCAAGTGTAGTAGTGAGAAGGGGGAAAGAGTAGAGCAAGTTTGATCTGTAACTGACGGTGAACACTCAATTGAGAAAAGTCATTACCTTTGGACCAGCTTAAGTTTACATTTCAAAAAAAACAGAGAGATGGCAACCAACCTTTAAACACAGGTATGCGGATGACAGTTTCCAGAAGCAATATGACACAGTGGGAAGAACTCAAGTTAGAGCTTCAGCTCCACTCTAGGTGGTTTTGCCACTCATTAGTGAGCAAGCCACTTACTGTTTCTGAGCCTGTTTCCCCTTCCATAAAATGGAGGTATTTCCACCTGCCTACTTCTGTGGGTTACTGTATTGATCAAATGAAATAATGGATATAAAAGCTCTCTAAAAAATTGTGAAGTACTTTATAATATATATTTAAACAATAAAGTATTACAAAAATAGAGATGTCAAGAGAGGGATGTGGTTATTAGTGGAAGATGATGAATTTAGGCCATTCTAGTTTGAAGTAAAGAGACACAGATTTAGAATTCATCTCTCTAAATAGAGGTAATTATAAGTCACAAAAGTATAACAGATCTCTGAAGGATAAACATTCAACAAATAGGCCGGGTGTGGTGGCTCACGCCTGTAATCCCAGCACTTTGAGAGGCTGAGGCAGGCAGATCATAAGGTCAGGAGATCGAGACCATCCTGGCCAACATGGTGAAACCCTATCTCTACTTAAAATATATATATACAAAAAATTAACTGGGCGTGGTGGTACGTGCCTATAGTCCCAGCTACCTGGGAGGCTCAGGCAGGAGAATCGCTTGAACCCGGGAGGCGGAGGTTGCAGTAGGCCTGGATCATGTCACTGCACTCCAGCCTGGAGACAGAGTGAGACTCTGTCTCCAAAAAAAAAAACCCGTTCAACAAATAGAAGTATAATACCGCAGAACTGGCAAGGACCCTGAAGGTCATCTAAGCCTTTGCTACTCTGCATCACTTGTATTGAAAATGCTGAGAATCTCAGGTCCCCCACCACAGACCTAGTCCATCAAAATATGTACTTCGACAAGATTCCCTAGGTAATTCATACTGACATTTTAAGTTTAAGAAGCACTGATCTAGGCCATCTTCCTCATTTTTCAGATAATAAAACTGAGGCCCTAAGTAAAGGGATTTACCCATGTTCACATTGTTAATAAGTAGCAAAATCAAGATTTGGACACAGGCTTGATCTCCTGGGCTGGGTACACCATGTTTTCGTTTCCCAGACACCCTGTTTCAAAACTTTTGAGACATCTTTGCCTTTCAAACTTCCCATGTTCCCACCCCCATTTCTAATTGGCCATCTAGATCCATCAGTTCTTTCTTCCCAATTTCTTTGGCATACTCTGCTCTTTTCCACCCACTTCATTCACTGCCCTAAAGCTACTGTTGTTCATACTGGGAAAAACCAGCTTCCCTCTCCTGTGCATGTATCAACTTCCTCTTCTGCAAACAAGAGTGCACTTTCAAATAGTAAGCTCTGTTTAATTCCTTAAGAAGGTGCAAGTCATTAAAAAGCATTAAACTTTAACATGCTAATTTCAGGCAGAATTTGTATTTGAAACCCACCAAAATTAGCAGCTATAACTGTAATTCTAACTCAAAATCTTCACTTCCATTCTTTCTTTCCTATTACCTCCTTTTCTTTGCCCTAGAACTAACTTTTATGTAACAAGGTCCTCCCATTCTAATCAAGCTTTACTAAAATACAGTTTATCATCCTTCAGTACCCTCAGGGGATTCATTCCAGGAACAACCACCACCCTAATCCCCTACCACCACAGATAAAAAAATCTGCTGGTCGGGCGCGGTGGCTCACGCCTGTAATCCCAGCACTTTGGGAGGCTGAGGCGGGCGGATCACGAGGTCAGAAGATCGAGACCATCCTGGCTAACACCGTGAAACCCCGTGTCTACTAAAAATACAAAAAATTAGCCGGACGTGGTGGTGGGCGCCTGTAGTCCCAGCTACTCGGGAGGCTGAGGCAGGAGAATGGTGTGAACCCTGGAGGCAGAGCTTGCAGTGTGCCGAGATGGCGCCGCTGCACTCCAGCCTGGGTGACAGAGCGAGATTTTGTCTCAAAAAAAAACCCCAAAAAACTGCAGATGCTCAAGTCCCTGATATAAAATGGCATAGTATGCATATAACCCATGCAACATCTTCCTGTATACTTTAAATCATCTCTAGATTACTTATAATATCTCATGCAAGGTAAATGCTGTGTAAATAGTTGTTACATGGTATTGAGTTTTTTTGTACTTTTTAAAAATTGTTGTGTTTTGGTTTGTTTTTTTTCAGGCTAGTCAAGTGAGGAACTGGAAGTGGAGAAGGAACAAAGAAATCTCTTACTGGTTCTGATCAACTAGTTATGAACACAACTGCATTTGGACTAGCCTACTGAGATTTTTTTTTTTTTTTCTGAATATTTTCTATCTGTAATTGGTTGAATCCAGAATCCACAGATGCAGAGGGCCTGCTGTAAATTCACAGTGTCATCTTTTGAATTTATCGCTCTTACCATCTACATTCTCATGCCTTTATAATTCTCTCCTATATATTCCATCCTAAGAAACCAAATTATTTCAACATTTATTGAGTACCTATGAAAAAGTTTTTAAAAATTAGGCAGGCATGGTGTCTTTGGCCTATAGTCCTAGCTACTTTGGAGGCTGAAGCAGGAGGGTTGCTTGAGCCTGAGAGTTTGAGGCTGCAGTGAGCTATGATTGTGCTACCTCTCTCCAGCCTGGATGATAGAGTGAGACCCTGTCTCTATAACCACCACCCCCCCACCCCAAAAAAGCCACAAATGCTAAACACACTGACTGTATAAACTGTACTTAAAAAAAACTCCACAAACTAATAGTAGATCTTAGAAATTATTCCATATCAGTGATCAAAGAGCTGCCATGTTATTTATTCTTTATGGTCACATAGCATTTCACTGTAGGATATATCATAATTTAGTCCCCTATTGATGTACATTTCAGTTTTTTCTAGTTTTTTATTTTTGCTAATAAGCAACGCTCTATTACATCCATCATATTGCTGAATCAAATAATATATGCATTGTAATTTTTTAAAATTTTAGTTGTTTTTCGTTTTTGTTTTCCAGACAGATTCTCACCCTGCTGCCTAGGCTGGAGTGCAGTGGCTTGATCATGGCTCATTGAAGCCTCAACCTCCTGGGTTCAATCGATCCTCCCACCTCAGCCTCCCAAGTAGCTGGGTCTACTGGCATGCACCACCACAGCCAGCTAATTTCTAAGTTTTTCATAGAGATGGAATCTCCCTATGTTGCCCAGGCTGGTCTTGAACTCCTGGGCTCAAGTGATCCTCCAACACTGGCCTCCCAAAGTGCTGGGATTACAGTTACGGGCCACTGCACCCAGCCTGCATTTGTAATTTTGATAGATGTTGTCAGATTGCCATCTGTTATGGATGTCTGTTTGAATATCTGTTTGAATATTTGTCCCCCCCAAAATCCATGTTGAAATTTAGTCCCCTGTATGGCAGTATTGAGAGGTAGGGCCTTTAAGAAGTGATACCATGATACCATACCTCTGCCCTGATGAATGGATTAATCCGTTTATGTATTAATGGGTTAATGGGTTAGTGGGTTAATGGGTTATCAAGGGAGAAGAACTGGTGACTTTATAAGAAGAGAGGTCTGAGTTAGCACGTTGGCGCTTAGCTCCCTTGCCATGTGTACCCTGCAAATCCTCAACCAGCAAAAAGACTCACCAGGGGCTGCCCCTTGACCTATGTTATCAGATTTTTTGGTCTGTGCCAATTTTAGTGTAGTTTTTAACTTGCATTTCTCTTATGAGTGAGGTTGAGAATCTTTTCATGTTTAAGAGCTATTTGTATTTATTTTTCTGTGAATTATCTGTTAATTTTTTTTGCCATTTTTTTCTAATGGGTTGTTGGACTTTTGATTTCTAGGAATTCTTTATGTTTTAGTGAAATTGTCTTTTTTATATGAATTAAAATTTTTTCTTAGGTTTTTTTTTCCTTTGACTTTGCATAAGGTAGTTTTTGCCATGCCTAATTTTAAAGTGTTTTATGTAGTAATTTTCTTTTATAGCTTCTGAATATCATTTTTAGACCTTTGTGTTTATAAAATAATTTTTCATGGTTTCTTTGGGTACTTTTTGCTTTATTTACGTTAAATATTTTTAAACCTTCTGGAATTTAATGTAAGGCATAGGGTGGGTGTGTGTGTGTGTGTGTGTGTGTGTGTGTGTGTATTTTTGATGGCTACCTTATTGCCCTAACACCTTTATTGATTAGTTCTCTTTTCCCTAGAGGTTATCTTTGACTTGTTTATCTGTTTTGTCAATTTTCTCTTCATCCCTAACCACATCCATTATCTAATTAGTTATCCCAGTAAGCTCAGTTTTTCTTTAGGCTCCTATATGTTCTTATATTTTCTTTCTGTTCCTATTGATAATACTTTAAACCATTTTTATTGTGGAAATTTCAATGTCTATGGAAATGTATATTTTATACATTAATATATTCATCACTATATCAATGTATATTGAAATGCAAGTAGTGTGTGTGTGTGTTTGTGTGTATAGAGAGAGAGAGAGAGAGATTGAGAGAGGAATATAATGAACTCCCAGGTACCTATTACCCCACTTCAATAACTATTAACTCATGGTAGATCTTGTTTAATCTATATGCCTACCTGCTTGTCCTCCTTTCCTCCCTCCAGTTATTTTGAAGCAGATTACAGGCATGCTATTTATTCAACATCTGGACCTCTGATAGCTATTTTCTGTCTTCAATTTTTATCTTCTCTAGGTCATACTGTGTAACTGTGTGTTTCTTCATTGGTCTTATATTTCTTTCTTTTTTTTCTTTTGATCTTATGTTTCTAAATGCTGAAATTTACCTGAAAATTTACCAGAAATTTGCCCTTTTCTTTCTTTTTTTTTTTTTTTGAGATGGAGTCTTGCTCTGTCGCCCAGGCTGGAGTGTGGTGGTGTGATCTCGGCTCACTGCAAGCTCCAACTCCCGGGTTCACACCATTCTCCTGCCTCAGCCTCCCGAGTAGCTGGGACTACAGGCGCCTGCCACCGCGCCTGGCTAATTGTTTGTATATATATTTTTTTATTAGAGACGGGGTTTCACCGTGTCAGCCAGGGTGGTCTCAATCTCCTGACCTCGTGATCCGCCCACCTCGGCCTCCCAAAGTGCTGGGATTACAGGCGTGAGCCACCGGGCCCGGCAAATTTGCCCTTTTCATGTGTACAAACTCTAGTTCTTTAGTAAGATCATATACTCTGAAATTAGGTAGTAATTCATAGTAATAGTCTGTAAAGGCAATACCAAGATAGAATAGAAGAAAATGGGAAACGAGAGGCAGGGGAGAGAGACACTTGCAGAGGGCAGTAGTGGATCTACCTGTTTCTTAGGGTAACACTACCTGGCAGAAAAATGGGGTGGGGGGAAGGCAAGTTTTGGGGCCTTTCACCGAGTTTGGGGGTAAATAGGGTAGAAATAAGAAACCCAGAGCCAAAATGTATAAGAAGTGTAGAAAGTTCAGAGTTGTAGTTTTTTTTTCCTGTTGAGAAGTTTTATAATTTAGTGCTTAGTAAATGACTGCATTAAATTCAGACTGATTTGAACTTGGTGGGAGAGCAGAGTTAATTTCAGAATAAAGGCTTTAGTTCCAAAGTTGTGTAATTTGTGCCAGAGAAAGCTCTCAATTAGCAACCAGAACTATGAAGTGCTTTATGAGAGATTAGGGTTGTTGGGGTTGTTTGTTTAAATCTGTAACTTGGTTGGCACCATTTGCTTATAGCCAATAGCCCCAGGCTCTAGTTTTAAAGCATTCTTGTGTTCTTTCAAAATTTTCACAGTGAGGGTTTCAGGTTGGATCAAAGGATTAGGAAAATATAGGTGCTATAATATAGAGAGCGCCTTTCTGTTTTTTTTTTTTTTTTTAAACTGACTTGAATTTATCAAGCTTAAATTCTTAGTTCAGTAGTTGAGTATCTTTACGTTCTGTGGAAATGTGGAAAACCAGTTTCCCCCAGGTTTATATTTGTTACCTCTCAAAAAGTTATAACAAAGTAACAGTAATATAAATTTGCCAGAAATAATCTGGGCCTTAATTCTTGCCTGCCTTAGAGCCTGGTCTCAGGCTGAGAGGAAATGTCTGACCTGAGAAAGAAATGGAACCGGGAGTTGAGCATGGGAATGAAAGAAGGTGTATAGGACAAGTTTGACTACATTTCCAAAGGCAAATACTATTTTAAGAAATTATCTCATAATATCTGTGTTTATCTAAATCAGGGGTCAGCAAACTGTGACTAACAATGGCTGGTTTTTGTAACAACCTATAAGCTAAGAATGGTTATATTGTTAAAGAATCATTAACAAACTAAAAAAGAAGAGTATGTAGACAGACTGGGTGTGCACTGAAAAGCTTAGAGGATTTACTCCCTGATCTACATTATTCAAGGTATATAGTAATATTTCTTTATGTGAACATTAAACATTTCTTGTTCTTTTGTTTGTTTCATATCATCATTTTCAATGACCTTTTAAAATAACTGGTAATATGGTTTTCCATTGTATTTTTACATTGTACCACAATGTAAGAGTGTTACTCAGTTTTTGCTTTTATAGCAATACTGGAATAAACATATTTGCACACAATTTTATCACTTGTGAAATGCTTGGTAAAATTTTATATGCATTTTAAAATGTGATAATTTTTGCTAAATTGCCCTCGCTCCAAAGCAGACCGGTTTTATGTTTTCCTCACTTTGTTGTCCTTCCTTTCCCGTATCAACCCCAGTAGAGACTAAAATTGTTTGACTCTTTAATCAGATCAGTCCCTTTAATTATCTATTACTCCATAGCAAACAAAAACTTGAGTGGCTTAAAATAACATCATCATCATTAATTTTGCTCAGAAATCTGCAGTTTGGTCTGAGCTTGGTGGGAACAACTTGTCTCTGCTTATTATCTTGATGTCATTTCTTGAGGCTCCGAGCCTCAGGACATGGTCACTTAGATGCCTGGCTGCCTGCTGGAATCTCAGCTGAGGCTGTGGAGAGAACACCTATGAAGCCCATGTGACTGGTTGGCTTCCTCACAGTATAGTCACTGGGTTCCAAGGAAGAATATCCCGAAAGGACCAGGTGGAAGCCATGTCACCTTTCATCATTTAGCCTCAGAAATCACATAGCTTCATTTCTGCCCACATTTAAGGGGGAGAAAACATAGACCTCCCTTATTCATGGATGACAGGGGTGGCAGCATTACATCGTGAGAGAGCATGTCAGATGGGATGTATTGGGGCAACCATGTTTGGAAACTGCGGTCGGCCACAAGGTGGAATATTTATTTTGATGTGTGTATTTTAAAATTATGGGTGTGATTGTACATCTTTTCACATGTTCATTGACTAGTTCCATTATTTTTCCTTTTCCTTTGACCTGCCTTTTCTTTTTCTTTCTTTTTCTTTTTTTTTTTTTTTGAGATGGAGTCTCACCCTGTCATCCAGGCAGGAGTCCTATGGTGCGATCTCGGCTCACTGCAACCTTCCCCTCCTGGGTTCAAACGATTCTCCTGCCTCAGCCTCCCTAGTACCTGGGATTACAGGCGCCTGCCACCATTCCCAGCTAACTTTTGTATTTTTAGTAGAGACAGGGTTTCACCATGTTGCCCAGGCCGGTCTCGAACTCCTGACCTCGTGATCCGCCCGACTCGGCCTCCCAAAGTGCTGGGATTACAGGCATGAGCCACCGTGCCTGGCCTGACCTACCTTTTCGTATCCTTTGCCCCTTTTTCATTGATCTCTAGGTTATTGATTATTGGTTACATTATTGATGTGTAATAACCCCCCCCTTTTTTTTTTTGAGATAGAGTCTTGCTCTGTTGCCCAGGCTGGTGTGCAGTGGTGTGATCTCGGCTCACTGCGAGCTCTGCCTCCTGGGTTCACGCCATTCTCCTGCCTCAGCCTCCTAAGTAGCTCGGACTACAGGCGCTTGCCACTATGCCTGGCTAATTTTTTTGTATTTTTAGTAGAGACGGGGTTTTGCCATGTTAGCCAGGATGGTCTCGATCTCCTGACCTCGTGATCTGCCTGCCTCGGCCTCCCAAAGTGCTGGGATTACAGGTGTGAGCCACTACGCGTGGCCAACTCTTACAGATTAAACAAATCAGACTCAAACTCGATTTAGAAGGTACTTCCTGTGGCCCTGGGAGTTGTGAAAGTTGTGTGTGGGATGGTTTAGTTTGGTGATGGTGGGGATTTATGGAGTAATTATATTCAAGAACCATACTACTTTTGTTTTTTAAGTAAGTGATCCAGCAAGGGAGGGTGAATGGGAGCCATTTCTTTGTCTTTTGGTTATCAGCCTCTCTGAATCACTCTCCAGTGCTTGATACAGAGCAAGATTCAGGGCACGTCAGTTCTCGTTGGTCATTAATATATCTCAGAAGCCAGAGAATTTTAGATGCATACAAAGGAAAGGTGAAATATTTTACTACTGAAAATGGCTTTGAGTTCTGTCAGTTCTGGTGTGTGATCTGTTTTTTTTTAAATCTTGCTTTCCCCTATATTGAGGTTCAAAACTGTATCAACGAATGTAGATTGACCCTACAGAAATGATCGTTTTCTAAAATGTGGGTATGTTTAAAAAAGTGAAACATTTCTTTTATCTTGCCACTAAGTTAGAATGTTACTCCTCAACTACTAACCTGCCATGGGATAAATCCTTAATAAACATTACAGTATAATTTCTTTCCCTAGTTGTAATCTTTGACAGTTTTAAAGCGATGGGCTGATGTTTGCCATCATAGTACTCATTTTAAGTATAGTTTGATTGAGACTTAGATTGTGTCAGCAGGGTCTGAATCCCACATCTCTTGACTCTGCTCTCTTCTTTGTTGGTTTTATTCCCTGGTTTCACTGTGATGGAAAGATGACTGACAGGATCTCTAGCCCTATGTCCTTCTAGGTTCAGGGCCAGTGGGGGGGGGGGGGGGAAAGAACTCATGATCAGACGCAAGGGCTCATGCCTGTAATCCCAGCACTTTGGGAGGCCAAGGCGGGTGGATCATTTGAGGTCAGGAGTACGAGACCAGCCTGGCCAAAATGGCAAAACCCTGTCTATACAAAAGATACGAAAATTAGCAGGTGTGGTGGTGTGCAACTGCAGTCCCAGCAACTTGGGAGGCTGAGGCAGTAGTGAGCTGAGATTGCGCCACTGCACTCCAGCCTGGGTGACAGAGCAAGACTCCATCTAAAAAAAAAAAAAAAAAAAAAAAAAAGAGAACTCTCAACAGTTTAATTTCTGGGTCTTTCGTTAGCCCTAGTTGGATCATATGTTATGATCAGGGGAATAGAATGTGCTGATTGATTGGCCTGAGCTGAATCGCATGAACATCTCTGATGCTGCAGGTAGAGTTAACTGTACTGGACTGTGGATCTACAAGGCCATAAACAAAACAAACAAAAATATAAAAACAAAACAAAAAAGTTGTTTGTATTCTACTGTTAAGTTTTAAAGCGGATTTCTTTTTTTTTTGGAGGCACAGTCTCACTCTGTCGCCCAGGCTGGAGTGCAGAGGCACCATCTCAGCTCACTGCAAGCTCCGCCTCCCGGGTTCACGCCGTTCTCCTGCCTCAGTCTCCGGAGTAGCTGGGACTCCAGGCACCCGCCACCACGTCCGGCTAATTTTTTGTATTTTTAGTAGAGACAGGGTTTCACCATGTTAGCCAGGATGGTCTTGATATCCTGACCTTGTGATCTGCCTGCCTTGGCTTCCCAAAGTGCTGGGGTTACAGGCGTGAGCCACCGCGGCCGGCCTAAAGCAGCTTTCTAAGAAAATTACTGGTATTAAGAAGCAAAACAGCTATTCTAGGTTTTTTGGAAGCACTGGTTTATAGTCATACAAATGAGTATGATTGTAATACTAATATTTTTATTTTTTTACTAAAGCAGATGTTTCTCTTTTTTTTGTTTTTTTGAGACAAGGTCTCACTGTGTTGCCCAGTCTGGAGTACATTGGCGCTATCATGGCTCACTGCAGCCTTGGCTTCCTGGGCTCAAGTGATTCTCGCACCTCAGCCTCCTGGGTAGCTAGAACTACATTCATGCGCCACCATGCCCAACTAATTTTTGTGGAGATGGAGTTTTGCCATGTTACCCAGGCTGGTCTTAAACTCCTGGGCTCAAGCGATGTGTCCTCCTTGGCCTCCCAAAGTGCTGGGATTATAGGTGTAAACCACCATGACCAGCCAGATGTTTCAAATTTACTATGCAGACCACTTAATTCTTGTGTTAGAATTTGTATTTGAAAGATTTGTAAAAAGTTAAGGAATTTAGGGTCATACTGCTCTTTTGCCCACTGCCAACATTTCAGGTAGTTGAATTGTGCCCTATAATCTGTCTATCCCCCAAAGCAAAGCTGAATAGAGTTTGATTTTGTATGTTAGTGAATGTTTTTAACCTTTATATAAGGATGTGATAGGTAGTGTTTCAAATATTTTAAAGCCATGTTAATTTAAAAATTAAAATCCCCTATTCAGCTCTGGGGATGGATGTTACTAGAGCACAACTCAGCCACCTAAAGCTACCACTGTAGTATAATGCACAAAGAGCATTTTAAAACAGTGAAAGTATGAAGTAGAGCATTTGAGGAAGTTTCTGGAGATTGCTTGACCACATGACTATTCACAATAGCAAAGACATGGAATCAACCTAGATGCCCATCAATGGTAGACTGGATAAAGAAAATGTTATACATATACACCATGCAATACTACACAGCCAGAAAAAAGAATGAGATCATGGCCTTTGCAGCAACATGGTTGGAGCTGGATTCTATTATCCTAAATGAATTAATGCAGGAGGAGAAAACAAAAAACTTCATGTTCTCTCTTATAGGTACACATGGACACAAAGAAGGGAACAGTAGATACTGGGGCCTATTTGAGGGGTGGAGCATGAGAAGAGGGTGAGGATTTAAAAACTAGGTATTGGGCATTATGCTGATTGCCTGGGTGGGAAAATTATCTGTACCCCAAACCCTGAGACATGCAGTTTACCCATGTAACAAAACCTGTGTATGTACCTCTTGAGCCTAAAAGTTGCCAAAAAAAAAAAAAAAGGCGATCTTAGGAAGTTATGTCACAGACATGAAAGAAAAAGAAAACTGCATAGAATGTTATCTTAAAGAGTAATTCCAAAGTTTATGTAAATTTTAATTTTTTTGTGTAAATTTAAATTTTATTTACTCAGAATGTTTTTACTTTCCTGAGATATTTGAAGCAATTTAGATCATAAAAAAGTTTGGCTTAAATATCTATAGCTGGACCATTAATTCTAAACAGACCAGGAATTCTGTTTCGAAAAGATCAAAGCATTGATATTTATGCTCGATGGTGCCTCTAGGATGTGCAGTACTGCTAGACCATATACCCAAGAGCAGTTGAAGGATGAGCCTTGAGGATTTCCTGTAGGCTAAAAGTGCTGTTAAGACTTACCCTGTTTTAGTCATTAGGCAGGTTTTTAGATGTGAAGTGCCCTGTGTTCTCCAACCATCTGGTGGGTGGGCATCAGAATCTGGTAAGGGTTTCAGACCACTCAGAACCATTGTAAGGCCTAAGAAAAACCAAGTTTTAAATTTTAATTAAGTCCTACTTATCAGTTTCATCTTTTATGAATTATGCTTTTGGTGTTGTATCTAGAAAGTCATCACAAACCCAAGATCACCGAGATTTTTTCCTATATTATCTTCTAGGAGTTTTATAGTTTTGCATTTTTACTGAGGTCTCTGGTTCATTTTGAGTTAATTTTTGTGAAAAGTGTAAGATCTGTGTCTACATTCATTTTTTTTTTTTTTTTGCATGTGAATGTCCACTTTCAGCACCATTTGTTGAAAAGACTTGGCTGTTGTCTTTGAATTGTCTTTGAGCCTTTATCAAAGAATAGTTGACAGTATTTGTGTATTTCTAGGCTCTCTATTCTGTTCTCATCTATTTGTCTCTTCTTTTGCCAATGCCATCCTGCCTTGATTACTGTAGCTTTATAGTAATGTCAGTCCTCTGACTTTGTTCTTTCATTTTTTTTTTTTTTTTTTTTGAGACGGAGTCTTGCTTTGTCACCTAGCTGGAGTGCAGTGACATGATCTCAGCTTACTGCAACCTCTGCCTCCCTTGTTCAAGCAATTCTCCTGCCTCAGCCTCCTGAGTAGCTGTGATTACAGGTGTGTGCCACCACGCCTGGCTAATATTTTGTATTTTTAGTAGAGATGGGGTTTTGCCATGTTAGCCAGGCTGGTCTCGAACTCCTGTTCAGGTGATCCACCCACCTTGGCCTCCCAAAGTGCTGAGATTACAGGCATGAGCCACAGTGCCCGGCCTGTTCTTTGGTTTTCTTGAGATGGAGTCTCACTCATTCTGTTGCCCAGGCTGGAGTGCAGTGGCGTGATCTCGGCTCACTGCAACCTCCATCCAACTCTGGGGTTCAAGTGATTCTCCTGCCTTAGCCTGCCAAGTAGCTGAGATTACAGGTGTGTGCCATCACGCCTGGCTAATTTTTGTATCTTTAGTAGAGATGGGGTTTCACCATTTTGGCCAGGCTGGTCTCGAACTTTTGACCTCAGGTGATCCACCCACCTCGGCCTCCCAAAGTGCTGGGATTACAGGTATAAGCCACTGTGCCCGGCCTGGCTATTTTATTTTTATTTTTTCTAGAGATATGGTCTCACTTTGTTGTTGCCTAGGCTGATCTTGAACTCCTGGGCTCAAGTGATCCTCTTGCTTTGGCCTCCCAAAGTGCTGGGATTATAGTTATGAGCCACTGTGCCTGGCTCTGGAATGAATGTTATTAAAAAAGAAGGCAAGACCTAGGGCACAAGAGGGTTTACATGTACATTTACAGCTTTTCACCAAAATTGCATCAGTAATTTACCCATAAAGAGTTTATTAGCAGCTGGGCACGGTGGCTCATGCCTGTAATCTCAGCACTTTTGGGAGGCTGAGGTGGGCGGATCACGAGGTCAGGAGATCTAGACCATCCTGGCCAACATGGTGAAACCCCGTCTCTACTAAAATACAAAAAGTTAGCTGGGCATGGTTGTATACACCTGTAGTCCCAGCTACTTGGGAGGTGGAGGCTGAGGCTGGGGAATCTCTTGAACCCAAGAGGCGAAGATTGCAGTGAGCCAAGATCACGCCACTGCTCTCCAGCCTGGTGACAGAGTGAGACTGTCTCACAAAAAAAAAAAAAAAAAAGAAAAAAGAAGAAGAATTTATTAGCGTGGGCAACATAGGGAGACTCTGTCTCTTAAAAAAAAAAAAAATTTATATTAGCTGGGCATGGTGGCATATGCCTGTGGTCCCAGATACTTGGGAGACTGAGGTGGGAGGATCGCTTGAGCCTGGGAGGTTGAGGCTGCAGTGAACTCTGACCTACCACTGTACTCCAGCCTGGGCAACAGAGAGAGACCCTGTCTCAAAAAAAAAAAAGAAAAAGTTTATTTCCTTTGTCCATTCCAGTTGCTGTAAGTATCTTGGATTTTAAATATGGTATAACGAAAATACCCTAATGCTTTTGAAATAAGTAAAATAAAGGAAAAAGGCAAAAAGTCATACAGCCCACAGTCAGTGCTTTAAGTATAGTTGGTCAGTTTGTGGAGTTTGTTTTTTGTAAACCTTCTTATAAAATGATCTGAATGTGGTTAGTTCTGTTTATTTGCATTAATGGATTACACTGGTAATCACCCAGATGAAATCGTAGAGTTTAGAATCGGAAGGTATCTTGGAGGTGGTCGTGCTAATTGCTACATAATGCGGAGATCTCTTTGGTAATAATATTCATGTATCACAGATTCGATCTCTGTCCAAGCCCTGCACACTGCTTTGTAAGGCAGTCAATTTCATGATAATTGTATGTGTCATAAAGTTATTCTCTTGAGTCGAAGAATTGGTTATTTCCTTGTGTTCTGTAGTAATAAAGGAGTATAAAGACCAAATGATATCTTTTAGTTATATGTAGTACTTAGATAGAAATACATATCCAAATATATAGGGTATAATCCTTGGCTTGCTTTCTGCATTCTTTCCTTCTTTTGAGATCTCTCCTGTAATTCATTATTTACTTTGTTTTATATTTGGTTACTTAGAAATGTTGGGATTGACTGGGTGTGGTGGCTCATAACTGTAATCCCAGCACTTTGAGGGGCTGAGGCAGGTGGATCACCTGAGGTCAGGAGTTTGAGACCAACCTGGCCAACATGGTGAAACCCCGTCTCTACTAAAAATATAAAAAACGTAGCCGGGCGTGGTGGTGGGCTCCTGTAGTCCCAGCTACTCGGGAGACTGAGGCAGGAGAATGGCGTGAACCCGGGAGGTGGAGCTTGCAGAGAGCCGAGATTGCGCCACTACACTGCAGCCTAGGCAACAGAGTGAGACTCTATCTCAAAAAAAAAAAAAGAATAATGATTAATAGTTAACCTTCTAGGGTTGTTATGAGAATTAAATGATCACAGGAATGCAGCACATATTTAGCACAGTGCATGGCACATGGTAAACATTTAATAAATGCTAACAGTACAGTGATGGTAATGGTTTTTTTTTTTTTTTTTGAGGACAGAGTCTTGCTCTGTTGCCAGGCTGGAGTGCAGTAAAGCGGCGATCTCGGCTGCTACAAGCTCCCCTCCCGGGTTCATGCCATTCTCCTGCCTCAGCCTCCCGAGTAGCTGGGACCACAGGTGCCCGCTGCCAGGCCCGGCTAATTTTTTGCATTTTTAGTAGAGACAGGGTTTCACCATGTTAGCCAGGATGGTCTCGATCTCCTGACCTCGGGATCCGCCCGCCTTGGCCTCCCAAAGTGCTGGGATTACAGGCGTGAGCCACCACGATCGGCGGTAATGGTTTCTATCAAGCCTTTTTAAGGGAGCAACTGATTTTGTTACTGGTAGCGGTTCTTCACTGCAAGTTCTCCAGGTTCTAGGTGTTTTGAACAAAGAATTGGACAAAATGCACAGCATAGCAAGGAAAGAGTGGAGCAATAAAAGCAAAGATTTATTGAGAATGAAAGTACACTCGCTGGGCGCGGTGGCTCAAGCCTGTAATCCCAGCACTTTGGGAGGCCGAGACGGGCGGATCATGAGGTTAGGAGATCGAGACCATCCTGGCTAACACGGTGAAACCCCGTCTCTACTAAAAAATACAAAAAACTAGCCGGGCGAGGTGGCGGGCGCCTGTAGTCCCAGCTACTCGGGAGGCTGAGGCAGGAGAATGGCGTAAACCCGGGAGGCGGAGCTTGCAGTGAGCTGAGATCCGGCCACTGCACTCCAGCCTGGGCGACAGAGTGAGACTCCATCTCAAAAAAAAAAAGAAAGAAAGAAAGAAAGAAAGTACACTCAACAGGGTGGGAGTGGGCCTGAGCAGCCCCTCAAGGGTCCCCTTACAGAATCTTCTAGGGTCCGGATACCCCCAAAGGTTTCCCATTGGCCACTTGGTGTTCACACCATGCAAATGAAGTGGTGGCCTGCAATCAGTCTGATTGGTTGCAGAAAACTGCCAATCAGAGGCTGAAGTTACCAAGTTACACTCCTATGCAAGCATCTGATTGGTTATGGAAAGCACCCAATCATATTGGGGGGTTTGCAAAGGGAGTAGCCTTTGGTCCTTTTGTTACTCAGACATGGAAAGTTGGGGTTTTCCTTTAGATTTAGTTCTAGGTTGGCCTTAGGTCCCTGGACACCCTATTCTCCTGCCTCAATTTCAGTTGGAAAATCAGGAAGGGCAGGAATCTTCTTTCCTAAACTTTGAAATATGCATAGGATCTCCTTAAAGAGCAGGATGGGCATTGAGATCTACCATCAGCAAATGCATGGAGCTAGGAAAGTGCATGGTCTTTTTGATGGACTTTAAGCAGTCATGTGTGACTGAGGGGTTGAGTATGTGGAAGATCTGGTGGGAAGTAAGGATGGTATATAGAGAAGTCAGATTGTAGAGGGCTTTGAACACAATGTTGGGATGTTTGTACATTATCCTAGATATTCCAGATGTTTTCAGGTCTTTGAACAGAGGAGCAGGATTGCATTCTTATAGCAAAATATATGTGATTATTGTATAGAGATAATTAGTGGTTCCTGTTTTTAAAGTTTTGACTGAAAGGGCTAATGAAAAGTATGTAGCAGGAGAAAATGGTTGCTGTAATCCAGGGTGTGAAATGGAAACCATTGGCAGATTGTGGAAAAATGAGCCTTTTAGAGTAAGCCCAGGAAACTTTTTGTAAATATGTTTGAGGCTTTTCATACTTAGAGGATTAAACAAATTTATTAGACAATAACCTTTTCTCTCAAAGAATCTTAATCTCTAGATTGGGAGAAAGGATTGGGTTGGTATGTGCAAGGGAAAAAGACCTGAGCCCTTCTGGCTGACTGCGTATGTAATTGAAAGTGGACTTACCCCAGGAGAGTGAACTGTCTTTCAGCCTGAGGGAGAGCTTTAAGCATATTTTAAGTGTAAGCACTTGCTTTCTATTTTTAACTCTCTGAAGATAATGGTCTGACATAGGGAACTAACTTTTGGGGATGAATCTGCTGTGCCCAGACTTCAGCATTGCCAACATTCTCTTTTTGATGTATGAGTTGATTTGGCTATCCCTTAAGCTTATTTTGTATTTTTGTTGATTTCTACTATTGCTTCTGAAGCTTTTGCGTTTCCAAACTTGTGATTTCAAATCATTAAAGAGTTTGGTTGGCGAAATTGTTAGGAAGGAGGCCTGATTAGGAAATTGAGACTGGTTGATTACTGGTGAAATGAGAATTGAATGGAAGCTCACCGCAGTTGCTTTATTGGCTGGATGGAGTGACCAGTGAGTCACTATTTTTGTTTTTTGGCTGTGGCCTCATTTTCCTGCTTGTATAGATAATCTGGCATCTAGACTGAAGTAGCATCAGGGGTGAGTGTTATGTGTTAACTGGTGATTATCTGTTGGTATGAGATGGATTTTACATGTCTATCAGAATCCCTCTGTGGAGAAAAGCAAATTATTATTTAGTTTATGTTCCAGGGAATACTAATGCTATTATATGGGTATATAGCGCTTACATAACATTAGTCCTTTTCAAAAATATTTCATGTCTGTTGTCACTTCATTCTTCAACCACCTGGTAAATGAGATAGGGCAGGTATAATTCCTGTTTGACAGAGGGGATGCTGAGGCATAAATAAGAGACTGGGTTATGGTTTCTGGCTCAATAAATAAATGACTGAGACAACCCATTACGTTTCATTTTTGAACTGCAACTTTCAGAAAATTTTATAGGAGGAAAAAGCTGAATGCCTTCTCTTTTTGTTATTTTTCAGCGGCGTCTTCGACATCTTCGGAACATTGCTGCCCGGAACATTGTTAATAGAAATGGCCATCAGCTCCTTGATACCTACTTTACACTTCACTTGTGTAGTACTGAAAAGATATATAAGGGTAAGGGGATCTGTGGACTTGCAACCCACAGATTGTTATATTTTTATTTTTTTTTGTAACACAAGTGATTCTCAGTGCCTCCTGCTGTTGCAGCTTCTCGGAAACCTAAATTGTTTTGCTGTCTGAAAATATGAGCAGTTGGGATGTATACTAAAGAAAAATGGCAATTGGATAGTTCTTTCAGATAACTGAGCCTTACATTGATAAGTTTATCATTCCTTTATGAATGTTAGCTATTAATGGTCTAGTACCTGGCATTTCAAGTAGATGGAATCCAGTATCCTGTAGTAATTTTACTGTTATAAAAATGTAATAAATTTCTTTTCTTTAATATTATGGTAAAATAGGGACCTAGTTTATATCTTCTCATATCTGTAATTTCCTGTATATATAGGATCTTTTTCAGAAGAATGACATAGTTTTCTCTAATTCAGTTTTATGTATTATACTATGGATTCTTCTGTAAGTGAAAATTCTAAGAGCAGACCAAATATTTGATTAAAAATCACAACCACCTGCAGAATGCATATGAGATGAGAGGCACTGAGACATAATCAGTTGGCTTAGGTGGGATGGTGTAAGAGAGGAAGCATGGTAAAATGATAGTAATGTTGGATTATGATGGAAAATACTTCCATACTAGTTCTAGCCCGGCTACTCACTAGCTTTGTGACTTTTGATGAAGATCATGGTTTCTGGAACTTCACTCTCCCCTTTTGTAAAGTAGAGATAATGATGTCTTACGAAGTAGGTAAGACAGATTTTTATGAGGATCATAAAAATCTTGATGTGATTAAATATGTATTTATGCTAACAAAAGGTGACATCATTTTAACAAAAGATACTGAGACTTGTTTGAATCTTGTCCTGTGGCAAAGGTGAAAAATTCAAGTGAGATAGATATGTATATATATATTTATTTATTTTCGAGATAGGATCTCACCCTGTCACCCAGGCTAGAGTGCAGTGGCACAATCATGGCTCACTGCAGCTTTGACCTCACAGACTCAAATGATCCTCCTGCCTCTGTCTCCCAAGTAGCTGGGGCTACAGGTGTGAGATGCCTCTCCAGGCTAACTTTGAAAAAATTTTTGTAGAAACGGGGTCCTACTATGTTTCTTGGGCTGGTCTCGAACTCCTGGACTCAAGCTATGCTCCTGCCCCAGCCTCCCAAAGTGCTGGGATTATAGGTGTGAGCCACGGTCCCTAACCTCTTTTTAGTTTTAATCATTATTTAAAGCGGCGATTGTTTAACAACTTTTTTTTAAAATGTCAATTCCAGTATCTGCTCATTAAAACATTCAGTCAAGAAATATACAGTGAAGAAACTCCTTCAGAGTAAATAGTCTTAAAATAATTTTTTCCCCCCAAGATAGAGTTTGGCTCTGTTGCCTAGGCTGGAGTGCAATGGCGCAATCTCAGCTCACTGCAACCTCCTCCTCCCTGGATTCAAGTGATTCTCCTGCCTCAGCCTCCCAAGTATCTGCGATTACGGGCACCTACCACTACGCCTGGCTAACTTTCGTACTTTTAGTAGAGATGGGTTTTCACCATGTTGGCCGGGCTGGTCTCGAACTCCTGACCTTGTGATCCACCTGCCTTGGCCTCCCAAAGTGCTGGGATTATAGGCGTGAGCCACCACACCCAGCAATAATTTTTAAGGATGGGAAAAGGACTCAAATTCCACTGTCCTCATGTAATTTTATTTCATTCTCACTTTTCAGTCTAACCATTGCATTATTTATTTATTTATTTATTTATTCTGAGACAGAGTGTTGCTGCGTTACCCATGCTGGAGTGCAATGGTGCAATCTTGGCTCATTGCAACCTCTGCCTCCCAGGTTCAAGCAATTCTCCTGCCTCAGCCTCTTGAGTAGCTGGGATTACAGGTGCCTGCCACCACGCCCAGCTGATATTTGTATTTTTAATGGAGACAACGTTTTGTCATGTTGGCCAGGCTGGTCTTGAACTCCCGACCTCAGGTGATCCTATACATGCCTTGGCCTCCCAAAGTGCTGGGATTATGTGTATGAGCCACTGTGCTGAGCCCATTCCATATTTTTAAAACAATTGTATTCATCTGAATGCTTAATGGTAGCTACTGTAACAAATACCACAACTCTTAGTGGCTTACAATAATACATTTCTTATACTAAGTCCAGTGCAGGTGTCCTTTATCAGGCGCTATCTTGGCAGCTTTCTTCTAAGTGATGACTCAGGTATGCAGGTTCCTTCTAGTTTGGGCTGCTGGTGTCCTCAATATATGGCCTCGGACACGGCCAGGTGTAGAAGGATTACTTGTAGGAGAGTTTTAAATGGAAATGGTCCATACCAATTTCATTACATTCTATTGGCCATAAATCAGTTGCATTGTCCTTGTTATTTTTTATTTTATTTATTTATTTTTGAGATGGAGTCTCACTCTGTTTGCCCAGGCTGGAGTGCAGTGGTGCCATCTCAGCTCACTGCAACCTCCGCCTCCCATGTTTAAGTGATTCTCCTGCCTCAGCCTCCCGAGAAGGTGGGATTACAGGCATGCGCCACCACACCCAGCTAATTTTTGTATTTTTTGTAGAGATGGGGTTTCACCATGTTGGCCAGGCTGGTCTTGAGCTACTGAACTCAAGTGACCTGCCCATCTCAGTCTCCCAAAGTGCTGGGATTATAGACGTGAGCCACTGTGCCTGGACTGAATTGTCTTTTTTAGATGGAAAGGGGACTGGGAAATATAAGCTTCCTATATGTCCAGAAGGAAAATGAAACAGGTTGGCTACTATTTGGTTTAAGGGTATAAGCATTTTTGTAGGCCTTAAAACATTTAGTCTACTGCTCACTAATTGGTTATTATCACTAGCAATATATGACAGTGCTGGAGTATTTTAAATTTTTGATGAGTTTCTGTATGATCAGTCCTGGTTATCTTAACAAAACTTCTGTGTTCTTACCCCAGTGTCACCTCTGATAATAGTAATTAACACCAGTACTTAGCACATTTTGGGAATTTGGAAAATGATAGCAATTAGAATTATAATAATCATAATAGTGTTTTCTAAAACGAGTAGTCATGGGACTGGTTGATGATCATGTTAAAAAACTTGTCTAGAGATATGATGAAAGCGAAGTGACTTTTTTGTTTTTGTTTTTTCTCTTTTAGCTCAGATTATATCTTGAATTTAGCAGTTATCATTGACTGTTTTTTGAAGTTATCTCAGTGAGATAATCATCAACACAGGTAGGGAATAGCTGGTGACAGACCCCGAGAAGTCCAGGGTCTGGTGTAGCTGTTGAATTTGGCACTAGCTGTCAAGCCTCTTGGATAGGGCGTTTACTCCCTCTTGCCAGCTTTAGTAATTTATCATTAAAATGAAGGGATTGGTGATTTCTCAGCATTCCTCCCATTCCAAAATGTCATGGTTGAATGAAGCCTATTCATGAACTTTGTTGGGCTTTATGAACTTTTAACTACCATAGGAGGAGCTGGGAAGCCCTTTCTGTAGTAATTCTAGTTAATGCTGTTGTATCTTGTTGGTCGGACCTGTTATAACAAACGTGAATATTTTATGATCCTTGTTTGCTCCTTGGTATAGAACAACCATGATAAGAGACCAATTGACTCTTCTCGATTAACCACCCGTACCACCTGTTTAGTGGTGACATTTCTTAGTGTCAGAAGACAGTTTTTTATTGAAGAATATCCAAAATGCTGGTTTCTAAGTTTTTCTTTTATTTCAGGTAAATTCACAGCAGATCCAAAGAAGATATGTGTGAAATTTAAGAAGAGATGTGTGAAATTTTTTGACTTTTGACATCCTTGTAGTGCTTTTAGGAGACTGTCTTATTTTCAATCAAATACTAGTTATTATATCCCCAGAGAACAAAGCCTTGTGTTAATGGATGGATGGGTTCTAAACTTGGTTTTCTGTTTAACTTGCAATTTTATACAATCAAGTTTGTTTTTCTTTTCTTTTTTTTTCTTTTGAGATGGAGTCTCGCTTTGTGGCCCAGGCTGGAGTGCAGTGGCCAGATCTCAGCTTACTGTAAGCTCCGCCTTCCGGGTTCACGCCATTCTCCTGCCTCAGCCCCCCCCCCCCCCCCCCCCCCCCCCCGCCCCGGCCAAGTAGCTGGGACTACAGGCACCCGCCACCACGCCTGGCTAATTTTTTGTATTTTTAGTAGAGACGGGGCTTCACTGTGTTAGCCAGGATGGTCTTGATCTCCTGACCTCGTGATCCGCCTGTCTTGGCCTCCCAAAGTGCTGGGATTACAGGCGTGAGCCATTGCGCCCAGCCCTCAAGTTTGTTTTTCATAGTTATTTTCTGACCCATGAAATGTAAGTGCCTGCCCTCTCCTGGAATTCCAACTGTCTTGAATACATCAGAAGATGAACTCTATATTACTTAATTTGGCGATCTTACTTAAGTCTTGTAGTTTTATTTATTTTTATTTATTTTTTCTTAGGCAGAGTCTCACTCTGTCAACCAGTCTGGAGTGCAGTATCACAGCTCACTGTAGCCTCAACCTTTTGGGGCTTAGGTGATTCTCCCACCTCAGCCTCTGGAGTAGCTGGGACTACAGGCACACACCACCATGCCCAGCTAATTTTTTTTTGTTGTTTGTAGAGCCGAGTTTTGCCGTGTTGTCCAGGCTGGTCTGAAACTTCTGGGCTCAAGCAGTCCACCTGCCTTGGTTCCCAAAGTGCTAGGATTACAGGCGGGAGCCACCAAGGCCTGGGTCAAGTCTTACAGTTTTAAATGTCACCTGTTGATCTTTCCTTTGAACTCATACCCCTGTAATCCAGTTGCCTACTCTGTAGCTCCATTTGGAGTCTAGTAGGTAACTTAAACTTGATATGTTCAAAACTGAGCTTCTGATATTCCAGCTGTGATCCACCTCCTGTATTCTTGCTTATATCAGAAAATGGCAATTCCATTTCCTTGGCCAAAAACTTTGGAATTATCCTGGATTGTCTTCTTTCTCTCACGTTTCATATCCAGTCTTTTGGCATATACTTTTGGCTCTTACTATCAAAATATATCCATAACCTAATCACTTCTTGCTATCTTCAAACCACAGTCATCTTTTAACTACATTGTTGGAGTAGATGTTTAACAGGTTTGTCTGCTCATGCAACTCCCTCAGTCTGTTCTCAACTGAGATCCTGTTAAAATCAAAGTCACATCCCTTTATTTCTCTCCTCAGAACCCTCCCATGGCTTCCCATCTCGTTCAGAGTATAAGCTAAAATCCTTATGGTTTCCTAGAAGGCCTTTCATGATCTGGTTCTTGGTTACCTCTCTGAACTCAATTTCTGCTACTCTTCCAGCTGTCTGTGTTCCAGCTAGCTGAACGTGTAGCTGTTGCTTGAATGCATTGGTTTTAACTAACTTAAAGACCTCTGCATTTGACATTTATTTGACTTGGATACTTTTCCTTCACATATTCACATGACTAGTGCTTCTACCTTCTTGCAGATCTTTCTTCCCCTGCCCCCTTTTTTTTTTTGAGATGGAGTCTTGCTCTGTTGCCCAGGCTGGAGTGCAGTGGCGCAATCTCAGCTCACTGCAACTTCTACCTACTGGGTTCAAACGATTCTTCTGCCTTAGCCTCTCAAGTAGCTAGGACTACAGGCGTGTGCCACCACACCCAGCTAATTTTTATATTTTTAGTAGACATGGGGTTTCGCCATGTTGGCCAGTATGGTCTCAATCTTGACCTCATGATTGACCCGCCTTGGCTTCCCAAAGTGCTGGGATTACAGGCCTGAGCCACTGCACCTGGCCTTTTTTTTTTTTTCCTTTCAGTGCTGCTCCTTCTGAATTGCAGGACTTTATTCCAAATGTTTCTCAGAGAAAGTCTCCTTGATCACTGACTAATGCTTTTATAAATTGTGATTGTTCTCCTCTGTCTTCTGTGCTTTATTTTTCTCCGCGGTACTTAAGATCACTTGACATACTGTATGTTTAATTATTTGATTATTGTATGTCTCTTTCCACTAGAATGTAAGCTCTATGAAGGCAGAGATTTTCAGGTCACTTTTGCTCATTGCTCTGACCCCAATATGCAGAACTGCAGAACCACGCTTGACACATACTAGGCCCTCAAATATTTTTGTCTTTTTAATTTAATTTTTTTAGTAGGTAAAAAAAAATATATATATATGTGTATATATGCAAAGATATAAAGGTTCATATTAAAGCCTTCCTTTCACTGGCCTTCCATCACCTTAGTTTTCTACCCCACCCTGATAACCACTGTTACTCATTTCTTGTTTGTCTTTCCTGAGATTCTTTATGCAAATACAAGTACAAATACAAATATTCTTATTCCTTTCTCTCCTCTTTTTTACCCAAAGTGTACCATACTATTTATGTTTCTATACCTTGCATTTTTCACTTACTATCGTAGGGTTTTCTCCATATTGATTCATAGACAGCATCCCTGATTTTTGTTTTTTTTTCTGCATAGTTTTGCATTGAATAGATACACTATAACTGGCTCCTATTAGTGGACACTTAGATGGTTCCAGTCTTTTGCTATACACACAGTATTGCATTGAATAACTTTATAATACGTTGTTTTGTATGAGTGGCAGTATATTAATAGGGTAAATTTCATAAAGTGGAATTACTAGGACAAAGAGAATGTGTACTTGTAGTTTTGGTAGATATTGCGAAATTGTCCTCCGTGGGAGCTGTTTTATGTGTGAGTGCTTTTCTCCCCACAGCTTCACCACCAAGCCTGTGCAGACTTTTGAATGTTTGCCACCCTGTTAGGTGAAAAATAGTTTTGCAGTGTAGCTTAAGTTTGTATTTCTCCTATTAAGAGTCCACATTCATAGTAGGAGAAGTTATGCATAGTGCCTGCATAGTTTTGCATTGAATAGATACACCATATCTATGAGTATTAGAATGAGGCATTTATGTATTTGTTGAATGAATGGGATGCTGCAGAACAGCTAAAACGTGCCACTGGAACCATGCTGTGCAATCTGTGATTGCTTTTTTTCTTTCTGTCTTAGCATGGCTACATAGAGAAATATTTGTATTTAATGGTCCCTTTCATGTAGAGGCAGGTCTTGAATGGTATCTTTTTGAAAATTTAGGCTGGGCACAGTGGCTCACTGCTGTAATTCTAGCACTTTGGGAGGCTGAGGCAGGTGGATCGTTTGAGGTCAGGAGTTCAAGACGAGCCTGGCCAACATGGCGAAACCTCTTCTCTACTAAAAATAACAAAAATTAGCCAAGTGGTGCTGGTGCACACCTGTAATCCCAGCTGCTCAGGAGTTTGGGGCTGGAGAATCGCTTGAACCCGGGAGGCGGAGGTTGCGGTGAGCCAAGATTATACCACTGTCCTGGGTGACAGAATGAACCCTGTCTCAAAAAAAAAAAAAAAAAAAGAAAATTTACTTGTATGATTTTGCTCACATTGAATGGAAAAAACTAAACAATTTTATTAATAAAATTTTATTAATTTTAAACAATTTTGTTTAAACAAAAAAACTATTTTATTAATAAAGATTGTAAAATATTTGAAATACATTATTTTATTTCAGCCTCATAAAAACCCTATTATATTCCGGGTGTCATTGTCCTTTGAAAGATGAAGAAACTGTGGGCCAGCCCCCAAGTTAACAAAGTTTTGGAAGAAGGAATGATACCACTCATCTTAGAGCTGGAAATACTGCAAAAACTGTTTAATTTAGACACTTTGCAGGTTAAGCTAAGGAATTTGCTTTCTCAAAAGAAAAAGATTATTTTTATTGTGTTTTTCACTGACTTAACAGTAAAATATACTTGAATTGAATTCAAACAACACAAAAATATATACAGTATAATGTAAAATACCTTGTAATAAAAAACAGTAGTTTTAAATCCCTTATGCTTTTGTTTTTTGAAAAAAGTATGGTGCATGTGTATTAGGATATATGTGTATATATACATAAATACATACATTTCTAAGTTTGTGTCATCAATTAACGATTGGAATAATTGGTTAGCCATTTGAGGATAAAATGAAAAGAATACAATACAATAGTGTTGGAGGAACAGGCTTCTTCATAAGTGGTATTGTAAATTATCACAATATTTGTAGTTAACAATTTAGCAATATCTATCAAAGTCAAATTGTTCTTTGAGCGTACAATTTTCTTTTCCTTTCCTCTTCTCTTCTCTTCTCTTTTCTCTTCTCTTCTTTTCTTTTTGAGATGGAGTCTTACTCTGTCACCCAGGCTGGAGTGCAGTGGCGCAATTCTGCCCACTGCAGCCTCTGTCTCCTGGGTTCAAGCAGTTCTCCTGCTTCAGCCTTCCAAGTAGCTGGGATTACAGGCATGTGCCACCATGCCTAATTTTTGTATTTTTAGTACACATGGGGTTTCATCATGTTGGCCATAAGAGCAGCATGGAGATGACTTGGGCAGGGTTAGTAGAGGGAATATTGGAAGGTTTTCGGGAATGTCTGAATTTCTGACACATTTTGATTGCGTCCTTGAGTTTTGTAACATTTTCCAGCATACATGAAGGCTTGTAGAGTCATGAAATTTAAACGCTTCCCGAGGACCTTCAATTATCAGTTCAATTCTCTAAGTTGTCTTAGAGCAATAATACGCCCAAGGGAATTAAAGAGACATAGCGTTAGTGACAGAGGTAGAAGTAGGACTTAAGTCACCTGGTTGCTAGTGTTTTAACCAAACCTGGCAACCAGGTAACCTAGATTAAAACACTAGCAACCAGGTAACCTACATCAGTATTCACTCCATAGTACTACAATGGGTAATGATTAGAGATGTTTGAGAAAAACAGAGCAAATGGAGTCAGTTGTGAGGGTGGAAGTGGGGAGGGAAGAAAGTTGGAGCTTTTAAGGGCTCAAATTAGAATGGGAGGAAAAAGCAGTCAGTAAGGTCATAATTATTAAAGCAAATCTGAAATGTTTTAACCTTCTTTACTGAATTTTTTTCCCTTTAAAACACTTTCATTTAATTTTTACTTTTTTTTTTTTAACAGATACAGAAAGAATGAATTCCTTGAAAATATTTTAAATGTTTTACTTGAACATATGTTAAAAAATTTAGAGGATTAAGAGTTGGTTAATGGGCTTATTTTCTTTCATATCACTTATTGTTCTTTTTTCTTCTTTTCCAGAATTTTATAGAAGTGAAGTGATTAAGAATTCCTTGGTAAGTTTGCTTTCTGACAGGTACATATGACTAAGTGTATACACCTGTTTTCAGGAAATGCAGAATGTAAAATAAGTTGAGATTCAGCTCTGGTTTTATGATACAGATCTGCTCAATTGTTAAGTCATGATTGTTTTGTTCATTGCTGTATCTATCTATAGTGCTTATGTAATAGGTGCTTGATACATATTTACTGAAATGAACTGATTTTTCTAATAAGAACTTTAAATGGTAAAAACTCAAATTCTATAGTTTTCTCACTTCCATTTACCATAAATAAGTTTCTGATTATTTCACTGGCTGTATGTCATAATAAATGATATCTTTGTTTAGATATGGTTCTTAAGAATTTTATGCCTAGGACTTTTGTATAGGATACACCTACTTGTTTCTTGGCAGTGGCATTGCTCAGTTGGAAAGTTGTAAGTGTCCTACTTTTGATAATGTGTACTCTGGATATTTGCATAAATGTCTCCATTTATTAGGCTGTGTTGAAAACAAAGAAGACCTTTATAGTAATGGAAATATATTTATAATGGTTCAATACCATCTTGGATTTGGCCCTTGTCTGCTTTTCCACCTCATCTCCTCCTTTTTTCAGCCCTCATTGTGTTCCAGGTGTACGTCTTTCAGTGCTTCAAACATGTGAAGCTTATCTTGTTCCTTATGTCTAGAACACTTGTTTCCTCAGCTGTTCGATTGACTGAAGAGGTCTTCAAGGTCTCACCTATGTTACTTCAGCAACACGTTCTATGACTCTCTCATCCAGAGCAGTTCCCTTTCCCCTAGTCATGCTTTTTCATGACCCTGTTTTATTTTCCTGAAAGCGTTCATCACTGTTCGAAACTCTTGCTTGCTTGTGTTTATGAACTGCCTCCCACCTGCTAGAACATAAGTTCCATGAAAGCAGGGGCCCTGCCAATCTTGCTGCTCCTGTTACCCTGGAGTCTAGAATAGTATAGATGCTCATTAACTCTTGTTAAATGAATAAATGGATATCAATGATGTGTTGTATTTATATGTTATCCCATTTTGATCCTTAGAACCACCTGTAAAATAGATGGGGCAGATCTTAAGAAGCTGGTACCTGGAGAGTTCCAACAACTTTTGCAGAGTCACAGGACTGCAGGACCAGAACCCCAGTCTAGACCTTCTGTCTTCGTCTCTACTCTTTCTTCATCAAGCTGTCTTTGAAATGTCTCTAAAATATCAATAGATTTGGATTCTAGGCCAGATAGTTTCCTTGAGTCCATCTCTGGGGAGGTCCCATCACCAGTAAAGCTCTGGTTCTACGTATATTATATGATACACAATAAGTGCCTAGCATCATGCTTGACATATAATAGCTACTTAGTAAAGACTAGTTTTTCCTCCTCTCCTTGCTCAGGTGGAAACAGAAATAGTTTGCAGACATTTGAGAGCTAGGAGTGATTAGGGGGAAGATAGAACAGAATTTTGTGTTCATTTATTGTATTCTCTTTTCCATAGTCAAATGTTGGGGATGGTTTTCAACATCCAGACTTGTGTTATAATAGACCCTATGTCATAATGGCACTTTAGTGTATTGTTCTACATTATTAGTATTGGATTTACTGGATATTCACTTGGCTCCCAAATCCATATTTCTAAAGATCTCTGAATGTTAGCTCCTATCTTCAACTCCTTTTGGCCTTCATCTTCAGTTGCTTTGGAGCTCTCTGTGAGGTCATGATACCTTCATCCTTAGTGCACTTAGGTGGAATATTGTCTCCAAAGGATACCGTAGAATGAATTCAAGACAAGGGAGAGGATTGGGTTAAAAGACTTCTAGGCCCCTTTCAACTTACAGTTTATTCTGTAATTATTTTCTGAATATACCACATACAATGTTTGCTTGCATTGTGATTATTCATGAACATTCTGTTTTACAAAGTAGATCAAATCTCCTGGAGGCCACAGACTGTATGTCTTTATATCCCCTTAGTTCCCAGTGTATTTCTCTTGGGTAGTTGTTTGACAAATATTAATTTTTTGATGTTCCTTTTAAAAGGTATTCTTTGAGATTTTGGCGAGGATTTTTTTTTTTTGTTTATTTTATATCTTAATAAAGGTTTTATTAACTTAATTAACTCTTTTTTTTGTGTGTTTGTTTTTTTCAGACAGGGTCTCTCTCTATCACCCAGGGTGGAGTGCAGTAGCATGATCTCAGCTCACTGCAACCTCCACCTCCTGGGCTCAGGTGATCCTCTTACCTTAGCCTCCCAAGGAGCTGGGACTACAGGCATGAACCACCATGCCTGACTAATTTTTGTATTTTTGTAGAGACAGGGTTTCACCATGTTACTCAGGCTGGCCTCGAATTCCTGACCTCAAGCAATCCGCCCATCTCGGCCTCCCAAAGTGCTGGGATTACAGGCGTGAGCCACTGTGCCCAGCCTAATTAACTCTTTTCTTTCTGAGGAAGCTTTTTTGTCTTAGCTTTTTGCTAATTCATTGTGATTGGTTCAGATTGATGGGCATTGGGCAGTACAGGAGTCAACAACCCTCAGAGAATATGCCAGAGATGGCATGTTGTTACTGCCCTTCTTGCTGTCTCCGAGGAAGCACTGCCAGGCCAACAGCAGAGTTGGTTGGTTTCTTTCCTGTTTAGGATTTTGCAGTCTTTAAGCTATTGTGATATTTGCTGAATACTTAGTTGTTTAAATGCTTTTGTATCTATTTGTTACCATTGTGCTTAGCACATAGGAGATGCTCAGCAAATGTTTGTTGAATAAATGGATCCTTCTCTTTGGCACTTTGGGAGGCTGAGGCGGGCGGATCATCTGAGGTCAGGGGTTCGAGACCAGCCTGACCAACACAGAGAAACCCCGTCTCTACTAAAAATACAAAATTAGATAGGCATGGTGACACATGCCTGTAATCCCACCTACTTGGGAAGCTGAGGCAGGAGAATCGCTTGAACCTGAGGCGGGGTTTGCAGTGAGCCCAGATCGCGCCATTGTACTCCAGCCTGGGCAACAATAGCGAAACTCCATCTCAAAAAAAAGAAAAAAATGATTAAAAAGAGTGTTTTCCCCCAAATATTAGATAAACTGTTCTTATGCCCTTTTTCTGTGCTTCTTTCTAACTCCTGAATACGCCAGATCACCTATCCAATAAAACTTTATGCAATGATGATAATATTCTACGTATTGTTCAGTACAATTGCCACTGGCCACATGTGGCCATTGAGCACTTGAAAGGTGGTTCAGTTCTACTGCAGAACTGAGTTTTAAATTTTGTTTAATTTTAATTTAAATAGCCATGTGAGGCTAGTAGATTAGACAGCACAGTTCTAGATGCTTCTGAAAAGCTTTCTTTTTTTTTTTTTTGAGATGGAGTCTTGCTCTTGTTGCCCAGGTTGGAGTGCAGTGGCACGATCTTAGCTCACTTCAGCCTCTGCCTCCCGGGTTGAAACGATTCTCTTGTTTCAGCTTCCTGAGCAGCTGGGACTACAGGTGCCCACCACCAGGCCTGGCTAATTTTTGTATATTTTGTAGAGACGGGGTTTCGCCACATTGGCCAGGCTAGTCTCAAACTCCTGACCTCCAGTGATCTGCCCACCTCAGCCTCCCAAAGTGCTGGGATTATAGGTGTGAGCCGCCGTGTCTGGCCAGAAAGGTTTCTTATAATCATTAACAGGATTCCCCTCTTTCTTTTTTTAAAAGTAGTTTGGGCCCGGTGCAGTGGCTCATGCTTATAATCTTAGCACTTTGGTATACTGAGGTAGGTGGATTGCTTGAGCCTAGGAGTTCAAGACCGCCTAGGCAACGTGGCAAAACCCCATCTCTACCAAAAAATACAAAAATTACCTGGGTGTGGTGGTGTGTACCTGTAGTCCCAATACTTGGGAGGCTGAGGTGAGAGGATTGCTTAAGCCTCAGAGGCGGAGGTTTCAGTCAGCCAAGATTGTGCCACTCCAGCTTGGGTGACAGAGTTGAGACCCTGTCTCAAAGGAAAAATGAATTATTTTGAGCTGAGTGTGGTGGCCCATACCTATATCCCAGTACTTTGGGAGGCTGAGGCAGGAGGATCATGTAAGCCCAGGAGCTTGAGATCAGCCTGGGCAAGATGATGAGACTCCATCTCTACCAAAAAAAAAAAAAAAAAAAAATAACTTAATAAATAAATAAAATAAATAAATAAATAATAAAATAAAAAAATTAGCTGGGCATGGTGGTGCATACATGTAGTTCCCTGCTATTTGGGAGGCTGAGGCAGGGGGACTCCTTGAGCCCAGGAATTTGAGATTGTGGTGAACTATGACTGCACCACTGCACTCCAGCCTGGGCGACACAGTGAGAACCTAATCTCAAGAAAACAACAACAACAAAAACTAAATAAAAAACTTTGTGCTTTTTTTTTTTTTTTTTTTTAAATACCACTAGTCTCATTATAAATCCATATAATAGCTTTTTGTATGGTTGTCTTAGCCTCTTTGATATGTAATAATAAATTTCAGAAAGCAGGGACCTCATGTGGTTCATGTTTGTAATCTCCATAGTCATTGTATCGTGATTTGCTTTGACTTGGCAAACAAACAATGTAATGTATGTTTAGTATGGCATATATATATATACGTATCCAAATCTAAGTTTCTGGCTGTAAGACTCACTGTTACTTTACATTTACAAAAAATAGTTAAACACTCTGATTAAACTGAACGTAAGTCCTGGGCAATAGTCTTATGAGCTGTGATTCAATTTTACTAACCTCTTGTTACTTTGGAGTTTCTTCAATCCATTCCAAGATATTTAGCAGTCTTTCCTTCCTTCAGGTGCATTATTTTCCTTGTGATAAGGAATCCTATTAACAGTAAAATATTTACTTCCTTAAGTCCTTTAAAGAGGTTGGATGAAGTCATTTCTCCAGTGACAGATATTTGCTTCTCTAATACCAAATTCATGCCTCCTTGCTCTGTTTCTGTGCTTTTTGCCTACACAAAATCTTAATACTTTTTATTGAAATTTGACATTTATAGAAGAGTTTATAGATTATGAGTATACAGCATGTTGAATTATCTCAAACTGAATACACCTGTGTAACCAGCATCCAGATCAACAAATAGAATATTTCCAGTGCCTAAGAAGCCCTCTCATGCCCTCTCTAGTCACTGTTACTTTCCTGACTTTTAACACCATAGGCTAATGTTACCTGTTTTTGTATAAATGAAATAATATAGTATGCACTCTTTTGTGTCCGATTGCCATGTTTCAACTTTATATAGTAAGATTCATTTATTTTGTGGGACATAGTTGTGGTTTGTTTGCTTTATAATATTCCATTATATGAAATCACAGAAAAATAAATGTATGGATGTATTTCTGTTGAGTATACATCTCGGAGTGGAATTGCTAGGAATATGCATATGGTCAGCTAAAGCTGCCAAATAGTTTTCCAAAATTGTTTGATTTATACTCTCACCCTCAGTCTGTAAGAGTTCTGTTTACATGGTTGTGAACACTTGATTTTTAAAAAAAGTTTTGAATTTAAATTGTTAAATATTACCAAATTTTTTTTCAATATAAATCAAAAGAAATATTTTAAATGGCAATTAAACTCAGCACATGTAGTGCCAACATTGTGCCTAACTTAATATCAAACAGGGCTACTTTTAAGGGTGTGCATGTAGATACAATGACACTGGATGACTGCCACCTGGTGGTCAAAGATTGTAGGACTTTATTGATTTTACTATTTCTAAAACCAGAATTCATCTTACAATGTGAAAAAACATGCATGGTAGAACTGGTAAGTGGGCTATGCTGGATGGTAATAAATAGAACGGAGTAAACTGAAGCAGAGTAAGGGAGTACCTGCCAGGGGGGATTGCAGTTTTTCTGCAGCAGTCACATAGGAGATGTCACTTGAGCAGACACCTGACAAAAGTGAGGGAACAAGCTATATAGCTATTTCAGGAATACTGTTCCAGGACAAGAAACAGGAAAGTAGAAAGACAGGAGTGTACTTGAGGTGTTCAAAAAATGGCTAAGAAGTTAGTAAGGCTGGAGTGCAGTGAGCAGAGGTGATTTGAGATGTTGCTATGCACGTGTAATAGAGAGACAGGTGCAAGGGAATTGAGGATCAGGGCAGCAGAGGGAATGGCCTGGAGCAATAGGAGATGATGGTCAAGGGCTAAGGAGCATGAGAATGAGAATTAGATATTGGAAGGCATAGCATTACAAGTAATGCAAAATGGGGCACATCTGGTGGACCAGGACCCTCACCTTATTCATGATATATTTAGCATAGAACAATTCATGGTGAATGTAAAGCTCAGTGTTAATGTCTCTGGCTTGAGCTAGCCGTGCCCTCCAAATTATCTCTTCTTGGGTTCAGGGAGAGGTTAGATCCTTGATATTATTGAAGGGTCGTTGGGTTAATTAATAACTAAAATTGTTGAAGCAATAACAACCAAAGTGACTAAATTCTCTAAAAGTTGGTTTTTCATGTTTATGAAAGAGAATAATTATATCATGAACCCACATCTGCCTTTAACAGTTATAAAGTTAATCTAATCATTGCTTATTTTCCCAAAAAGGAATTTTTAACTTTTATTAGAATATTAAAAATCTCGTGGTGGGAGTATATTGATAGCTAATTTGTGTGTGTTTTGAAATGTCTCTGTACATGGATTTTTTTTTAACTAAAGAAGAGGTATCAGTTATAAGTACCCACCTATGATTGAAGTAGCATGTTGGACATGTCATACATTATTTCTCATCCTGATAACAGCAATCCAAGCTAAGAGATATGCTAAGAGATATGCTTGTTTTACAGCTGAGGAACCAGGTTCAGCAGGCAGAGGAACTTGATCTAGGTCACACAGCTAGTAACTGGTAAAACCAGTGTTCCAGAGCCCTGCTGTTTTGCAGCCTCCCTTATATCCCACTTCCTTCCACTCTGTTAGCTAGAGGGCTTACAGAGGTCAGTGATAGGCTTTATCATTGAATAAACAAGTTCTAGAGCGTGCATTTTAGGGAAAGCATGTGGCATAATTTATCAGAACTATAAAGTTCTGTTGAGATTGTGACTGAGCTGTTTTTAAATCTTTGGGAAAAAACTGGCTAAACAGTACAAATACTTTTTATGAGTTACTGGTCTGAGTGCTTCTCAAACCAACTTTATGTTTCAGTTGAATTATGATTGAATGAATTAACAATCTGTGTGCGTGTGTGTGTGTGTAGCTTATGTCAGATTATGTTACTGTCTTTTAAACTGCATCATCTTCAAGGTTTTCCAAGTTCTGTCTGGTTAACCACATGATTTGAAGGGAGACAGAGATAATCAACACATGGAATTATATATAGTACCAGGGAAGAACAGGATGCCATGAAAACATGTAAAAGTGTTATTTATCTTAGTTTGGAGGGAGAAGTTAGGAAAGGTTTCTAACAATTAGTAATTTCTAAATTGAGATAGGAAGTCTGAATAAAAGTGAATGGGACAGGGAAAGAGAGTTTATTGTATTACGACTGATGGTAAAATCAGTATGCTATTCCAGTGAGATGTGTTGTATGGTTTCAGAAAGTTAGAACACCTTTTATGAGTTCTTGATTGTGTTCTTGTAACCATATATTTGTTATCAAGCAACATTATAGTAATAATGATTTGAGGTCCTCTTGTGGGTACATAGTAGACAGTGAACTTTTCAGAACTTATAAATATCCTGATATTCTGCAATTGTGCTTTGCAGTGAATATGGTGGTACAGGTCCCTGGATGATAATAGTACTTGTTTAATTTGTTCATGTAGAAATTGGGCGGGTATGTGTAGATTAAATATAAATAAAAAAACCATCTGGGCCTATATGGTAAAAATGGTAGGCTGTGAAATCTTTGAATGTGTGGCGGGCTGTATCTGCCTGTATTTGAATGTACCAACTTAGGAATTACTGCTCACTGTCTGGCAACTATTTTGTAATAGTATAAAGGAAGGTCTTTGTAATCAGAAGATTGACAATAGCTCTACTGTATTAGTGTTATATTGGCTTAGAAAGAACACCCAGGTCATCTATTCAATCACATGAAATAACTTCAAAAAACTTCCCTGTCCTCCAGAGGCATTTGATTTTGAATGAAGTATTTAAGAATATTTGCTACAACAACCCCCAAGAGTATCTATCCCTCTTCCTTGCCATGCATTATGCCCGTTCAGATACACTCACCAAGTCTCATTTTTTTCGTTTGAAAGGAGGTATTATTTTCTGCTTTTTCTGATACTTTATCACTCTAATAGTAATAGGAAATTATGCTACTTCATATTTTAGAATATATACTTTTATTGAAAGGCAGTCTTACACAAAGGGGAGTAAATGACTACCTTTTAAGGTATAAATTGAAGACCAGGAAGGTTTAGGCTTTAGGATATACATCAGGAAGAGATGACTTCATTTGATTTATTTCAGTAGGGCACCTCCTGTTTTTTCCCTTGTTGGATCTTTTAAAAACATAGTTTCATTACTTTTCATGAGATATAGCACACATCTAGTAAATGCACAAATAATAGCCTTATGACTTTTCAAAAGGAACTGATCAATGAAACACGATCATCTCTTGCTTTTCTTTCTTTCTTTTATTTATTTATTTTTTGAGATGGAGTTTCACTCTTGTCGCTCAGGCTGGAGAACAATGGTGTGATCCCGGCCCACTGCAACCTCCGCCTTTCAGGTACAAGCGATTCTTCTGTCTCAGCATTCTAGGTAGCTGGGATTACAGGCATGTGCCACCATGCCTGGCTATTTTTTTGTATTTAGTAGAGACAGAGTTTCATCGTAACATGTTAGTCAGGCTGGTCATGATCTCCTGACCTCAGGTGATCCGCCTGCCTCGACCTCCGAAAGTGCTGGGATTACAAGCATGCGCCACTGCACCCGGCGTATCTCTTGCTTTTCAATCACTACCTTTTCCCAAAGAGAACCTCTCTTCTGACTTCTAACACCATGGCATGTGCCCCCCCTTTTTTTTTTTTGGAGACAGAGTCTCACTCTGGTTGCCCTGGCTGGAGTGCAGTGGTGGGATCTTGGCTCACTGCAACCTCCACCTCCCAGGTTCAAGTGATTCTCCCACCTCAGCCTCCCAGGTAGCTGGGATTACAAGTGTGCACCACCATACCAGTTTAATTTTTTTTTGTATTTTTAGTAGAGACAGGGTTTCACGGTGTTGGCCAGATTGGTCTTAAACTCCTGACCTCAAGTGATCTGCCCACCTCGGCCTCCCAAAGTGCTGGGATTACAGGCACGAGCCACTGCGCCCGGCTTGCATCTGCTTTTTGCTCAGCATAATGTTTGTGAGATTTGTTCATGTTGTATATAGTAGCTCACTAATTCTAATGAACATATGTGTGCATTTCTCTGAGGTATGTACTTAGAAGTGGAATTAAGTGCTGGATTATAGGTTATGTTCAGCTTTTGTAGATACTGCTAAATAATTTTCCCAAGCGTTTGTACCAGTTGCATCCTTACCAGCAGTGTGAGATTTTTAGTTGCTCTATCCTTGTCCAGACTTGGTATTATCCATCTTTTAAATTTTAGCTATTCTGGTGGGATTATGGTATTATGTTGTGGTTTTAGTTTAGTTTAATATGGTATTATGGTATTTATGTTGTGGAGCACTTGTTCTGGAAAATCATGCCAGTTAATGCCAATTAAGAATAAACAAATCCCGAACAAGTATTGGAGGCTTTTTAAAAAAGTTGATGGGATATATTTGATCTAACTTGATAGTTAAGAAGCCCTTTTTCATCTTCTTTTTGACTATTCAAGGATAAGTGGAGTTGGTGATCTGTTGAATTCCAGTTTAGTAAAATGTTGCCATTTGAGTTTTTCATATCCATATTGTCTTTTAATGGATTTCCTTCCTCTCCCCTTTCTTAAATAAGGGAAGATTATTCAACCTTTTCTCATCAACTCAAGGTTATCATGAGGAACAGTAATGATTATATTACACTTGACCTTCAGGGGCTGTATGGGACATAAGGCCCCATTATTCAGTCCCCACAACATGGCCTTCCTCATATACAAAAGTGATCTAATGCTGCCATGTTTTTAAATTTTATTTATTTATTTATGAGATGGAGTCTTTCTCTGTCGCCCAGACTAGAGTGCAGTGGTATGATCTCGGCTCACTGTAACCTCTATCTCCCAGGTTCAAGTGATTCTCCTGCCTTAGCCTCCTGAGTAGCTGGGACTACAGGCGCATGCCACCACGCCCAGCTAATTTTTGTATTTTTTAGTAGAGATGGGGTTTCACTATATTGGCCAGCCTGGTCTCGAACTCCTTACCTTGTGATCTGCCCGCCTCAGCCTCCCAAAGTGCTAGGATTACAGGCATGAGCCACCGTGCCCGGCCTGCTGCCATGATTTTCAGATATTGATTTTGTCTTCCTGTTCCAGATACTGACTTTGTCTTCCTGTTCCAGGTATAACCAACCATGTGATCTTAGACAAGTGACTTCATAATTCTTAGCATCAGCTTCTGAAAAATTGGGATAATGCTGTCTGTTTTATAGGATTCTTGAGTTTCGTGAAGATTAAGTAAGAATATATAGTCAAATGAGTAGTATAGTACCTGGCACACTGAACCTTTGGTAATGGTGCTGGATATTGTAGAGGATAAATACACTGGTAGAAATCCCTGCCTTTGAGGAGCTCACGTTCTGGAGGGGAAGACAGGCAAAAAAATCAGTGATGGTGATGTGTCATGCCAGGTGCCATAAGAAAGTTAACCACTTACAGGTTCCTATGGGAGCATAGAGGAGCAGCAGCCCGCCCCAAGGACATCAGTGAACACACAGCTTTCATTGTTCCCCCTTTCTTGTAATAATTATACCAGTAGTAAAAATGAGTAAAATGGTTTTTATTCTCTGTTTATAAAGCATGATTCATATTAGGTGAGAAAGCGAATCACTTTTTCCAAATGAATCTTAAGCTGTGCTTTCTGGTCTTGGACTTAAATTTAATATTTTCAACCTCAAAGTGATTAGGTCTTCTTGCAGCAAAGTGCCAGGAATAGGTATATATATATATATTTATTCTGCAGATATTTGAATACTTACTTTGTCTCTAGGTTACTGTATTATCTACTTGGGAAAGCAATAGCAAAAAAAGCCCCATCCTCACAGTGGGTGGAAGGGAGAGAAGGCTGACAGTTAAGAGGAGAACTGGGAAGGCTTCTGAGGAAGAGATGTTTGAACTGAAACCTAGTGGTTACAGAAACGTTAACCGGGAAAAGAATGGGTGGGGGTAGAGGCAGGGAGGGGCTCCCACCAGAGGCTGTCAGCTTCCTTATTTCAGAACTTGAGGTGGACTAGGCAAATTCAAAGGTCCCTTTTATTGCTTTTATTCCTAGGATATGTAAGCTAGAGGAAGCCCTCATTTTGTCTCTTTCTATGTTGTATGCAGCTTGCTTGTTTGTCCTGTAGTTCATGTTAAATTAAATCAGTTATAGTGCTCACCATGCAGTAAATGGCTCACAAATGATGCCATTACTCATATAAGGTAGAGTTGGTGAAGGGTACTCAGTTCCAGGGGAGCAGGCACATCCTCAGGCTGCAGGCTGGAAGGCTTTTCCCCAGCATTCCTAGCTAGAGGTTTCTCAGTGTCCTTGGTGGACAGTTGGGTGAACCAGCGGAGGGCCGGTTCCTTCTTAGCTAATCTGTAATGAATGCTTCGTTCTTGTAGTAGTGGTCTAGGCTTTGCTATTATGTTTAGTTGGTTGTTTTGTCTCAGCCCTCATCAGCGGTAGAGTCTGGTGATGGAGCAGCAAGAGCTAGTGTGAGACCTATGGAGTCTCCCCAGTTCCTTTCTCCTGGAGAATAGGGCATAGGCAGAGGGCAGAGTTCTTTCTTCCTGTTTCTGCCTCTGGCTGTGAGATCTAAAATAAGGAAATTGCTGACCCTCTCTTTAGCCCCGCTTTGTTCTAAATTCTGTCTTTTGTAATTTGGTAGAAAGAAAAAAAAAAGAAAAACACACACACACAGTGAACACGAGACAAATTCTAGAGAACTAGATTCAAATTCTGATACTATTTTTACTAAGTGACCTTAGGCAAGAAGACTCAGCTTCTGTGTTTTATTGATTTTATTGATTTTTAATTTTTTCACAATTTAACATTCCTGCACAATCTAGATGCATCTTAAAATCAGTTCTTTTTAAGTTGTATATAAAGTTATGATGCATTTTGTGATTGGTGATGTCTTGGATTTGATGAAATATGGTATTTTGTCTTAACTATTGAATTAACAGATTGTCTTATTTACTTCATGTGGATTTATTGTTCGGATTAACAAGGCTAATTTATTCAGCAGATTAAATATTTGTATGTGCCAGAATAAGCATTCTCTATGCCCTTTTTATCTATTATTAATACTTTATATAGTGACTGTCGCTAGTAAGTATTAAAATAGTAGCTATTGCTATAATTAGTTTTTTATTACTGTTCTGTTCAAGCTTCATAAAAACCCTGTGAGGTGATAGTTTTATAACTGATGATTCTGAGACACAGGGAATTATGTAATTCAACAGCATGGTTCATTATAGCACTTTCCTCTCTCCCACTCTGTCTTCATTTGCCAGAGGAAAGGCTGAAGCTACGTGATCTTTCAAAGCTATTCCACATGCCAGTGGTTCTGTTCGGGTGACGGTCTGCTGCTGTTCCGAAGTCCATCCACATTTCTAGTGATTACTCCTATGTCTGCATAGCTTAGTGGTCGCCCAGTGATTGGCGACTTTATGCTTAGATACCTCAAGCCAGTGTCTTCTGCCAGTGGATTGTGAATTTTATCCAGTTTTACTGTTGCTTTTTGGGGGAAAAATTTGCTGAGCTACTCATTTTATCACTTCAGACATCCTACCCCTCCTTTAGATTTACTCTTGTAGGTACCATTTATTTGCTCTTCATTCATTCTTGCAGCAAAAATGTTCTGAGTTTACTTTGCCTAAAGTGCATCCTTTAGGATTTTCTTTAGTGAGCATATGTTAGTGTTATACTCCCAAGTTTTTTTTGTCTGAGCATGCATTCATTTTACTCTGATTTGTGAAGAATATTTTAATTAGGTGGATATCTTGGTTGTCAGTTATTTGGTTTTATGTGTTCTGATGTGGATTTATTTATCTTGCTTAGGACCTGTTAGGTATTTAAACTTGTGAATTAGTTTTTTTTTTTTTTTTTTTTAAATCAGTCTAGGAAATTGCTACTTATCTCTTTAAATAATTCCTTGCCTCCTTCTTTAATCCATTGTCTCTCTCTGGACTGCTTGCTAAATGCATATCAGATCTTTTTACTCTGTCATCCATGTTTTTAAACCTTGTTTTTTTTTTTTTTTTTTTTTTTTATATATTGTTCTTTTTGTCTCTGCTGCATTCTGTGTAATTTCTTCTTCCAAGGAAGTTTCTCCTCTTACCCGTCATGGCAACCTTCCCTACAGACATTTGTGGGTAGGGATTTGGTGGATTTAGTTTCACTTGTGCTGTTTAGGGGTATAGCCCTTTTGTGGTTCCAGCTCAGTGTGGAGAGGGACATTTTTTAGTCATGGGTGGGACCTGGGCCTGGCTCTTGAATTATGTCCTTGCTTCCTTTAAGAATGCCAAAACTGGCCACGTGCAGTGGCTTACCCCTGTAATCCTAGCATTTTGGGAGGCTGAGGTGGGAGCATTGCTTGAGCCTAGGAGTTTGAGACTGGTGCAGGCAACATAGTGAGACCCTGTCTCTACCCCAAAAAGAAAACCAAAGTCACGGCTTTGTATAGATCTGTCATGACTTCACAACAAAGACCTCTGGATCTCCACTTATCTCTCTGGGTTCTTTCTTCCTTGACTTGGAAATTCTTTGATGTTAAGGGTGATTATTATTATTATTTAAAAAATATTTTAGCTGACATTTTAGTTTGCAATGAAAGGATTGTCCCGTCATTATCAGAAATGGATGGCTCCCTTCCATTCACCCTTGGGCCATATAGTCTTTTATATTTACCCACATATTTACGATCGCCAGTGGTCTCCATTCCTTCGCTTAGATCCAAGTCTGTATCCAGTGTTGTTTCCCTTTAGCCTGAAGAACTGTAAGCATTTCTTGTAGTGTGGGTCAGCATAGTTACTCCCAGACCTTAATGTTGGCTTCACACTTAGATGAATCTCTGCCCCTATTTAGCAGGACTGCTAAAACAGTTATAGTGAGATACAGACTAGAGGTCATATAAGAGTGGAATTCTGTTGATCTTAGACTGAAATTCTTGCATGGCTAGCATTTAGTTTTATAGAATCCAGTATAAAACTGACTGCATAAATGTGCATGCTAGGTTGTCATCATGCTATTTGTGGTAGTATTCAGTGTCCTCTCCCACCTCACACTTTGGTCAGGAAGAAAAACTGCCACAAAGCCAAGAACAGTTAGTTACCCTTATCTGAAGACCCTTTGATTTACTGATTTACATAATGTGAAAATTTGTAATTTCATAGGTTGATTTTTGTTTACATTCAGCAGTGAAAGCCCTTATGTTTAATGTAGGGGAAATAAGTGAAAGTAGTTGACATATTACATTGTGGTTCATTCCTTTGATGTTATGAAAGCTCCTTAACATTTTCACTTTTCAGAGAGGGTTTCAACTCCCTGGATGATTCTCTTAATGAGAAATAATGTTCTTTCAGAGCATAAAGCTGACCTTGTTATTTTCAACTTGAAAACATTTCAATGGCCCCACTGTTGTACAGAGTAAAGTATTCCCTCCTACTAAAAGGCATAAAAGATCCTTCAGTTCAGTTCCTTGTGTGTCTGTCCAGCTTTGTGTCCTGCCACTTTTGTATTGTGTGGTCCAGCAGTAGTCCTGAATGCCCTGACCACACCTTGGCATTTTACACCTCTGAGCCCTTTTTATATTGTGTCCCCCTTTTCCTGAAATTGCTTATTTTAATCTGGTGAAAGCCCACTTGTCTGTTAAAAGCCAGGTTTTGCAGCCTTTGTGATACCTTCCCCTGTTCGTCAGAGTTTATTTTTACTTTCTCTGCTGCTGTGTAGCCTTATGCATAATTCTGTTATTGAACTTTGCACAAAACAGTGTAATTATTTAAATGGAGGTTTGAATCCAGCAGTAAGTTGGAGACTCTTTGAGGGCATTGTTTATGTGTTGGCTCTTAATCATGTATTAAATGTTGAATAAATGAATGAATTACCATATGAAACCATGTAAGTGAGAAATGGGAATATCCGCTTCTTCTAATGACTGTAATAAGTAAGCAGAGAAATTCAAAAGTACCATTATCACCCTTTTTATGTTAATTGTAATGTCTTCTTGGTTTACTTAAGTTTGCAATTTAATGTATTTATGAGGTCTTTTGGTTTTGAAAAACAAAATGATTTGCCACCTAATTGAAATAATTGTAAACAAGTAGAGTTGTCCTAAAGCCTGTTTTCATTTTCATGAGCAGAATCCCACGTGGCGAAGTCTCGATTTTGGAATTATGCCAGACCGTCTTGATACATCTGTGTCTTGTTTCGTGGTGAAGATATGGGGTGGAAAGGAGAACATCTACCAGCTGTTGATTGAATGGAAAGTCTGTTTGGATGGGCTGAAATACTTGGGTCAGCAGGTAATTTTTAGACTGTGGTTTCAAGTAGTTATCATCTCCAAATTAACCTGTCTAACCTTTCCATTTCTACATTTCCTATTATAAAGTGAGACTTTTATGACTGTTTACTTATATCACTAAGAGAGACCTTGATGATCATTTACATATGTTATTGTTTACTTATGTTACTTATGTTGTTATGTTTGAATCATTGCCTAGTTTAAAAAATACCTTTATCTGAAGAAATTTATGAAGACAGATTTGTGTGTGTGTTTAGGAAAGAATGTGCTTTCTCGTAGCATTTTGCTTTTTCTGTCTTACTGGATGTCCTCACCTAGAATCTGAAAATTAAGTTGAAATATGGAATATCATGTTAAATACCTCTCTTCTGACCAGTAGGGTTATTCCAAGAATAAGAACAACTACTATTTATTGAGCACAGGATGATGCGCCTGGATTATATGCTGCTGCTGGTTCTCCACCTTTGCTGTACCCATGACTGATGTAGCTAATCTACTACAGTTTCTTTTCTTTCTTTTTTTTTTTTTGAGACAGAGTTTCACTCTTGTTTCCCAGGCTGGAGTGCAATGGCGCGATCTTGGCTCACCACAACCTCCGCCTCCCAAGTTCAAGCGATTCTCCTGCCTCAGCCTCCCAAGTAGCTGGGATTACAGGCACGCGCCACCATGCCTAGCTAATTTTTTGTATTTTAGTAGAGACAGGGTTTCTCCATGTTCGCCAGGCTGGTCTCAAACTCCTGACCTCAGGTGATCTGCCTGCCTTGGCCTCCCAAAGTGCTGGGGTTATAGATGTGAGCCACTGTGCCTGGCGTCCACAGTTATCTTTTAACTGGGCTCAAAAGTAGCTCCATAATATTTTCTTTCTTTTATTTACTTCTTTTTTTTTTTTTTTTTAATTAAAGTTGGGTCTCGACCTGGTGCCTAGGCTGGAGTGCAGTGGTGTGATCATAGCTGTGTAGCCTCAAACTCCTGGGCTCAAGCGATCCTTTCTGCCTCAGCCTGAATCCCTCAATGCCTCCTGCCTCAGCAAGTAGCTGGGACTACAGGCAGGCACCACCATGCCCAGCTAATTTTTAATTTTGTTTTTTGTAGAGATGGGTGTGAAAATATGAGACAGGTCTCAGTTAATTTAGAAAGTTTATTTTGCCAAGATAGGATGCGCCTGTGACACAGCCCCAGGAAGACATGTGCCCAAGGTGGTCAGGGCACAGCTTGGTTTTATACATTTTAAGGAAACATGAGACAGCAATCAATATGTGTAAGAAGTACATTGGTTCAGTCTGGAAAGGCAGGACAACTTGAAACAAAAGCAGGGAGACTCAAAGCAGGGAGGGAGCTTCCGGGTTACAGATAGGTGATACACAAATGGTTGCATTCTTTTGAGTTTCTGATTAGCCTTTCCAAAGGAGGCAAATCAGATATGCATCTATCTCAGTGAGCAGAGGGGTGACTTTGAATAGAATGGGAGGCAGGGTGCCCTAAGCAGTTTCCAGCTTGAGTTTTCCTTCATGATTTTGGGGGCCCAAGATGTTTTCCTTTCACATGGGGTTTTGCTATGTTGCCCGGGCTGGTTGTGAACTCCTAGGCTCAACCAGTCCTCCTGCCTTGGCCTCCTGAAGTGCTGGGATTACAGGCATAAGCCACCGCTCGAGGCCTTCGGAATCTTTTCTAATAGTGTTCCAGGACAAATCTAGGAGTCTGTTAGAATTGCAAATGAAATGAAACCTATTTGCTAGCATCAGATATAGATTATTATAATTAATATTTATAGCAACCTTGTGAAGGTTGATATTATTGCCCTTATTTTCCAGATGAAAAAAATTGAGACTCCGAGACTTTAATAAATGATTCAAGATCACACAGCTGGAGCTAAAATTTAAATTCAAGTCTGGCTGATTTAAAAATTTATTCTCTTTGTCCTGTACTGCACTGGTATATACATGTGGTCCTTGGTAACCCCCCACCCCACCTTGGAATGAATCCTGTTTCTATTTTGTTATGCCTCTGGTACTACTATTAAAGGTAACCATGAAATATTAGTCATGGATTATCTATAAACATCTTGATGCTTTCTTCATATTTATTCAATATATTACTTTCTGAGATGTTTCTTATTAAAGAAACAATTTCATTCTGCATTTTTTCAGATTAAAAATCTGAAAATCTGGGCCAGGTGTAGTGGCTCATGCCTGTAACCTTGGGAGCACTTTGGAAGGCTGAGGCGGAAGGATCACTTGAAGCCAGGAGTTTGAGACCAGCCTGGCCAACATGGTGAAACCCTGTCTCTACTAAAAATACAAAAATTAGCTGGGCGCAGTGGCACGTGCCTGTAATCCCAGCTACTCAGGAGGCTGAGGTGGGAGAATTGCTTGAACCTGGGAGGTGGAGGTTGTAATGAGCCAACATGGCGCCACTGCACTCCAGCCTGGGTGACAGAGTGAGACTCTGTCTCAAAAAAAAAAAAAAACAACTAAAACTAAAACTGAAAATCTAAAAAAACCCGAAAAATCTCTGTGCTCATTTTGCTTACCATACTTTTCATTTTTAAATTTTTTACCTGTAGTCACCGTGTTGTAGTCTCTTGAACTTATTCCTCCTATTTAACTGAAATTTTGTATCCTTTGACCAGCATCTTCCCAAGCCTCCTCCCCTCCACACAGCTTCTGCTAACCACCTTTCTGCTCTCTATTTCTATGAGTTCAACTTTTTTAGATTCCAGTGACAAGTGAGATCATGCTCTTAACATTTTTTTTATTTTGTGTCCTATAGTGACCAGAACAGTGCATATAATATATATGTTTTTTTAAACTACATTCTAAACTACAATTTAAACATCTAAAAAAATATATTTTTATTTTTTTCCTGTTTTAGGGATTATCTTAATTAAAACTTAGAAAATAATGACTTTTGGTTTAGGCCAGGGCCTTTGTTTTCTCTTTTGCTACCAGGTACTTGTTGCCTTTAGACTGACAAACCAGATCCCTGCACTGGAGTATATACGTTATCTTCCCACATGCCATACTTGGCTCTCTGTGGATAGACTCTGATATTAAGTACTTGTTTCTCTTCTATCTGAAAGTATCTACATTTCGTGGAGGATGGTGCTTCTTAACATTGTGGTTGCAGGGCTCTAGAACTGAAGGGCTTTTTTGGTCAGCGAAGATGGGCTTCATCATGTTTTCCAAGTCACACGTTCCTTTGGTGGTGGTCTTATTGACATACCCAGCTGAACTTATATCTAACCCGCCCTAATTTCAGAGAGTTGGCATTCAGGTATCTTCGTATAAAGTTAGTTATGCTTGAGTAACAGAGACCAAAAAAAAAAAAAAAGGAAAGAAAAAACACTTTGGGAGGCCGAGGTGGGCGGATCATGAGGTCAGGAGATCGAGACTGCCCTGGCTAACACAGTGAAACCTCGTCTCTACTAAAAATTAGCCAGGTGTGGTGGCAGGCGCCTGTAGTCCCAGCTACTAGGCGGGCTGAGGCAGGAGAATGGTGTGAACCCGGGAGGCGGAGTTTGCAGTGAGCCGAGATTGCGCCACTGCACTCCAGCCTTGGCGACAGAGGGACACTCCGTCTCAAAACAAAAACAAAAACAAAAACAAAACATGTTTCTTAAAGCCAGACAGAAACTTAAGATCATTGTAGAAGGTCAAAACTTATCTATAAAATAGCTATAACAAGTAACATACTGCTAATAATAAGATTAGAGTTATAAAGTTTTGGAGGAACATGAGGCTAAGACGTTTTAGGATAATAGCCAGAATCAGTTAGGTTCATTGATAGATCATATACTTTCTACCAGGCGTTGTTCTTTGTGTTAAGGATCCAGAGATTTGTAGGACAAGGTTCTTAGACCTGGTATACTGATGATTGATGAATACCTTCATAGAGAGCTGTGAGAGTGGTATGAGGAAGAGATATTTAGACCAGCTTGTATAGAATCAGGGGTTAATGACTTCTGAATAAAGTATTTTTTTTAAGTTAGGTTTATTGAGGTACAATTTACATGTCATAAAATTCACCCTTTTGAAAGTGTGCAATTCATTAAATTTGAAAAATGGATAGAGTTGAGTAACCACTACCATAATAAATAAAGCTACTATGAATATTTAAATATAGGTCTTTGTGTTTCTTTTGGGTAAGTCTCCAGGAATGGAATTTATGGGTCTAATGGTAAATGTATGTTGAAATTTATAAGAAATTGCCAGTTTTGGGCCTGGCGCGGTGGCTCAAGCCTGTAATCCCAGCACTTTGGGAGGCCGAGACGGGCGGATCACGAGGTCAGGAGATCGAGACCATCCTGGCTAACACGGTGAAACCCTGTCTCTACTAAAAACTACAAAAAACTAGCCAGGCGAGGTGGCGGGCGCCTGTAGTCCCAGCTACTCGGGAGGCTGAGGCAGGAGAATGGCATGAACCCGGGAGGCGGAGGTTGCAGTGAGCTGAGATCCGGCCACTGCACTCCAGCCTGGGCGACAGAGCGAGACTCCGTCTCAAAAAATAATAAAAAAAATAAAATAAAATTAAAAAATAAAAAACAAAAACAAGGATTTGAAATCACTGCAGAGCAAACAAAAACAGTCTGAAATTGGAGGGGATTCACCCTTGTTATGTAGCAGGATAAGCCACAGACAAAACTCCTCAGACACCGAGTTAAAGAAGGAAGGGCTTTATTCGACCAGGGGCATTGACAAGACTTCTGTCTCAAGAGCCGAGCTCCTCAGGTGAGCAATTCCTGTTCCTTTTAAGGGCTCACAACTCTAAAGGGGTGCATATGAGAGGGTCGTGATTGATTGAGCAAGCAGGGAGTATGTGACTGGGGGCTGCAAGCACCGGTAATTAAATCGGAACAAAACAAGATAGGGATTTTCACAGTGCATTTCTGTACAATGTCTGTAATCTATAGATAACAGAACCCATTAGGTCAGGGGTCGATCTTTAACCATCAGGCCCAGGGTGCGGCGCCGGGCTGTCTGCCTGTGGATTTCATTTCTGCCTTTTAGTTTTTACTTCTTCTTTCTTTGGAGGCAGAAATTGGGCATAAGACGATATGAGGGGTGGTCTCCTCCCTTAGCTAGATGGGAACCACACTGGGGAAATCTCCTTTTCTATACTTTCTTCCTGATGGTACTCCCCAGTCTGAGCAGTGTATGGAAGCTAGGACTCAGGCAGAAATCTCTAGGAAGCAGGAAGCTGCTTGAGATATTAAAGGGTGGAATTAGGGGCTGCTAAAATGACTAGAAATGGAAGGGGAAATCCTGGAAAGAAGAGGGCACAAAGGGGGTAAGCCCCCAAATAAGTCTATATACAGATTTGGGGGCTTACCCACTCCATGCCCCTCTTCTTTCCAAAGGTCTGGCCTGACCCTTTAACATATAAGCACAGCCAGGCACAGTGAGCTCACACCTGTAATCCCAGCACTTTGGGAGGCCGAGGCAGATCACCTGAGGTCAGGAGTTCCAGACCAGCCTGACCAATATGGAGAAACCCTGTCTCTACTAAAAATACAAAGTTAGCCAGGCATGGTGACTCATGCCCGTAATCCCTTCAATGTACTCAGGAGGCTGAGTCAGGAGAATCGCTTGAACCTGGGAGGCAGAGGTTGCGGTGAGCCGAGATCATGCCATTGCACCCCAGCCTAGGCAACAAGAGCGAAACTCCATCTCAAAAGAAAAAAAAACACCATATAAGCAGGGTTGACTCCAAGGAGCCCAGTGGAAAGCAGTAGATAGAAAGCCAAAAGAATCGAGCAGGGATTTCAGGTGTTTTCCATCACAAGGGGATAGAATTAGAAGTTTGAGTCCAACTTATAGGGATTTGGTAAACACCCCAGGCTTAGGCCAGGCGGTGGCTCACGCCTGTAATCCCAGCACTTTGGGAGGCAGAGGCGGGCGGATCACCTGAGGTCAGGAGTTCAAGACCAGCCTGGCCAACATGGTGATACCCCGTCTCTACTAAAAATACAAAAATTAGCCAGGTGCGGTGGCCGGCGCTTGTAATCCCAGCTACTCAGGAGGCTGAGGCAGGAGAATTGCTTGAACCCAGGAGGTGGAGGTTGCAGTGAGCCAAGATTACCCCATTGCACTCCAGTCTGGGGGACAAGAGTGAGACTTCATCTGGAAACAAACAAACAAACAAACAAACCAGGCTTTCCACTGAAACCTCAGAAGTGTCATACCTTAACAATAAAGGCTGTTTCTCAAGTCTGGCCCAAGATTCATTGGCAAAACAAAATAGACCCAATAGCCAACAATTGGAAACAACATAAATAAATGTCCATCATCGTGGATGAACAAAATGCCGGGACAAAACATAGTACAGGTCGACCATCCCAAATCCAAAAATCCAAAACCCAAAATGCTCCGAAGTCCAAAACTTTTTAAGCACTGACATGCAGTTCAAAAAGAATGCCCATTGGAGCCTTTTGGATTTCAGATTTTTGTGTTTAGGATGTTCAGCCAGTAAGTATAATACAAACAATCCAAAATCCAAAAAAATCAAAATCCAAAACACTTCTGGTGTCAAATAATTTGGATAAGAGATACTCAACCTTTGTGCCCATACAATGGAATAAACAGGAACTCAGCAGTAAAAAGAAATGGAATACTGATACATGCTATGACATGGATGGTCCGGAAAAGGACAGAAACAAAATATATGTTGTATGATCCAGTTTACATGAAATGTGTAAAAAGGGCAAATATAGGGAGATAGAAAGTAGGTTAACAGCTTCCTGGGGCAGGGGTGAGGAGGGAAAAATGGAGATTAACAGTTAATGGTCATGAGTCATCTTAGAGAGTGAAGAAAATATTCTAAAACTTGGTAAATCTACTAAAAAGAATTATTGAATTGTACACTTGAAATTATGGATCATATGACATGCCTCATATGTAAACTATGCCTCAGTAAAGTCATATTTTTTAAAAATAAGTGACAAATATCAGTAGAGGCTGAGCACAATGGCTCACACCTATAATCCCAACACTTTGGGAGGCCAAAGTGGGAAGATTGGTTGAGCCCTGGAGTTCAAGACTAGCCTGGGCAAGATAGCAAGACCCCATCTCGGCAAAAAAATAAACAGTTAATCAATAGAAATTATGTAGACATCAAGCAGTGAATTGCGTTTTTTGTTTGTTTGTTTTTGTTTAATTTTTTTTTGAAACGAAGTTTTGCCCTGTCGCCAAGCTGGAGTTCAGGGGTGTGATCTCGACTCACTGCAACCTCTGCTTGCTGGGTTCAGGCAATTCTCCTGCCTCAGCCTCCCACACAGCTGGGATTACAGGCACACGTCACTATGCCCGGCTGAGTTCTGTACTTTTAGTAGAGATGAGGTTTCACCATGTTGGCCAGGATGGGCTTGATCTCTTGACCTCGTTATCTACCCTCATTGGCCTCCCAAAGTGCTGGGATTACAGGTGTGAGCCACCATGCCTGGCCCAAAGAATGAATTGTGACAATTTTTTTCAGATCATCCCAAAAGGAGTAATTGAGAGGAAGAGTCATACTTCAAATAGCAGAGGTGAACAGTCTCTTAGATTGCTTGACAACTCAATTAATGAATAAGAGTAATACAACTAAGATATTGAAAAAATTTTGATGTTTCCTGATTTTACATAAAATACCAACATTGATTAAAATAATGTAAAATTCATGATAGGACACTACAGTGCGGTCCTGATTACAAACCAGTTAAAGAATAAAAGAGTATTTAAGAGTAGTCATGGCCGGGCACGGTGGCTCAAGCCTGTAATCCCAGCGCTTTGGGAGGCCGAGATGGGTGGATCACGAGGTCAGGAGATTGAGACTATCCTGGCTAACACGATGAAACCCCGTCTCTACTAAAAAAATACAAAAAACTAGCCGGGCGAGGTGGCGGGTGCCTGTAGTCCCAGCTACTCGGGAGGCTGAGGCAGGAGAATGGCATAAACCTGGGAGGTGGAGCTTGCAGTGAGCCGAGATCCGGCCACTGCACTCCAGCCTGGGTGACAGAGCCAGACTCCGTCTCAAAAAAAAAAAAAAAAAAAAAAGAAATTGCCAGTTTTCCAAGTTTTCCAAAGTGACTATAATATCCTGCATTCCCATCAGCAATGTATAATAGTTCTATTTGTTTCACATCTTTACTAGCACTTGTGATTGTAGTCTTTTTAATTTTAACCATTCTAATGGGTTTGAGGTGGTATCTCATTGTAGTTTTAATTTGAATTTTCCTAATAACAAAATTAAATTGAGCCCTGTAAGCAAAAAAAGTCTATTTGAGATCAGTCTCTCTCTCTCTCTTTGTGTGAAGTATTTGTTCAGATCTGTTGCTTATTTTTAATTAGGTTGTTTGAATTATTGAGTTGTAAAGTTCTTTATGTATTCTGGATATAAATCAGTCCTTTATAAGATATGTTTTTTCCAATACTTTCTACCAGTTTGTGGCTTGTCTTTTCATTTTTTAATGTTGGTAAAGTCCACTATGTCAATTTTTGCTATTGTGTTGCGTGCTTTTTGTGTCTTATCTTTGCCTAACCCAAGGTCACAAATACTTTTTCCTTTGTTTTCTTTTGTAAGTTTTCTTCTAGAAGTTTTACAGTTTTTGGTTTTACATTTACATCAATGATCCATTTTGAATTTTATATGTAAAGTGCAAGGTTCATTGTTTTGCAAATGGATGAACAATTGTTCCTGTACTCTTTATTGCAAAGGCAATTCTTTCTCCATTGAATTACCTTGTCATCTTTGTTGAAAATCAGTAGTTGAGAATCATTTGTGTGGTTCTGTTTCTGGACTCTCTGTTCTGTTTCATTGATGTGTATTTCTGTCCTAATGCCAATACCAAATTGTCTTGATTACTGTAGTTTTAAAATGTGTCTAGAATTCAGTCAATGAGTTCTCCAACTTTGTTCTGTTTTCAAAAATTTTCTGGCTATTCTAGGTCTTTGGCCTTTCCATATATACTTTAGAACAGTTTGTCAATTTCTATAAAAATCCTGTGATTTTGATAGATGTTGAATCTAAGAAAATTTGGGGAGAATTAACGTCTTAATAGTATTGAGTCTTTCAGTCTATAGATATGATATGTCTCTCCATTTGTAAAAATTTTCTTTGGTTTCATGCATCAGTGTTTTGTAGTTTTCAGCATACAGATCTTGCACATATTTTGTTAGATTTGTACCTATAGATTTTTTGCTAATTTAAGTGGTATTTCTTTTTTAATATTTCTGTTTTCAATTTTTATACTAGTATATGTAGAAATATATATCTCTGTACTGAGCTTGTATTCTACACCCTTGTTAAACTCAAAAATGAAATCTGGTACTTCTTTTGGTAGATTTCGTTTGTAGATTGCTTACATGGGTCATGTATCATCCTAACTTTTGTGTTACGGAAGAAATTCTTGTGCTTAGTTTTGGTATTAATAACAACAGCAATTGTTAGTGTTTGGGTATCTTTTTACATACATACAATGACCTGGAGCTTTTTGAAGATCATGTGAGCAAGTATTGTTCTCTTCCTCAGTATTTAAGAAAACAAGCTCAGAAAGATTAAGTGATTTGCCAAAGATCACACAGTGTTTGGTGGATTTAGGCCATTAGTTGTTTCATTGCTCAGACTGTATATATTACTCATTTCACTAATCTTAGCAGCTGTCTTAAAAAGTATGCTGTTTTTCATAAGATATCAAAATATGAGGTTGTGGTTAAGTTCTAAGTTCTATAGTTTCCATATTAGGATTCTAACACAATTATTGTTAGGCCATTAACTTATAATTGATAAGTAAAGGATAGTACACATTACGCTTATTAGCATAATTTAACAGTTCTGAAATGTACACAGTAGTGTGCAACATGATATCGCCAGTTTTGTTAAGCACATTTGTTAGGAACAAAGGGATCTTTCTGAACTTTATGGTTGCCTGATTCGTAATACATTATTAGATTTTTTAATCAATGATTTTTACCTCTAATTTCCAAAAATACTTTCACATCTCATTATCTCGTTTTGTTTTTGTGACCCTCGTGCAAGATTGGACAGGAAGTGTTTTCTGGTGTTTGGCTGATGAAGGAATTAAAGTATACACCATTAACATTGCTAAACTACTATATGTTGGGTAGAGTGCAGGGTATCAGGGCTGTAAAACAAGTCAGAGTTCATTTCTCTGAAGAGCTCCTTATGAAACAGTTAGAGTTGGAATTAGAACTCAGGTTACTTACTTTTTAGCCCCATATCTTTTCAAGTACTAGTACTATATTGTTTCCTATTTTTCGACAAACTATTTTAATGCCCGTCTTCATGAAGTTTACACTTTGAGAACTTCACCTTCATGTTGATTTGTTTCTCCCCATACTCTCCCCATCCCTTTCTTTAAGTGTGTATTTTTATTTTCTTCTAATTTTCTTTGTGGACAATTTGGACAGTTTAGAAAAGCACAGTAAAGAGAATAAAAAATTACACATAATTCTTCTGCCCAGCTGTAACCATTGTTAACATTTTGGTGAATATAATTTTAATCTTTTTTTCCCCAGGTATATATGTGTAAAAGTGTTTTATGTTTATAAAATTTCAGGATCCTTCTAATCTTGAGACTGCTTCCATAATGTTTTCTCTTTTCTAACATGAAAAACTCCTTGAGATTGATTTACAGTTTTTATTTTAAGTTTATGATTGCAGACTCATCTTTTGGTATTGTATTCAGTTCAGTAAATGATGTGGATAAACAGGGAGTATGTGATTGATTTTGCTTTCGTGATAGAGGTGGGAGATATGGAAGTCAGGGAAATGTTCACAGGAATGTTCTGCTGCTGGCTTTGACTGTTTTCCATCTCTAGGTAGAGAAAGGAGAGATTCTGTTCTGGTAGTCCTTCTTGTCTTTCCCCCACTTGAACTTTCACTTAAAACCTTCAGGGCAGAAGAATTTTATTGAATTGTTTTGCCACAACTCTTTCTGATGAATTAACTAAATCTATTTATATATTTAATAGTTGGACACTTTATACTACTTCGAGTTATTTTTTTAATCTGAGTTCCTTAATTTTTTTTTTTTTTTTTTTTTTTTTGAGACGGAGTCTCGCTCTGTCACCCAGGCTGGAGTGCAGTGGTGCGATCTCGGCTCACTGCAACCTCCGCCTTCCAGGTTCAAACAATTCTGCCTCACTCAGCGTCCCTAGTAGCTGGAATAACACATGTGCACTGCCACGCCCAGCTAATTTCTTTTTCTTTTCTTTTCTTTCTTTCTTTCTTTCTTTTTTTTGAGACAGAGTTTCCCTCTGTCGCCCAGGCTGCAGTGCAGTGGCCGGATCTCGGCTCACAGCAAGCTCCGCCTCCGGGGTTCACGCCATTCTCCTGCCTCAGCCTCCCGAGTATCTGGGACTACAGACGCCCGCCACCACGTCCGGCTAATTTTTTGTATTTTTAGTAGAGACGAGGTTTCACCGCGTTAACCAGGATGATCTCCAGCTCCTGACCTCGTGGTCCGCCCACCTTGGCCTCTCAAAGTGCTGGGATTACAGGTGTGAACCAACTCACCTGGCCCCAAGTTTTGTATTTTTAGTAGAAACATGGTTTCGCCGTGTTGGCCAGACTGGTCTCATTTCTGACCTCAAGTGATCCGCCCGCCTCCGCCTTCCGAAGTGCTGGGATTACAGGCGTGAGTCACCGGAGCCTGGCCTCAGTTCCTTAATTTTTAAAGTTTTATTCCTTCCACCTTTTAAATGAAGTTTAATTTGGGATGCACTGACTGAAGCTCACCTCCTCTGAAAGAGAGTGGTTTGCAGACAATAATAAAAGAGAGTGGTTTAGGGATTGGATGCTATTGCCTTTTAAAAAATTGTCGTTTTGAAAATAGAATATATTAATCTTTTATGTTTGTTCTAGGGCTTCATTTTTTTTCTTCTTTTTAAGACGAGATTGTGCTCCCTCACCCATGCTGGAGTGCAGTGGTGTGATCATGGCTCACTGAAGCCTTGACCGCCCAGGCTCCAGCAGTCTTCCCACCTCAGCCTCTCGAGTAGCTGGGACCACAGGCGTGCACCATCACGCCCGGCTAATATTTTTTAGTGTTATTGTTATTTGTAGAGAAGAGGTCTCGCTATGTTGCCCAGGCTGGTCTTGAACTCCTGAGCTTAAGCTATCTATCTACCCATCTCTGTCTCCCAAAGTGCTGGGAATATAGACATGAGCTACAGTGCCAAGCCTAGGTTTCATATTTTAAAAATTACTTTTAGACTTAATGAATTGTGTTTTCTTTGGGTTCAGAGAGTGTAGAATATGCCTCTGAATGCCCTCTTGTTCAGGAATAGCCATTCTGTAACAACCTCAGGAAATGTTTGTGAAAGATATGTGAGTGATGGTGCCTGTGATGGCATCTGATAGTTTTGCAAGGCCTTTGACTAAAGCAGGAAATGCTGAATTGATCTCCTGGTCTTTTGAATAGTGATTGGTTTTCTGCTAGTATGTTTAGATGTAGTCAGCCTGTTTCTCTGTATTGAAGTAGATCCTGTTATAACTGTCATTCTCTGGTTATATTAAAACATGATTGGAATAAAAATAACGAATACTGACTGTATTTTTCTCCTCTCTTAGATTCATGCCCGAAACCAAAATGAAATAATTTTTGGGCTGAATGACGGCTACTATGGTGCTCCATTTGAACATAAGGTAAGAGGATCCTTCTGATGTTATGAATTTTGTTCAGTGCAGGTGTGCCTTGCAGGTGTACAGGGTAGATATAATCCTGAAAAGCTCTGTGTAAATAGAATCATGCTTTAAATTTGTTGCTTAGTGTGGCTTAAGGTGAATCTTTTTAATGTGAAAACTCATTCTATAAGGCACATAACCATCCAGTCCATCTATTCTAAATCCAGATTATATTAATTTTTCTAAAGGAAATCTGGAACTAGCTGTTTTCTCTTATTCTACATAATTCTTTGGGGGTTAAGAAAGGATGGCGAATTTTGATTAAATGCAATACAGTTTTATTAAATGTTTCAGATCTCTCATAACTTTCAATACATTTAAGAAACTATGAATCAGCTTGTTTCATAGTCAGCATTATCTTTACATCTAAAAGTTATTAGAGAAAGGAAAAGGAAGTGAATTCATATTTGCCAAGTACCTACTATCTATGGTACTGTGCCAGCTGATTCTTGTCCTTTTCCCCAGTTAATACTAGCCAAAACCAATGTGGTATGTTTTGTCCTTTCCGTTTTATAGTTAAGGAAAAAGGTTGTTTGAGATGAACTTCATAGGTTCATCCATCTTGCTGAGCTGAAATTTCAGGCTGCCTGCCTCTAAAGCCTGTGCTTTTTCTATTCTACTATGGTATTTTACTTAGCAACCCTGTGCATTATTTGCTCTTAGTGATCATGTTGCTTCATAGCTCTTGGTTGTCTGAAATGCTATTGCTTAGAGTACTTCATTTTTTCAACAACATTTTGTTGAGTGCCTGCTGTATGTCAGCCACTGTACTGTACTCCGAGTGCTAAGAACACAGTGGTGAGCAAATGGATAATTTCCTGCTGTTGTGGAGTATATGGAGGAGGCAAACACTGATACAGTAATCTAACAGATAAACATGTAAACGCAAATGGTGGTAAATGCTATATAAGCATATAAGGAGGGCCTAACCTATTCTAAGGGCTGAAGAAAGGTCTTCTTGGGGACTTGACTTTTTAAGCTACACTCCAGATGATGAATAGAAGTGAACTGTGTAAAGGGAGTAGGGGCTGAATAGAGAGAATATTTCAGGCAGTGGAGGTTAATGTGTTGGAAGACCATGAAATAGAAGGGAACATGGTGAGTTTTAGGGACTAAAGGAAGGTCAGAGCAATGAGGGGAGAGTGATACCCGATGGGGCGGGAGAGCTAGGCAGGGACCACAGCACACAGAACTTTTAAAGGATTTTATCCTAAGAACAGGGTCTGTGTGAAAGGATTTTTTAGCACAGCAGTGATATTATCAGATTTGCGTTTCAATAATTTCATTCTGGCTGCAGTAGAGACTGATTGTAGAAGAGGCAAGAATATTTGTGGGAGATCAGTAAGGAGGATCTTACAGTGTATCAGATAAGAGATGTGATACTTTGAAACAGGATGACAGCAGAATAGAGAGAAGATAGATTTAAGAAAGTTTTAGTAGATAAAATCATTAGGACTTGCTGATGATTTGAATTTAAGGCATAAGAAAAAGGAGGTGTCATGGATGACTTTTGGGTTTCTGGCTTAGATAAAGTAACTGGATGGAAAAAGGTGTCAGGCACTGAGAAAACTAAGAGACACTGGAGGAAAACCAGGTTTGGTGGAGGCAGATTGTGAGTTGATATTTGATCCTGTGGAGTTTGAGATGCCTTTGAGACATCCATGTGTAGATGGAAGTAGGCATTTGGATATATGAGTCTGAAATTCAGAGGAGAGGACTGGGTTAGAAATATTTATGTGGGGCCAATGACAAATAGTCATTGAAGTCGTGAGTGGGGATAAGATGGGCTAGGAGCAGGCAGTACTGTAGGAAGAAAGGGGGCTAGGTGCCCAAGCCTGGAAGACCTCCAGCTTTTAAAGGCCACATAGACAAGGGGGCACCAGAAAACATGACTGAGAAGAAGTGGTCCAAGGTAAAGAGAGCAAAGTTTTGTGTAGAATCTCAAAGTACAAAGAAAGAAAGGGTTTTTGTTGTTGTTGTTGTTGTTGTTATTGTTTGTCTTTTTGCTTGTTTTTTAAGAGGAGAGAGTGATCAAATAGGAGGACCGAAAATTGCCCACTGGATTTACCAAAATGGAAGTTATTCAGGTGACTTCTTCAAAATTCAGTTCAAACTCTGATAGACATTTTTCTTTATTTCAAAGCTCTCCTCTTCTAAGCATCAACATGCTATGTGTACCTTTGACATAGGATATACCACTTTGCAACTAGGCTTGTCTTTCTTCTTTTCTAGCCTGTAAGTTTTTGAAGGACAGATTTCTATAAATAATATTGAATTCCCAGCATCTCCCACAGTTCTTGGGGTATGCAGTTTGCTTAGTAAAAGTGTTTGTGATTTAATGAAATAATTGTGGGACTGCTACTGCTGCTGTTCATAATATCTCATGTACAGGGTTAACTGTTCTAATACTGTTGCAGCATTAAGTTCCTCCTGCAACTGGTATAACTCACCTTTTAGGACAATACCTGGCACATATAATAATAGTATTAATAGCTAAAATGTATTGAGCATCACTGTATGTCAAACACTGTAAGAGCTTTACATCTATTATTGTATTTAATCCCCCAAGAACCTTATAGCCAAATCCTCAGAGCTGTTGAAGATTTGAGTAAGCCAATAACTAATACCCCTTTCTTCTCCTGAGTTTGGAGCAAGTTCAGAAATAGGTGATAGTCTGTAATCCCAGTGGATTTTGGGAGGCTGAGCTGGGAGGATCACTTGAGCTCAGGAGTTCAAGACCAGTCTGGGCAACATAGCGAGACCTCGTCTGTACTAAAATCAAACAAAAAATTAGTCAGGTGTGGTGACATGTGTCTGTAGTCCTAGCAACTTGAGGGGCTGAGGCGGGAGGATTGCTTGAGACCGGGATGTTGGTGGTGCAGTGAGCCCTGATGGTGCCACCGCACTCCAGCCTGGGCCACAGACGAGACCCTGTCGCGGCGGCAGGGGAGTGGGAAGGATAGGTGATAGATAAATGGAGATCAGAACATTGGCTTTATTGTTAATAAAACTGACGGACAAATGTGGTTTAAATTCTGTGACTGACAGTTTGCTGTGACTAAAAGTGCTTGTCGATTCCTTCTGTATACTTCTTCCTGGACTGAACCTCCCTCACAAAATAACAAAACAAATGAAACCAAAGTCTTCCTCTTATAGGAACAAAGCCTGAGCCTCCAAGCCAGAAGCGAAGTTTGTATGCGTGGTTAGATAGGTTGTTTCTGATTGCAGATAACCTAGAAAGAATTAAGCCAGTCACACATAGGTCCATCTCTGAAGCCCAGCTGTCAGATCAGTCATCTGCTGGTCCTGGAGAGGAGTGAGTGGCGGACAAAGAGAAGCTGCAATTGCTCTTTTCATGACCTTTTCTCCTGAGAAATGGAGTGGGGCATTTGTCTCCTATGTAGGAACATGGGAATGCAGAGTAAGTGTTTCCCTCTAACGGGAATAATAGCTAGTATTTAGTGAGCACTTCTGTGCTGGCACTATGCTAAACACTTTACACATTCTACCTTATTTAAACCTCACACTTGGCCTTTCATAGAAGAGGACACTGGTACAGAGAACTTAAGTAACCGTCCCCAAATTACACAGCTCCCTAAGTAGCAGAGCTGCGATTCAAAAGCAGATGGTCAGTACATGCTTATTGAATATATGATCGTAATAAGTGGTGTACTTTCCCCTATTGTCCTTCAGTTAGTGAGCTTTGTTAATGGGTAAGTTCAGCAGATCTTGGCCCCCTTTACCAGTTTTCAAATGAACACCTGACATGTAGACTGAACCTTAAAAAACCTTTTTTGCCTTTTTTAACAAAGCTGCAAGCAGAGTTTCCAGTCAAGATGACATTGTTAGTGTACACTTTGAGACCTTCCTCAGCACCAAACAAAAAGCAAGGATTGATGAATTCAGAGAAATGTAAAAGAAATATTCCTGGCCGGTGTGGTGGCTCCCACCTGTAATCTCAGCACTTTGGAAGGCCGAGACAGGTGGATCACAAGGTCAGGCATTCACGACTATCCTGGCCAACATGGCAAAACCCCATCTCTACTGAAAACACAAAAATTAGCCAGGCATGGTGGCAGGCTCCTGTAATCCCAGCTACTCTGAGGCCGAGGCAGGAGAATTGCTTGAACCCAGGAGGTGGAGGTTGCAGTGAGCCGAGATCATGCCACTGCACTCCAGCCTGGGTGACAGAGGAAGACTCCGTCTCAAAAAAAACAAAAAAAAAAAAGAAGAAATATTTCTTCCTAAAACAAACAAGAAACCAAGGCAATAAACATCTCCTGAACAGAAATGTAATAGAAACACAAAGAAGTGGGAAGAAGCAGAAGACTCGGGCCTTCTGGCCGTCCTGCCCAGAAGTAGACAGAAAGATGGGCTTCTCAGGGCAAAATGAGCACAAAAAGCTGAGTGGGGCTCTCCCTATTACAAAAGGGGCCAAGAAAAGACAGCTTAGAGAAACTGCACAACTTTAAGAATAATCCTAAAAGGGGAAATTTGAAAAGCTACCAGCGAGAAAGGAAATACTATTATTTACGAATTAGGCTGATGGCAGACTTCTCATCAACAACAGTAGATGCCAGAAGAACTATGTCTTCAATGTGCTATTAATAATTAATTCTGTTTCTAGTAAACTTTTAGTCAAGAGTGAGGGTAATTTGAGACCAGCTAGGGCAACATAATGAAATACTATCTCTATAAAATTAAAAAAAAAAATTAGCCAGGCATGGTACATGCCTATAGTCTAAGCTGCTTGGGAGGCTGAGGTGGAAGGATTGTTTGAGCCAGGAATTCAAGGCTGCAGTGAGCTATGATCGCACCACTGCACTCTGGCCTATGTGACAGAAAAAAAAAAAGTGAGGGTGAGAGAGAGAGCATTTTATTGATTGATTGAGACAGAGTCTCACTCTGTTGCCCAGTCCCACCTCGGAGTAGCAGGGATTATAGGTGTGAACCACTGCACCTGGCAGGGATAGTTTTAAATGCATAAAGATTGAGAGTTTACTTCCCACAGACCCTTTACCCATGCTGAATGATGCAAATAGAAAATGATACCAAATGGAGCATGTAGTATGTAAGAAAACAGCAAGGGGTATACAAATGGTTAAAACATTAGTGAATTTAATTTCTGACTGTAAGCTAACAAACAGAAATAAATATCTGATAAGCGTATGTGCTTTAAGGTGAAACAAACCAGGCCATTGTTATTCAAAATGTGTAGTCTGGACCAGTGCTCGTCTAGGAACTGTCTGTCACAATCTGTGGTGAGCAACGTGGAAAAAGTAAGGGTAAAAGTTTCAGAACTTCTATAGCAATATGACGTTATTGTGACTCTTCATTGTGTTTTACGAAAGTATCAGTTCACAATGGAATGAACAACAACAACAACAACAACAACAAATCCAGCCAACTGGTCCTACCCCACAGAGAGTGAAAAGCATTGCCCTAGACAACAATAATGAGAGTGGGTGTTCAAAGGGTTAAGACTCACTGACGTCACTGATTTGTTTGGGAGGAGGGTAAAGATAGTAACCAGCTTTAGAATTTGCTAGAAAAAACTGTGGTCAAGTGTACATGTTAAAAATTTAAGGATACCTAGTAAAGGCTAAAATCAGAGGGCTGGGTGTAGTGGCTCACCCCTGTAATCCCAGCACTTTGGTCTCGAACTCCTGATCCCAAGTGATCCGTCCGCCTTAACCTCCCAAAGTGTGGGGATTACAGCCATAAGGCACCGTGCCCAGACCGTATAATCCTAGCACTTTGAGAAGCTGAAGTGGGAGGATTGTTTGAAGCCAGGAGTTTGAGACCAACCTGGGCAACAAAGAGAGACTCCCGTCTCTACCAAAAAAAAAAAAAAAAAAGTTGGAAAACAGAGATTATAGATTTCTAATTAGCAGAGGAAAAAAGAGAATAGAAAGTATAGAAAGCTTTGTCAACTTGGTAGGAAACAAAAAAGGAAACCAAAGGTAAAAAGAAACATGTAGTGTGGGGGTAACATTAAGTCCAAATATATTTGTAATCACAGTAATTATAAATGGATGTCATATAGGTTTGAAGTATTTCATTTAAAACTTTAAAAATGCTAAAGCAACAAGGCTTTGAGAACAGGATTAAATTTTAAGAATGAGTATTTTATACAGAAGAGGAAAAGTTATTCTTAGGAAGCAATGACAGAGCACATTTTTTTTTTTTTTGGAGCCATTCTCCTGCCTCAGCCTCCCGAGTAGCTGGGACTACAGGTGCCTGCCACCTCGCCCGGCTAGTTTTTTTTTTTTTTTTTTTGTATTTTTTAGTAGAGACGGGGTTTCACCGTGTTAGCCAGGATGGTCTCGATCTCCTGACCTTGTGATCCACCCGTCTCGGCCTCCCAAAGTGCTGGGATTACAGGCTTGAGCCACCGCGCCCGGCCCAGAGCACATTTTAAAGCAGCTTTCAGTAATGCCTAAAATTTTTGTTGACCAGTTCTTTGGCATTCTTCTTTTTTACATTAGCTGTGGCCAGAAACAGTTTTATTATTATTGCTGCTGATTATGTTGATGCTAATACTCCCTCTGTCTACATTCTCTTCATATGTCTTCAGCCACTATGGATCTAAAAGCTGAAATTACTTATCTATTCATAACTTTTCCCTCTTTATTTATCCGCTTCTCCCAAAGGCTTTACATCTTTCTGTTGAGTTTTTAGGAACCAAAATCTCTTAACTATAGAATACAATGGCTAAGTAGTTCATTTTCACTTCCAGAAGTGTGTTGGACACTACTTAATATACTGAAAAATTGTTCACTAAACACTGAATTTTAATCCTTTGTTCAGTTACCTATTCTGGCATTATTAGGGAGTGATACATTCTTGTTAATTGTAATAGCAAAATGGTCTTTATTTGGCATCCAAATGTGGCAGTCTTTTTTTTTTTTAAAGGAAAAAAAAATAGAGATGAGGTCTCACTGTGTTGCCCAGGATGGTCTGGAACTGCTGGGCTCAAATGATCCTCCTACCTTGGCCTCCCAAAGTGTTGGGATTACAGGCGTGAGCCACCACACCTGGCCAGATACTGCAGTCTTAAGTGTTTAATAGCAATTCAGACAAAAGATAAGTTGAATAAGTGATGGTACAGATTTTTATCTTGGTTGTAAAAGTGATTCATGATTTTTTTTTTCCTGGTAAAAAATATCAAGCACCTACTATAGGCCTATTATTAAACTAGGTACTGTGGGATACAAAAGTATAAGACGTGGATTCACAAATTTATTTTCTTTGTTGAGGAGATAAGACAGCATATATTCCAGAAGACATCTAGTTTACAAATGAGTTTAGTTTGAACAATTGTTTTTGGTGTCATTTGTTTGCATCTTGCAAATAATGCAGGTGAGTTATAGCAGAACCTTAAATAATTTGAAGAGCACTTCAGGAAGAGGTTTTAATGTTTGGTGACTATTGGAAAGCAAAGAGGAGCTTTGTTATACCTTGAAATTGTGGATGGAGGTTGGTGAATAAGGCTGGGTGACCTGTAGAGATTTCTACATGGATTTTCTAGGTGGGTTTAACTGCTATGATGGTGATTAGGGGAGGATGAGAAATAAAAGGTTGTTGAGCTATTAAGCTGGAAATCTTTCAGATCCCCATTCAGGATTTTGTCTTTAATGTATACAGGTAAAATTTTCTTTGCCTGAATTTCCTTTTGGTGACCACTCTTCTTTTGTGGGACTGCTGACAACTACTTTTTATGAATGCACAGTCCTAGCCGTTAAGAATATGGCTATTGGAGTCAGATTGATATTAATTATAGGCACTCTTGGCAACTACTACTCCAGTAAATGGAAACTTCTACTCACTAGGCTCTAAATCCTATGATAAGAGGAATTACATCTCTAATACTTACCATTGTATTAACACTATATCTCTAGCACAGTGCCTGGTATGTAGTAGGCACTCAATAAAAATTTGTTAGTGAATGAAGGTGAATGCTTGCGTGTTTAGGGCTATCAGGCTATCATAGCAATAATTGAGAATAAAAATCTTGAGTAGATAATATTTGTTCCACCCTGGGTTACCCTCCAGCCTCAACTTTTGGTATTTATTTTTATGTAACTCATAATGGCACAATTACTCCAACTGTTGTGCTACTGATAAGGTGCAAAAGCATTAGACCAGTTGTTATAACACTGGAGTGAAATTACTTATAGACAAATCTCTGAAGATTAAAGAGCTGTGAAGATAAGTATATAGATATATAGAGATATAAGTAAGAATTTCATTTTCTGATTAGAAGCTATAGCAGTAATATCTTTACAGTCCAGTAGATGGCAATACTTTCTCATTTTAATGGAAAAAATTAGAGTAGGCATAGAATCCAAGTCAAAAGGAGCAAATCTTTGTGAATGAAAGAAACTCAGGATATTGAAATAGCAATCTGGTGATGAATTTCACAAAAATAACCGTATAACTTGATTGTCTCAAGTACATAGGCTGAGATTGAAGATTTAGCTATAATAAGTTTCAGGATCTGTTTTGAAAGCCTGCACAAATGAAAACTCCTTATTTCATATTTTTCAATTTGTTCTGGTACTGTGCTCCTTGGGCAAATCGATGAACTTCTCTTAGTTTTAGGTTCCTCATCTCAAAAGTAAGAAAATCCTAATTAGCTGTATAACACCGCAGGGAATATTAGTTATCTAGCCCAACACTCTTATTTCGTAGATGGAAAAACTGACGTTCAGGGGGCTTATGATTTCTTGAACTTGACATGGCAAGTTAGCTCCATACTACAAATGATAACTTAGACATAGCTATAATTTATTTTATTTATTATTACTTTTGAGATGGAATCTCATTCTATCACCCAGGCTGGAGTGCAGTGGCATGATCTTGGCTCACTGCAACCTCTGCCTCCCAGGTTCAATCGATTATCCTGCTTCAGCCTCCCGAGTAGCTGGGATTATAGGCAACTGCCACCACACCCAGCTAATTTTTGTATTTTTAGTAGAGATGGGGTTTCACCATACTGACCAGGCTGGTCTCGAACTCCTGAGCTCAAGTGATCTACCCACCTCGGCCTCCCAGAGTGCTGGGATTACAGGCATGAGCCACCAGCTGCTATAATTTATTCATCTCTATATATCTCTATACTTACCTTCATAGCTCTTTAATCTTTAGGGATTTGTCTATAAGTAATTTCACTCCAGGCTTATAACAACCTTAGAGGAAGGTAGGGCCAATTTATCATGATTTGCTTAAAAGAAATTGAGTCACAGAGGGGCAAAGTGACTTCCTTTCACTCCTTGACTTAGTCATTTCCATACAATGAATTGCCCCTTTCTCTTTGCTCCTGAAGCCCTTTTGACATACCTCTGTTAGTAGCTGTTGAGTTTATTATAATTTTTTCAATTGTATATCTGTCTCTCTTTCTAGAAGGTACAAACTGTATCTTAACTTTGTATCTGTAATACCAGGCTCAGTAGCAGGCATCTAATAGGTATATAGTAAGTGCTTACGGAATAAAAATGAATGGCCAAGATACTAGGATGGAGTTGTGGCAGAACCTGGATCAGAACATATCTCTCCCTCTTTATAGACATGCACTTTCTTCATTATGCTATATCACCTGTGAAGAGGTGATGTGATAGAAGATTTTCATCATTTAATTCTTGTTTGAGGTTTCTTCCATCATTTAATTTCACTCTGATTATATACTGTTAGCGGTACCTCCTTTAACGTATAGCATCTTAGGTGGACAAGTAGTAGTATTTTCATTTTCAGGATAAAGATGCTGAAACCCAGAGAAGTTAAGAGATTTCCATGTAGTTAACTTTGTAGAACTGAGAAATTAAATAGATGGTTATTTTCTCTTGCTAGTCATTCTAATGGATAACTTGTTTCCAAAGCACGTCCCACACAGTATGCAAGCAGGACATCATTCAGAAGTAGGGATTAAGTGTCCCAAGTAAAGCCAATATTTTAATAACAGGGACCTGGATATGGTATATTTCTGTCCAGGTCTTTTAGTACATTATCAAGCAAAATTTGGAAAAACATTTAAAAAGTCCATTCCTATGCATATTCTGTTTAGTTTTCCTTTCTCCTGCCTTACAAAATAGAAGAAACGAAGACTGGGAAAATCCTCAGGGGCTGTTGATAATAGCCGCTTGCTTTATTATTAAACATCTAGAGATTTGAGCCCAGATTAAATCCAGGGTAAAATTTTATTTCTGAACTATTTGAACTGGTGTGATTGTGTACTAACAGTATTATACTAGGTAGGTATAGAGTTTTTGTTTGTTTTATTTTAAAATATTTTTCCCATTTCTCTTCTCAGGAATGCAGAGCTTTAAAAAAACTACCA